>NC_137675.1:63738114-64060614 GCF_963989245.1 Nansenia antarctica | reverse complement strand
TGGCATCAATCAAACTTGACTTATACAGCACAAGTCATACATCGAAGGTGCTGAACATAAAAACAAGAGTAAGGAAGGAACATGAGTTAAAACAAAAAGAACATGAACATTTATAAATAGAATACAACACAATAAAACAAGGAATAGGAGATAAGAAATAGATCAAATACAACACAATAAAACCAGGAATTAAACAAGTAATAGGAGAAAAGAAATAAGAGTAAAAGTGCAAGTTGAGATAAACACTAGATAAAAGTACCTACCTACCTATCTACACTACCTATCTTCACTACCTATCTACACTACCTTCACTACCTATCTACACTACCTATCTTCCCTACCTATCTACACTACCTATATTCACTACCTATCTTCACTATATCTTCACTACCTATCTTCCCTACCTATCTACACTACCTATCTTCGCTACCCATCTTCACTACCTATCTTCACTACCTATCTTCACTACCTATCTTCACTACCTATCTTCACTACCTATCTTCACTACCTATCTTCACTACCTATCTACACTACCTATCTTCACTACCTATCTACACTGCCTATCTTCACTACCTATCTACACTACCTATCTACACTACCTATCTTCACTACCTATCTTCACTACCTATCTTCACTACCTATCTACACTACCTATCTTCACTACCTATCTTCCCTACCTATCTACACTACCTATCTACACTACCTATCTTCACTACCTATCTTCACTACTTAACTACACTACCTATCTTCACTACCTATCTATCTACCTATATTAGCTACAATGGATATTCATTACTGATATCTGCAACATCATTTTGCCTAGTCAAAACTCAAATTCAAGATATCTTTTATTATATTTTGACTAATCGAAACTCACATTTTAGATATCTGTAATTATATTTTGACTAGTAAGATTCAAATGTATTTTGCCATTCAAGTGTATGGGGTTTGTCATTACAGATATCTACAATTCAGTTGTAGATATCAGCTATTCACATTGCCGATATCTGCAACTGAATTATGACTAGTTGTAATTACAGTTTCAGATATCTACGGTTTCATTCTGACTAGTCACAATTCCAGTTCAAGATATCTTTAATTCCCATTAATTCAAGATATCGACATTGTCCTTTAAGATATCTTAAATTAAGTTGAAGATATCTTGAATGAAGTTGTGGATATCTCAAACTGGAATTAGGAATGGTCGTAATTTAATTGTAGATATCTATTATAAAGTTAGAGATATCTTGAAATTCATTTCAATGATTGATATCTCAAATTGGTGATATCTTTAACTTTCATTCTGCCTAGTCGAAATGTTATTACAGATATCTTAAATTAGAGTTTAGACGAGGCGAAATGACGTTTCAGATATGTCTGTTGTTGTCAGAAAACGCAGGAGCAGCTTCCTCAAGTGTGTCTGGAGACAACACATCTGCAATGCGCTGTAGATTTCTAGTACAAGCATCTAGTGAACGAATCTCACGTTCACCACAAATCCCTTGATGATATATTCTCTCCATTTCATGGCATTTTCGCGCTATCCTATCCACCACAGCAACCGCCATTGCTTCTGCCAACACTCATCAAATGCTTAGCTGGTCCCGCCAATATCATGAGATACCTCGCATCATGAGCATCGTCATGCAATACAATTCGGACTAGTCATAATGACGTTTGAGATATCTGCAACTATTATTTTGACTAGTGAAAACTCAATTACAGATATCTGCAATGTCATTTAAGGATGTGTGACGAGTTGAGTGTCGTTTTCGGTGACACCACTGCTGATATCTGTAATTCAATTCTGACTAGTCAAAACTGAATTACAGATATCTCTAACTGTCGTTTTGACTAGTCAGAATGACGTTATAGATATCTTGAATACAAATGTAGACTAGTAAAAATCGAATTACGACTAGTCAAATTTAGCTAATAAATGTTAAAACGGCTTGCCATATTGGGACTGACTATAGCGTCATAGGCTACACCAGGGGTGGCCAACCCGCGACTCGCGAGCCGCATGTGGCTCTTTGCCTGTCTCTGTGCGGCTCTTTAATCCATTCATTAAAAGTACGTGGCTCGCTCTCTGTGTCTCGATAGACATTGTTTTGGTATGGCAATCTATTGCACTCGCCATACCTGGATTAAAACAATTAAAAAGAAAAAGAAAAAGAAAAGAATCCCCAGAAAATGTAATCTGAATCACGTTGTGTCATGTTGGTGATTTTATCCACACAACGGTAACTCAAAAACCTCCCGGCTCCATCTCACCCCACCAGCCAGGCGATGTAGTGGAGCACTGGGTTGCCAGACGGGATTTGACAAGTTCCAGCCCAACCAGTCTAAAAGCTGCCAAGTTCACCTGTCCAGTGTGACCAAAAGTAGCCCAATCTGGCAACACTGGTAACTAAGTAACGTTCATGTTAAAAAATATTTAATCTTCTCCATGATTCTCGTCCATTCAGGTGGGTTAAACAAACTCAGTTTGAAACTGTATAAACGCCATAATACTGTTGGTTCAAATGTAATATATTAATGAACAAGTTCATGTCATGTTCTGTCAAACATGATCTAATGTTATTTTAGTGAAAAAAATAATAATCACGTCACCCGCGATTGTGAAGCTAACTCTACAAGCTAGTTAGCGAACATTAAAGATTACAACAGCTAGTTTACGTATGTCAACAATGTCTCTATTCTCAATCATTTCAGTAATAATTGTACCAAATTGGGGCCAGTAAAACTAACAATAATTTGTCATTTCAGTCAAGCGAATACAAACATTGCACACATTAACACCACCACACCTACTAGCCTACTGTAGCTTTAATTTACTGAGGCAATGTCGTTTTGTTTCAATTCCTCCGTCTCAATTTCATCCTTGCTTGGGTAGCTACTACCGGTAGATACAACATTAATTGCCGTTTTACATTTTAGCATTTTATTTGACAGACGCCTTGATCCAAAGTGACTTACAACAAGTACATTTGTCTAAGTAAGTGAATCATCTATACTTCAGTCATCATAACAAAAACAAATCTATGTTAGGCCATTGGCAGTCACAATGCTACAAGAAGGAAGGATTACTTTTTGAATTATTATTATTAATATAAAAAAATAAAAAAAAGGGATTGCAAGGTCCCTGGTTCGATTCCAGCCATTGACATATCCTGCATATCAAGGGTAGTGAGTTGGACTGGTGATCGGAAGGTCATGAGTTCTAATCCCACCTGAGAATACCACACTTAGCCCTAAATTACTCCAGGTAGACTGTCCCTGTATTATCTAATTATGTCGCTTTGGATAAAAGCATCTCCTAAATGGTTAAAATGTCATCCCCCCTCTCTCACCCATCCTTCCTGTCAATCTCCACACAGTATGTTGATGTTTTTACATTTGTATATATTTTAAACTTAATTTTATAGCCAATTTGTTATATTTAACAAAACTTTTTTTTTTGAGGTAAGAGCTGTTTCGGGTCTAGTGATGCTCAAGTTCTTGACTTTTTTCTTCTCTCTTTCAGAAGGGGTGGAATCTATTACAGAATTTAACCTGTACCCTTAAGAGGACCTCAAGTTATACCGACACAAGGTTTGATACTCCCTGGTCTTCCATAAGGTTCTGTCCAAATGGAGGACTTTACCTCATCTGAACCGGACGCACTTGGAGCTGATTTCATCACTGTGGAACTGGACACACAGCCAAAAGAATATGTTGTCAAGTGGGCTGAGGTAGGGTTAAAGTTCACAATATCCTGTGTGAAAAAAGAGGCAGGTGAGGGGTCTGGCTTAATATCCGAGCCCATCAAGGCAGAGCCAGACGAGACCTTTTACGCCCAGTATGAGGAAGTGTACCCGGACTGTGAGGTGGCAGAGCAGAGTGTCGTAGTGAGGACAGACTCTGATGAGGACGACCACATGGAGCCGGGGAGTAGCCAGCTGGGCGGTGATGAGGAGGATGGCTCTGATTCAGGCTCAGAGACAGGAGAATATCACTTGAAAGAGGGAAACTACCGTTGTAGCTACTGTGGGAAGTGCTACAGTCATTCTTCCAGCCTCTCGAGACACAAGCGATTGCACAGGGGAAAGCCACCGGTCCCTCCATCCTCATCGAAGCAAACCGATAACCTGTCAGGTGAGGGGAAAAAGTATCAGTGCAATCAGTGTGGTTTGAGATTTAAAGGCAGCAGAACACTTGGAACTCATAAGAAAGTGCACGGAGGCAGGAGGCTGTATCCATGCAACATATGCGGGAAGGATTTTAACCACAGCTCCAGCTTGTGCCGACATAGGCTTATCCACAAAACCACTTACACCCAGGGGGAGGACAGCCTCAGCAAGTCCTCCGACCTGAAAATACGCCTCAAGTTGTGCTCGAGAGACAAACCAAACTTCTACACTCTCTGCAAGAAGAACAAGAGGTCCAAAGCTGCCAAGCGCACCATGTCGAACGCCGAAGAGGAGGAGTGACATTATGCCTGCCAGCAGTGCGACAAGCATTTCAGCCACACGTCGAGCCTCGCCAGGCACCAGCAAATGCACAAGGGGGAGAACAAGTTCAACTGCGCCTACTGTAAAAAGACCTTCACACGGTTATCCAACCTTCACCACCACGAGAAGTCGCACACCGCGGGGAAGATCTACGAATGCACCATCTGCAACAAGACATTCGTGCACTCGTCAAGCTATTCAAGGCACAAGCGGTCGCACACAGAGGAGGAATTTCTTCTAAATTTGGGACTGGAATTGGCATTACTCTGAATATATAAAATGTGTGATATCCTTTGGTTGTATACTTTTAGCAAATTGTATCTGGGAGGGGGTTAGGATTAATGTTGAGTGCAAGGTGACCCCCCCCCCACCCGCCTGTATGTCCCCCCCTATACTTCTCTTAGATTGCACTCTTGTTCTCTGCTGTCCATGCAAAGACATGTTTGATTTATTTGTGTTGACATTCCCTTTTGTTCATGGCTAGCTACAGGGTTCAATTGATGTTAGGGTAAAAGTATTGTGAAAACTAAACTGGTAGGCCTATGTAGTGCTTCCCACTTCCTTGTTCTGTATATAATCTTTCAGAAGGATCTTTTTTTCTTTCTTTCTTTTTCTTTCTTTTTTTTTATGTGACAAAGGGTCAAAATATAAACCTTGCCTGCCATGTGTCATCCAATTCAATCAAGATTTGACCTTCAGGAGTTTCAGCGTCTACATTCCGTGGTTCAATCAATCTTCCAAAGGTTTTGTCCTCAGCATCTTCTATGTTCAGTTCATGCAAGTTCACAGTGGAGCTGAAAATGAAAAAACAATGAAGCGCGGTAAGGAAGGTTGATTTACGACAGGTCTCATCAGTACATGTGCTAAGAACCAGAAAGGTTTGACCGTTTTGAGTTTTGTTTTTGTTTGATCAAATGTATGAGCAGACAAGTGTTCTGAATGGTTGACTGTTATACCTTTTAATTGTCAGTTGAATACGTTTGAATTGTTGGCATAAGAATATTATTGTCAAAATATGAAATACAAACAAATCCCAACAATTTAGAATGGCATCATTTTTATATTTGTTGATATTTAATTGTGAACGTTTGAATTGTTGACTTAAGAATATTATTGTAAAAATATGAAAAACAAACAAATCCCAACAATTTAGAATGGCATAACTTTTTATAGTTGTTGTTATAGTTATATATATATATATATATATATATATATATATATATATATATATATATTGTGTTTGCCATTAGAAAACAGTTGACATGTTTTGTCTTGCATTTGTTGTAATAAACCTTTGATGAAAAAAAAAAAGCATGGAAGTGAGAGGAACTCTCAAACGCCCTCCCAGTTCTGGGGGGCTGCATGTCTACTATTTACATGGATTGTACAGTATTTAGAACCATCTTCAAACCAATATGAATAATGAATATGAATACACCAACCAAATAATGTGATTGATTAAGCTGTTCATATTATAGGGTCTGATATCTATTTCATATGCAATGTCCTGTCCTTTTTACACATACTCAGTATTTTGTTTCCCTCAAAAGTAACACTGCATTGAAACTGAGATTTACACATTCATATTACACCTCTTGGAAGAGGAAAGAGAAAGAAAAAAAAAACATAGACAAGGGTACAGTTATATTGTGTGTACCCTTGTAAATGGAAAATTGTCAGTGTGGAATAGCGCTAATGGTACAGGGTAGAGTGGTAACAACACTGCTCCCTGTTTTATTTTAGACTCAATGCATGACATTGAGCCATGGTGACAGAATCAATCACGTTTATTGTTACATCCAGTGTTGCCACAGTTACTTAGAAAAAGTATTCTGATTACTGATTACTGATTACTCCTTTAAAAAGTAATCTACTTGACTGATTACGTGATTTTAAAAGTAACTAAATTAGATTACTAGTTACTTTTTTAGTTACTATTGGCAGCTGCCTAGGCACCCGACCCCCCCCCCCCCCCCCCCGCAACATAGAAATGAAAACTGGTTTAGCCAAAACTCACTTTATTTTAACAGTAACTTAAATTACATAATTAAACTTTAAACAATAACTTAAAACAACAAAATAAAGAGTCTTTCTTTGCCTCACCCAACATAAATACTTGTTTTTAAACAATAAAATAAATATAATCTTTATTTAACAGTAACTAGCAAGGAGTGGTTTCACAAAACCTAAAACCTACCCTGACCATTCAGATATGATCCTAATATAATCCTAACTCAGCTGTCAAGACTGGAAGGAGGCCATGAACAGTGAACACGCTATGGAGGCCATGAACACGCTATGGAGGCCATGAACACGCTATGGAGGCCATGAACACACTATGAGTGAAACAGTGGAGAGGGGCGAGTAAACCAGTGGTTGTATCTCATTAACAGAAGCTTCTCAAACCTCTTGTCAGAAAGTCTGTTCCTTCTAGGTGTGACGGTCGGGATTATTACCGCCGCCTTGTAGGGGTTACAAAGTACTTAGTCTGGGGAGGACTGAGTGGGACAGGATCTAGGTCCCCACACCCAATACCTATGGCCTCAATGTTCAGGTGAGTGAGCAAGTTGTTTACTGTTTAGTAGCTTGGGCTAACGTCAACCTCTTAGACGGGGTAAAGTGGGCTTTAGTAGGTGGCCGTGAAAAGTGTGTGCAGTGTGTGCGAGGTAAGTGCCGAACTGACCTGACACCACCCCCTACTTTACCTAGGTCTAGCTAAACAGGTGAGGCGCCCCTACCCCCAGGTAAGTAAATGAAATGGGAAATTACAGCTGTTATTCCCTTCAAATGTTTACTCAAGAATAAACACAGAGCTTATGGAAAATTATCCAAACACAAAACGGTTAACATTTGGGTCAAGAAATTCAATATGGTATGGTTTCATTAATACACTGGTCACTAGCAAGAAATCACATGAAAGGCAAATCAATGCATACAATACATCTGTTCTAATTCACCATCCAACCCTGAATGCTTGAAATTTACACTTAATAAACCATACCCTTTAAATGTAACATTATCAACTTAACTGAATGCAGATAAACTCAAAACAGGCATTTCACTCTTACTTTAACATTGACATTTAACAACATATCAGTCTGAATGAGCAGTCCTTTTCTTCCAGTGTGGGTTTGTGTATGCGTGTGTGTGTGTGCGTGTTCTGCAGGTGTTAGTTACCAGCGCCGTTGCTGTACAGTTCAGTTCAGTTCAGTGGGCGTTGTTAACAGTTGTGTGTGTGCACTTCCAGTGCGGGGTGTGTGTGTGTGTGTGCGCGTGCGAGCGTTAGTCCTTTCAGTTCACAGTTCTGTTCGTCTGCGCACGGTATGCGTGGTTGGTCAGTGTTAATGGCAAGGTGTGGTGCAGAGATTACCCATACAGCAGAGATCGCACGTCAAGGATGTCTGATGGCTGGCAGGGCAAACTTCGAGAAACCTCGCTGAACTCACGCCTCACTGGCGCACGCTTCTCCTCTGTGCAGGGCAACGAACACCAACAACGAGTAGCTCCTTTTCCCTCACAGTTCACATACGGGGTGGGGGAGGGGTGAGCATAACTTTTAGCTAGCACTCCACACCTCTCGATACTGACGACGTTCAGGCTTGCTCTTCCTAAATAAAACCCTCGCAAATTAACGTATCCCTCTTAGCGACCTAGACGATCTAGATAACAGCACTAGACCCACACTTGAATGCTTTTCCAGCCATCTTCATCCATGTAGCCTATCTGTGCATCGCCATGTAGCTCCAGCTAATAGCAAACGTCAATTTCAGTTCAATGAAGCCCGACTTCGGCACTCGCACTATCAAAGGAAACAAAAAACACAAACGTAACCGCGTTACTGATTTAAAGCGTGTGTCACTTTGTATGACCACTCGATAATATCTTCTCATCAAAACGTTTAAACTTGTAAACAGCCCACACTGTTACCGCTCCGTTCACGTTGCTCGTTCCAACTAACTGTTCACCTTTCAAGCACTCCTGCGCGTTCATGTGAGCTCGTCTTAAAGGCGCAGCATATATTTGTACCCGCTACATTCCCCCCTGCGAAACCCTGCCATGCCATCCAACATCCAAATGACGATGCGACCTCTGTAAAAGAAGAAATAAAAATACAACATGTCACTCCATACGACAGTACCCACAGGTAGGTTCACAACACAGGTAACGTTTCAACCAGTACATAAGGATGCCTCAGAAGAGCTGAAAACAATAAAACACGGCATCATAACACTTTTCACTCCTCAATACCTAAAAACATGGACATGCATGAAGGTAAGTATAAAACATTTGCAATTGCACAAATTATTTCAAAACATAATCACTCCTGAATCTACAGGGAATTCTACCCCTGGTCTGTCTTTGAGACCGTCTGGGTTCAGCCACACTCTCACTTTCACTCCCTGCATCTGACCCACCCATAGTTCCCAGCTCCTCATGTATGGGCCTAGCAACTTCACCTATGGCCCCATCATCAATCTGACCCTCATCATTTGAATGCTCCTCGACTACTTCTCTAATACCCAGGCCTGTGTTTGTGTGGGGCATGTGTGTAGTGGCAGGGATGCATATGAAGTCAGGGCAGCCTGTGTCAATGTCAGGGTCGGTGTCCTTACTGGACGGGTGCCTGCCTACGGGACGTGGTGGGGGTGATTGGAAAGTACAGTCTGAGTTGGTCCCTGTGAACAACTTTGGACGGGCCTCCTTTCTCAGGGCGGATAGTGTAAACAGGAATATCACCGTGGTTCTGTTTGACCACAATGTAGGGAAAAGGTTCCCACTTGTCTCCTATCTTGTTTCTGCCCCGATGAGAGTGGTTGCGTAAGAGGACGCGATCACCAGCTCTAATGAGAGCTCCAGCAGCTCTGCGGTCATAGGCTCTTTTCCGTCTCCTGGATGCATCGTGGGCCGCAGCATTAGCAATTTCCACTGCCGTTTTGAACTTCTCGTGGTGGGTCTTTACCCAGTCATCCAGATTATCCACTTCTTCATCCTCCAGGTCCTTTCCTCCTAAGATGTCCATCGGCAGCCTTGGATCTCTGGCGAACATCAGATAAAAAGGTGGGTAACCCGTAGAAGAATGGATGCGACTGTTGTAAGCCATGACAAGCTCAGAAAGGTGTTCATCCCACCTCCTTTTCTTCTCAGCAGGCAGAGTCCTCAGCATCTCGTGCATGGTCCGATTGAACCTTTCACATTGGGCGTTGCCCTGAGGGTGATAGGGGGTAGTGCGGCTCTTTCCTATTCTGTAGATCTTGCACAGCTCTTTTATCACGTTTGCCTCAAAGCAACGCCCTTGGTCTGAATGCAGTCTTGCCGGGCATCCATAATGGACAAACCAGTGCTTTATGAGGTTCTTGGCCGTGGTGTGTGCAGTTTGATTCTTAGTCGGCACAGCAACTGTAAACCGAGTAAACATGTCGGTAAGGACAAGCACATTTTCATATCCCCCGTTGGATCGCTCGAGCATGGTGTAGTCCATTGCCACAACCTCAAGGGGTGCCGTAATGTTGGTGCATGTCATGGGGGCTTTAATTTTGGGGAATACATCTTTGGCCAGAGTACACCGTTTGCATTCTTTAATCCAACCCTGCACATCTTTGGTCATTGTCGGCCAGTAATAGCTCCGCCTCATGAGCTCAAGGGTGCTCTGTTCCGCAAAATGACCACTATGTTCGTGCTGACTTTCAAAAACTCGACGCTGCAGACTCTCTGGGACAATTAACTGCCGGATTTCTTCCCCGTCTCTTGGACTACTGACAGAACGGAACAGGACTCCCTTTTGAAGGCTCAGTCGCTCAAACTGTTGGGCGAGTTGCTTCAGTCCTGGACCCATGTTCTTTAGTTCTGAGAGGGTGGGCTTTCTGTGGTTCCATACTGCTGAGTGGACGGGCCGGATACTGGGATCCCGTTTTTGCTCCTGTTCTATCTCTGGCCAGCTGAAGCCACTCACAGTTCCCTTTATGGCATTCTGTGTGGCATTTTCCCCCTTGAGTGCACCCATTGCTTCCCCTGGCCATAGACAGGCACGCACCTTATCCGATCCAATGCGTATGAAGTCTTTCCCTGAATCTTCCCCATCTGGCTCGGTGTTCACCGGGATTCTTGACAAGACATCAGCATTTGCGTTTTGACGCCCGGGCTTATAACAGACTTCGAAATTGTACTCTGCAAGCTGGGCTACCCAGCGCTGCTCTACCGCTCCTAGGTTGGCAGACCCCAGGTAGCGCAATGGGTTGTGATCGGATACAACTGTAAATTTGGAGTACATCAGATATTCTTTAAATGTTTCTGTCATTGCCCATTTTAGAGCGAGCAACTCTAATTTGAAAGCACTGTAGTTTTTGTCGTTCTTTTCAGCTCCACGAAGACCTCGGCTGGCAAAGGCAATGACGTGCTCAACTCCCCCCTGCTTTTGGCTTAATACGGCCCCCAGGCCCTGTAGACTTCCATCAGTGGTAAGTATGAAGGGTAAGCTAAAGTCCGGGTAGGCAAGGACTGGCGGGTTCATCAGGCTACGCTTCAGCTCTTCAAACGCATGCTGGCAGTCATCACTCCATCTGAATGGCTCTGCAGACCCAGCCCTACCTCCCTTGCCGACCAGAGCATGGAGGGGCCGAGCTAGGTGGGCAAACCTGGGGACAAATCTTCTATAGTAACTCATGAACCCCAGGACTTGCCTCACCTCTCTCACTGACTTAGGGGCTGCCCATGTCTCCAGGGCTCGCACTTTCTCCTGATCGACCTGGATGCCTTGAGCAGATATTATGTGGCCGAGAAACTTCACTTCCTCCCTCAGGAGATAGCACTTGCTGGGCTTCAGTTTTAAGCCATGCCGCTTCAGTCTATTGAAGACAAGTTCAAGTCTCTCGCAATGGGTATCAAAGTCATTGGAAAAGACTATGATGTCGTCCAAATAGATGAGCAGCGTCTCGAACGTCAGATCGCCAAGCACCGCGCCCATTAGACGTTGGAATGTGGCCGGGGCGTTGCATAGCCCGAATGGCATCCTCGACCACTCAAACAGGCCGAACGGGGTGGTGACGGCTGTTTTCGCTCGGTCTGCATCATCCATGGCCACTTGGAAATAGCCCGAGGTTAAGTCCAGGGTTGAAAACAGCTGTGCCTTCCCTAATGCATCAAGCGATTCATCAACACGTGGCAGTGGGTAGGCGTCTTTGCAGGTCACTTCGTTTAGCCTCCGATAATCGCAACAAAACCTCACACTGCCATCTTTCTTCAGCACGATTACAGCAGGTGAGGCCCAGGGGCTTACAACTCTCTTTAAGAACTCCTTGGGAGACGAGATCTTGGATGTGTTTCTTAAACTGCTGGAAAATCTGAGGGGGAACCCGGCGATGGCGCTGCTTAATGGGCGGGGCCCCTCCTGTTGGTATACTGTGGGAAACAGAAGTGGTGTACCCAAAATCTGAATCATTTTTTGAGAACACATCTTGATGTTTAGCTAATAGACCCTTGAGCTTGTGGCACTGTGTGGGAGAGAGCCCCTCAAGGTTAACTTGAACAGGGACAGGTAGCTGCCCTGTTCCGTCTCCCTCCGCCTGGATTGGGGTCGTTTCCACTGCCTTCGCGTGCAGCACCCCCTCTTTTTCTTCGAACTCTACTAGTTCCTTTTGCAGCACGTCCTGTGGCCTATAGACCACCGCAATCCGTGACCTTGGCTCCAGCCTCACCGGCTTGTCACTTGAATTCAGCACACGGATAGGCACACGCCCACCTGTGACTTTAGCGAGCACATTAGCCACCAGGAGGCTCTTCGGCAGGCTCACCCCAGAAGTAGCCTCCACTAACACTTGACAGCTTGCTTTTGAGGGAACCCCACAACGACCCTCCAGGATGCGCTCGCTGAGTGGGGGAATGATGACTGTCTCTCTGCCTGCCACTTTAACATATCCTATTCGGTCACTCTGTCCGAGGGACCCTGCCTCTTTTCTGATGTTCGCTAGCACCCTGTGGACCTTAGCCTCTGTTTCCCGATACTTATTCATCTTCTTCATGCCGTCCGTGGCAACGAAAAGATCCTTCAGTTCACTTAGAACATTCATTCCCAGGATACCTGGGAGGCCTCTCATCTCTTCCACATCTGGGCTTTCATCTTTAAGGACAAAGACACACTTCCTGCCAACGGTCTTCCCCATGCACTCTACCTCCGCCTCCAGGCATCCAAGGACGGGAATTTCGAGGCCATTGGCAGCGGTGAGCTGGACCCAGTTGGCTGAGGACAACGCCGACTTCCCAAAGTACTCTCTGAAGTAAGATTCCCGGATTGTGGTCACCTCTGAGCCTGTGTCCAACAGGCAGTCAGTCTTCACGCCTGCTAACTTCACTTCAACGACCAAGCAGTTTCCAAAGGCACTTACACTTGAGGCTTGAGAAGTGTTACAGGGCTGCCTTGCCAGGTGACTTCTAATTGCAGGGGTACCTGGACTCTGGCGCATCGCCCCTCCGGGGTCGTTTCCTGCAGGCCCAGATGGCCCATCCCTTCTGAGTGGAGGACGTGCTATGCCCATAGCTCCCCTGTTCAGAGGACAGTGTCTGCTGGTATGTCCTGGCTCATTGCACGTGTAGCAGATGAACTGCCCATCTTCGTTTTTCAAAGGGGGGCTTCTTGCCTTCTCGCCTTTCCCTTGTGTCATGCCAGTGCCACTGTGGCCCATCCTCTGGAACAGTTCATCTTGACGGAAGGCTAACTTTTGTATTGCTTCATGCAACATCTCCATTGTCAACTGCGAAGCAGGTTCGTCGGTAGCCCTGGTAGCATTAATGGCACCTTTGGCACGGGAACTGCTTTGCGCACTATCAGACCCCTGAACCTCTTCCTCCTCAGACCATGAGATGGCGTCTTGCATTAGCTCAGCAAAAGTAAGATTTTCCTTCAGTCTCCTCTTGATCTCTCTTCTTAAGATATCATCTCGAAGCCCAAGAGCAAGCTGTTCTTTCAGCATTCCGTCTGAATCAGGGACACGCTTGGCATCTCTACGACGAATTCGCATTAGCTTTTCTTGAATGTCATAGGCGTAAGAACGTATGGTCTCTCCTGCCAACTGCTTGCGGTCATAGAATTATTTGAGCCGGGTGCCTAAAGGGACTTTGTCACCATAAGTCTTACGCAGTGCTTCAAATATGGTCTCTGCATCCTTAGCTTTGTCTGCCATATACTTGACTGTGAGTTTGGCTTCGTTTTGAAGATGCTGCTTGATGAACTCGGCTTGGTCCTCTATAGGGACCTTCATGATTTGAAGGGCAGATTTAATTGATGTGATCCATTCTTCAATATCTACATCACCTTGTTTACCACTGAAATCTGAAATCTTGCGGTCTCTGGGGATATACACAGTAGATGCAGGGGGCTTTTCTTTCTGCTGATCTATGACTGCTTTAGCTAATGCCAGAGCTTCTCTATGCTCGCTTCTAGCTTGTATCAGGGCCTCAGCTTGGTCATTGAACCTCTCCATCATCCCCTCAAATTGCTTCTTAAGTTCCTCTAATTCTGCCATGGCTTCCACTTAAAAATGGTTGCTTATTCTATCCTGTTCGTGACGCCAATTGTGACGGTCGGGATTATTACCGCCGCCTTGTAGGGGTTACAAATACTTAGTCTGGGGACGACTGAGTGGGACAGGATCTAGGTCCCCCACACCCAATACCTATGGCCTCAATGTTCAGGTGAGTGAGCAAGTTGTTTACTGTTTAGTAGCTTGGGTTAACGTCAACCTCTTAGACGGGGTAAAGTGGGCTTTAGTAGGTGGCCGTGAAAAGTGTGTGCAGTGTGTGCGAGGTAAGTGCCGAACTGACCTGACACCACCCCCTACTTTACCTAGGTCTAGCTAAACAGGTGAGGCGCCCCTACCCCCAGGTAAGTAAATGAAATGGGAAATGACAGCTGTTATTCCCTTCAAATGTTTACTCAAGAATAAACACAGAGCTTATGGAAAATTATCCAAACACAAAACGGTTAACATTTGGGTCAAGAAATTCAATATGGTATGGTTTCATTAATACACTGGTCACTAGCAAGAAATCACATGAAAGGCAAATCAATGCATACAATACATCTGTTCTAATTCACCATCCAACCCTGAATGCTTGAAATTTACACTTAATAAACCATACCCTTTAAATGTAACTTTATCAACTTAACTGAATGCAGATAAACTCAAAACAGGCATTTCACTCTTACTTTAACATTGACATTTAACAACATCTCAGTCTGAATGAGCAGTCCTTTTCTTCCAGTGTGGGTTTGTGTATGCGTGTGTGTGTGTGTGCGTGTTCTGCAGGTGTTAGTTACCAGCGCCGTTGCTGTACAGTTCAGTTCAGTTCAACCGTTCAGTTCACAGTTCTGTTCGTCTGCGCACGGTATGCGTGGTTGGTCAGTGTTAATGGCAAGGTGTGGTGCAGAGATTACCCATACAGCAGAGATCGCACGTCAAGGATGTCTGATGGCTGGCACTGGCAGGGCAAACTTCGAGAAACCTCGCTGAACTCACGAGTCACTGGCGCACGCTTCTTCTCTGTGCAGGGCAACGAACACCAACAACGAGTAGCTCCTTTTCTCTCGCAGTTCACATACGGGGTGGGGGAGGGGTGAGCATAACTTTTAGCTATCACTCCACACCTCTCGATACTGACGACGTTCAGGCTTGCTCTTCCTAAATAAAACCCTCGCAAATTAACGTATCCCTCTTAGCGACCTAGACGATCTAGATAACAGCACTAGACCCACACTTGAATGCTTTTCCAGCCACCTTCATCCATGTAGCCTATCTGTGCATCGCCATGTAGCTCCAGCTAATAGCAAACGTCAAGTTCAGTTCAATGAAGCCCGACTTCGGCACTCGCACTATCAAAGGAAACGAAAAACACAAACGTAACCGCGTTACTGATTTAAAGCGTGTCACTTTGTATGACCACTCGGTAATATCTTCTCATCAAAACTTTTATACTTGTAAACAGCCCACACTGTTACCGCTCCGTTCACGTTGCTCGTTCCAACTCACTGTCTCTCTTTCAAGCACACCTGCGCGTTCATGTGAGCTCGTCTTAAAGGCGCAGCATATATTTGTACCCGCTACATTTACACCCTCTTGCCCCAATAGAAAAAACCCTATCTAAGCACCATTACAAACAAAACGATCGCGCAGATCAATTAACAATAGGCTATTATATACAAAAATGCGATAAATGTGTCTCCAAAATGCTTAATATGCCACTCAAGGCTTTAAAAAAAACACCCGCAGGCGATAATTTTGAACTGGTGGGGAATCGACTACGACACCAGTTTGCAGTTCATTCACCAAAATCTCTGCCTAGGCTACTAACAGAGACACGCGCCTATTAACTTAACAAGGCACCCCCTGCCAATCAAGGCAACAAGCCATGGGAGTCGCACCACAAGTAATGAATCACAATGTTTTAACTATCAATTAAGCAAAAAAGTCAAACGACCGGGTAGAATTCAATAGAAAAAAAAGCAATATTTACTTACCAAAAGGTGATCAAAATAATGCTAGAAAAACGAAAACGGACAGAGCCCCCAATTTGTCACGGCCAGGCTCATGACCATGACAAAAACGGGAGACACACACACGATCTTAAAGTAATGATAAGAAAATGTTTATTGTAAACTAAATGAGGCCTATATAACAATAAAGATGAGGTGTGGTAGTCAGTAAATCAGTGGTGTAATGTGAGTGTAGTGGAAAGTGGTGAGGTGAGTGTTGCATGGTGTGAAACAAGGAACAAACAAAATAGAATAAAGAATAATGGTGCCTAGAAGGGGGCCTCAATACTGAGGCCTGCATGGATCTTTTATGCCCTGGATCCTGGAACCAGGTGGGGCACAATCAGCTGTCCACCAGCTGACCTGCATTCTACTGATTAGTAACCCTGTCCAGCAGGAGTACTCTCTGCAGACAGGGAAACAGATGTTTATTACAGGCCAGGACACAATATGGGGCCAGGGCCGTCACACTGTCCACCCTTGTCAGACCACATGTCAAGAACCTCGGTGTCATCTTTGACTCCGAGCTTAACCTTGACCGACAAGTGAGCTCCGTCGTGAAGGCATGTTTCTACCAACTACGCATCATAGCCAAGATCAAGTCCTTCCTCACCCCCAGCGACCTGAGGAGGGTCGTCCTCATGCTAATCTCATCTAGGCTCGACTACTGCAACTCACTCTATGCTGGACTTCCTGATAAGACCATCTACCGCCTGCAGCTAGTCCAAAATGCCGCTGCCAGGCTGGTGTCAGGCACCAAAATGAGGGACCACATCTCCCCTGTCCTCATCTCCCTTCACTGGCTCCCAGTGAAGAAGAGAGTGAAGTTCAAAATCTGCACCTTTGTTTTTAAAGCTCTCAACAGTCTCGCCCCACCCTACATCAAGGACCTCCTGGACCAGTCTACCTCCTCAAGGCCCAGACCCAGGCTCAGGTCCGACGCCCAACTCAGCCTGAGGGTCCCACGTACCAACCTCAAGAGGAAGGGTGACCGTGCCTTTGCGGTGATAGCACCGACCCTGTGGAACGCGCTCCCTTCTGCCATCAAGTTTGCCCCCACTCTGGACTCCTTTAGAGCCAAGTTAAAAACCCACCTCTTCCTAAATGATATTCCCTAAGTCTACTCCCTATTTGTTGTGAATTGTATGCCTGAGATTTACGTTTAAGTCGTCTGTGTCTGATTGCTTTCTGTGTTCCTTGTCTTTGTCTTTATCTGTTCCTTTACCCGGGCTGCGCCCCGGGCCGATGTAAAAGTTGGATGGGGGGCGCATTATAAATAAAATTAACATTAACATTAACATTACATAAGGCTTAGCACATGCATACAACCGAATGCAAACGTATTGTTTTTACAAAAGTGAAACACTAGGATAGCGTAAAGGGGGTCTGGGGGGTTCCCCCCATTTTTTTTTTTAACAGAGTAGATGCAATTTCGTGTATTCTGGTGCCTTTTAACAGGTGGGTTGATACTTTTATCTGGCTATACTAGCCTGAGAAAAAATATGGATACGTTTGTAATTTCATCCGGAGGAAGTGAGCAAACCAAGAGATCGTCAGCCAAAAAATAGACAAATCTACAGACTGTAGACTACAGTACCAAATGAAAACTAGCCTTCCTCGTCCTCTTTTCACTATTTTAAGTAAAACCCTCGCAGACCCACAGGAACGCCGGCGCTCCCAAATATCATACCTTCTTTAGAAGTTAATAATTCGGAAACGATTTGAGCTAAAGACAAGCCGCTTTTTGCATTTAAAAGTAGGCAAATAGCGCTCACCGGGAAGCTCCCGTTCATCGATGTGCGTCGCCGATGTCTGTATATAAATCTAGCCACAAAGTTGTAGACAATGTGGATAGTTTCTTGCTTTGCCTGCCACAGTACTTCGTCAATCCCTGTGGATATAGGTCTACTCTACCTGCGGCAACGTAAAAAATAAATAATCGTTGTTAATTTCCATTTGTGGTCAAAGCCACAGGGAGCCACTGAAGATGGGCAAAAGAGCCGCATGCGGCTCCGGAGCCGCGGGTTGCCGATCCCTGCGTTACACCTAATCGGCTGCCTAACCACAACTGAATGAGTGATGTCATGTCTATGATTGCCACGCCCCTCAGGCCAGTGCATTCTGTAATAAAGCGTGCTCGAGTGAAGACCTGAAGTTCGACGTGAAGATTCACCTAATACTACAAAGCAAAGGAGACGTGCACTATTACTACATCTAGCTGGACCAGACGTTCAGGATGTTTTTTCAACTTTACCGGACAACGGTGATGCAACGGACTACATGAAGACGGTCGAGGCTTTGAACGCCTACTTCGTGCCCCAAGTCAACACAGCGCTAGCAAGGTACGCGTTTCAAAAGATGCACCAGAAACCAGGTGAGACAGTGCAGCAATTTGCTACACGCCTGAGACAAGCTGTGAGAGACTGTGGATATGGGGGAGATTCTGATAACCAGATACGGGATGCAATTCTAAGCAAAGGAACATCAGAGTATCTGCGTAGGAAGCTTTTGGAAGAGGGTCGTGTATTGACATTAGCAGTCACAATGGAAATAGCTGCTCGTTGTGAGAGCATCGAGGAGCAAATGGCGGACATGTCATGCACAACGACCGGAGCTACATCGGAGACTGTTAACCGAGTTGATCACAATGAAAAAAAGGGATGGCAAAACTGGAACGAGAAAGGTAAACCGAACAGAGACAATAGAAGTGATGGAAAGTGTTACAGATGTGGAAATTCTGATCACATTGGCCGAGATCCAAAATGCCCCGCACGTGGCGTGACATGCCACAAGTGTCAGGGTAAAGATCATTTTGCAAAGGTGTGCCGCACTAAAGGTGAGAAAGTGAAACAGAAAGTTAACAATGTAGAAGAAGAGGAATACTTTGCATTTGCCATTAATGACAATCACATGTCAGAGAGACTAGATTTCTGTGTGGGGGGAGTGAATATGAAAATGCTCATTGACTCTGGCGCAACAATCAATGTGATGGGAGAAAATGTGTGGGAAAATGTGAAAGCAGAACACATTAAGTGTCATTCCTATGTCCCTAAGACAGAGAGGAAATTGTACTCATATTGCTCCAGTGAACCATTAACTGTCAAGGGTGCATTTACATGTAATGTGTCAATAGGAAACAAAACTGAACATGCAGAATTCATTGTAATCAGGGGGAAAGGTGAACCACTGCTGGGAAAAGACACAGCGATGAGACTGGGCGTCCTGAGAATAGGTGCCGACATTGCTGCTGTCACAGAGACAAAGCAAACACTCCAACAACAATACCCTGAAGTGTTCAGTGGAGTCGGGAAACTAAAAACAAGACAAGTTAGTCTACACATTAACCCAGAGGTTAAACCAGTAGCCCAGCCACTCAGGCGAATTCCATTTCACCTCCGGGGGGCAGTAGAGTCCAGAATAAAAGAATTGGAGAATTTAGACATTATTGAACCAGTGAATGGGCCCACCCCGTGGGTGAATCCGGTCGTAATTGTCCCAAAACCTGGAAACGATGTCCGACTCTGCCTGGATATGAGACGGGCCAACGAAGCCATAGTGAGGGAACGCTTCCCAATCCCCACTGTGGATGAGCTACTCCAAGGGATGAATGGCTCGACCATATTCAGCAAGTTAGACTTGAAATGGGGCTACCACCAACTCGAACTGACTCCTGAATCGCGTGAGATCACCACGTTCGCTGTGCACAACGGCGTGTACAGGTACAAAAGACTGTTGTTCGGTGTATCATCTGCTAGCGAGCAATACCAGCACGAGATAGCCAATACCTTGGCTGGAATTGAAGGGGTTGAAAACATATCCGATGACGTGATCATACATGCACGTGACCAAGCCATGCACGACAAACGACTGCACGCCGTTATGGCGAGACTCAGAGAAGCAGGATTGACACTAAATCCAGAGAAGTGTCAGTTCAACATGGACAGACTAATTTTCATGGGAATTCTGTTGTCAGAGAAGGGCATTGGTCCAACAGAAGAGAGGGTGCGAGCTGTGACAGAAGCACGGGAGCCAGAGAGCGACACGGAGGTGCGTAGTTTCCTGGGGCTGGTCGGATACAGCAGCAGATTTATCCCTCAGTTTGCTACAATGTCAGAGCCACTGAGACGCCTGACAAGGAAGGACACGCCATTCATATTCGGGCCAGACCAGAAGCAAGCATTCAGTGCTCTTAAAGCAGCGCTCGCCAGAGCGACCACCCTTGCTTATTTCGACAAGGACGCGCCGACGCAGGTAATAGCTGATGATAGGGCAGCTGAGAGACACTGTAAAGCCTGCCACGGATGTCAGATAGTGGCTAGACCTGACCCACCTGAACCGCTGAGACCCACACCGCTACCTGATGGACCCTGGCGGGATGTCGCCATTGACCTACTGGGGCCTCTCCCGTCCAACCACTCCATTTTAGTGGTAGTAGACTATTTCAGCCGGTATTATGAATATGACGTCATGACCACAACCACATCAGAAAAGGTCATAGACAGTCTGGAGTCAATATTCAGTCGACATGGACTGCCAGTCACAATCAAGACTGACAATGGACCCCAGTTCAGATCTGAACAATTTAGACTGTACTGTGAGGAAAACGGCATCACACACATCAAAACCACACCGAAGTACGCTCAGGCCAACGGAGAAGTTGGGCGTCAGAACGCGTCACTGATGAAGAGGATTCGGATTGCTCAATCAGAGGGACTGGATTGGAAAAAGGAACTGAGAAAATATGTGACAATCTACAGGAGCATCGTCCATCCATCCACAGGTAAAAGCCCTCACGAACTGCTTTTCAACCGAGAGATGAGAGGAAAGCTACCGGAACTGATTGAAGTGAACACAGATCAGGAAGTGTGTGACCGTGACGCTGAGCAGAAGGCAAAGAGTAAGCTGTATGCTGATACACGCAGAGGAGCACAGCAGTCAGAGGTCAGTGTCGGTGACACTGTTCTCCTGAAACAGGACAAACCTTTAAGTTCTCTACCACATTCAACGCGACACCACACAAGATCATCAGTAGGGCCGGAAACAAAGTGGTAGTGGAATCGCCAACAGGAGCACGGTATTCGAGGAACACCACCTTTGTTAAGAGATACGAAGGAAAAGGACTGAAACAAGGGACATTCCAAGAAGAGGAGGACACACAGGAAACTGAGGACACAGAAATCAGAGAGGCAACAGAAGAACACACACACACGCCACTGATAATCAGAGTCCACAAGCTGAACATAACTATGACACACAAATACAGACAGGCCGCAAAGGATCAAGCGAACACCCAGTAGACTGTCTGACTATGTTTTGAAGTGAAGAGGATTCTCAATGTGTTAAAAAAAAAAAAGAGTTGTACAATGTAATGATACACTGATTTTGAATTTACAGGAAATAATTTGGAAGATACAGTGATTTATAATAATAAGAAAAAAATGTTACCTGATGACCATTAAGAAGTGTCAAAGGATATTTTGATAATTACTGAAATATGATTTAGTATGCAATTTAGCTACATTAACCAGCTGACCAGGGCCCCTCACCCGGGCTGGTGTTCGGCAGCAGCCGGGGGAGAGGTCTGCTGACCTCGAACCCAGAATACTGCAGCTGAACACCGAAGGACTAACCCCCAGTAAGATCGACGTCATCGAACACCTGGCCAATACCACCAAGGCCCTCGTCATTCTCCTCCAGGAGACCCACTGCATATCAGCAGACAAGCTAGTTCTACCAAACTTTGAGCTAGCTGGGTCTACCCTGAGCAGGAAGCATGGCCTCGCCACGTTTGTCCAACAAAAGTTGAGCTGGACTCTCGCTGACCAATCCCCGGCTGACTCGGAGATTGAGTGGCTGTGCGTGGACGTTGCCGGTCTAAAAATCATCAACGTCTACAAACCTCCACCCTCGCGAATCACACCAGTGTGTCTACCAGTGTTCCCCCACCCCTGTATCTATGCTGGTGACTTCAATTGCCAGCATGAAGACTGGGGCTACCGCACCAACTCACCCGACGGAGAGAACCTGGCTGTCTGGGCAGCTAATAACAGCCTGGCCCTGTTGTACGACCCCAAGGGCGCAGCCAGCTTCCGCTCCGGTCGCTGGAACACTGGGACGAACCCTGACCTGGCATTCGCGAGTGCCAGCGCTGACAACCGGCTCCCCGATAGACGTGTGCTAGGAAAGTTCCCGAGGTCTCAACATCGACCCTCACTGATAACAACGGCCAAACTCGTGAACCTTGTTCCGAGTGAGCCAGTGAAACGGTGGAACTTCCGAAAGGCCGACTGGAAACGCTTCCGCCTCCTTACCAACAAATCCACAAGGCACCTCCCATCGCCTAACTCTACCAACGTGGATGAGGCGTACCGGGACTTCTGCGGCATGTTGGTGAAAGCGGCAAAAAAATCCATCCCACGCGGACGTCGCATTAGCTACAAACCGTGTTGGGATGAGGAGTGTGAGAAGCTCCACTGTGCCTTCCTCCAGGCCCCTGCAGGAGCTGAGTCGGACAGGCTCGCAACAGCCTTGCTGTCAAGACTCAGCCGTAAAAGACAGGAGCGCTGGGAGGAGGCCATTGACTCCATCGACTTCTCGCACTCCAGCCGTAAGGCATGGAGTATCATGAACAATCTCACTGGTAGGTCCAGACACTCCCCCCGTCACTGCCCCATCTCTGCAAATAAAATCGCATCACAATTTGTGAAAAGTGGGTCATACGAGGGCAAAGACCGCGAGTCGTCTCGACTTGTGGCAAAAGAAGTGTCAGACCTCTGGAGGGCCCCAACACCTAGCAGTGACTACATCTCCGGTGAATTCACCCCGGAGGAGTTCGCTGCTGCCCTCCAGCATCTAAAGCCAGGGAAAGCTCCGGGGCCTGATTCCATCTGCCCGGAGCTTATTCTCCATGCCGCACCCGCCTTGAAGTCCTGGCTGAGAGCGTTCCTCACTTCCTGTTTGCGCCAACTCAAGATCCCCAAAATCTGGCGAAGAGCCCTAGTTGTTGCGATCCCTAAACCGAATAAGCCTGAAGGGGACCCTAAGAGTTACCGTCCCATCTCTCTGTTATGCATCCCCTTCAAGATCCTCGAGCGTCTCATCTATGCCCGCATCGAACCAATTGTCGACCCGCTGCTCCCACGTGAGCAGGCCGGGTTCCGACGCGGGAGGTCGACCGTAGATCAAGTCACCCTTATGACTCAAGACATCGAGGATTGCTTTTCGGCAAAAAAGAAGGCCGGGGCCGTCTTTATAGACCTGACGGCTGCCTACGATACCGTATGGCATCGCGGCCTCTCCTGCAAGCTGCTCCGCCTGCTGCCGGACAGGCACATGGTCAGAATGATCATGGAGCTCATCCGTAACCGCAGCTTTACCCTCACCACCGGTCGCGGACAGCTAAGCAGGCTTCGACGCCTTAAGAACGGCGTCCCTCAGGGATCGGTCCTGGCCCCCCTCCTCTATAATATCTACACCTATGACCTGCCCAACACACTCTCGCGGAAGTACGCCTACGCAGACGACCTCGCAGTGGTGTACTCTGCTGGAAATTGGCAGTCTGTGGAGGGGATTCTGAGCCAGGACATGCAGACACTAGTGGCATACTTCCGGAAATGGAGATTGAAGCTTAGCGAGGCAAAGACGGTGTCGGCTGCCTTCCACCTTAACAACAGGGAGGCTAAACGTGAGCTTAGAGTACACCTAGATGGAACTCCCCTGCCATGTTCCGCTGAGCCAATCTATCTCGGCGTGACATTGGACAGGACGCTCACGTTTCGCCGACACCTCGAGTCACTGCGCAAGAAGTTAACAGCTCGTGTGGCGTTGATGAGGCGACTGGTTGGCTCGGGCTGGGGCGCCGGCGCAAGGACCTTGCGCACGGCAGCCCTAGCCCTCGTTTATTCAACTAGTGAATACTGCGCCCCAGTATGGTGTCGCAGTGCCCACACCCGCCTCATCGACTCGCCTATAAACGAAGCCTTGCGCATTGTGACAGGATGCCTGCGTCCTACCCCCGTGGACAACCTTCCCATCCTAGCAGGCATCCAGCCCGCAGGCCTCCGCCGCATGGGAGCCACAGCACGTCTCGCCTGCCGGGCCGTGGAGCTTAATAACCATCTGCTCCATGATAGGCTCACTATAACAGCGGAGCCCTCCCGGCGTCTCAAGTCGAGACACCCATTTGTGCCTGCCGCACAGGATCTCAGGCAGCAATGCAGAGATCTCAACATCAGTGCGGCAGGATGGGCGGATTATATGTGGCGCGCGGAGTGGGAGGCTAACACCTCCAAACTCCGCGACCACATCCCAGTCGCCGGCGCTGAGCCCCTCGGGATGGACTTGCCAAGGCTATCCTGGGTGAGGCTCAATCGTCTCCGGACCGGCGTCGGGCGTTTCCGCTCATCAATGCACAGATGGGGCTTGGCCCCAAATGCGTCGTGCGAGTGTGGCGCAGAGGACCAAACCGCAGACCATATTATCCTGGATTGCCCGGTGTACCACCCACCCAACGGGATGCATGGTCTGTCGGTATTAGATGACGAGACGATGACGTGGCTTCTGGAGGGGTGTCCAGAAATATAGCCCGGGTGAGCCCCTCAACCAGGTCTCGGGGTGGTAAAAGGGTAGCCCCTTGGCCCCGAGCCTGGTGGAGTGGAGAGGAAAAACAACTACCCATACGCCGAAGAAGAAGAAGAAGAACCAGCTGACCATTAAGAAGTGTCAAAGGATATTTTGATAATTACTGAAATATGATTTAGTATGCAATTTAGCTACATTAAGGTTAGTATAATCATCAGCTGTGTTTGTTGGTTAGTAAGAGTTTAATGCCAAGAAAAAGGGGGATGTCATGTCTATGATTGCCACGCCCCTCAGGCCAGTGCATTCTGTAATAAAGCGTGCTCGAGTGAAGACCTGAAGTTCGACGTGTCGTCCCCAGTTATTAACTATTGATTAGATTCTGCAAGGTCTAGTAGAGATTCAACAAGTACTTTCTGAGTTGTGTTCAGTGTAAGTAGGACTTTGTAGTGTCTCTGCGAAAGCTATATTTATGCCTTGAAGGAGTGACTGCACAATAGACAGAAAGGGGTTCCCTAACTGTGCGACAAGAACTCCCCGAGCTTCCGTTGCTGTTGAGAGGATTACCCCGTTTGGAGATAAAAGAGGGAATTCTTTACAGAAAGAGGAAAGAAGGAGGCCACACAGTCTTCCAACTGGTTCTACCAGAAGAATTGAGAGCAGTGGCCATGAAAAGCTTACACGACGACATGGGTCACTTGGGGATTGAGCGAACTACTGATCTCCTGCGATCAAGGTTTTATTGGCCTAAGATGGCTGCTGAAGTGGAAGCGAAGGTGAAGACATGCGACCGTTGCATACGGAGGAAGGCCCCGCCTCAAAAGGCTGCACAGCTTGTCAACATCCAAGTCACTCGTCCATTAGAGTTGGTGTGTATGGATTTCCTCTCCATTGAGCCTGACAGAAGCAACACAACCAACGTCTTGGTGATTACTGACCACTAAGCAGACCGTTTTTGACTGAAACTGATTATTTGATCGAATTGAATTAACTGCATGGTCAAGGGGGTGAACTTTTGGGTTTCGGACAGTCGTTTTCTGCAAGTTGATGTTGCAAAATTAGCTTGATAGCTACCTGATGATTAGCATTCGAATGAGCCTAGTCAGATTTTTCACTACAGAGACAGGGGACTTCAAAAGTTGGAATTGTCTTATTTGACAATCATTTAAATCAAGGACCTCCTATTCAACCAGTTGTTTGTTACCAATCAAAGTTTATTTTTGATAAATCAAAACCAGTCATCCAACCATGAGAGAGACTATGAAGTGTGTGAGCCACTGCCAGGCCAGCCAGCTTCTACACAACAAGTTTGTGTTAGTCCTGGGGGACTCCGTTCAGCGAGCGGTATACAAGGACATCGTTGTCCTGCTGCAGAAGGAAGGATATCTCTCTCTGCCCCAGCTCAAGACCAAGGGGGAGGTAAGCTTCGAAGGGGACCACCTGGTGGAAGGCGGCCGCATGGCTCTAATGAACAACGGGACGGAGTACCGCGAGGTGCGTCAGTTCCGCTCGGACCACCACCTGGTCCGGTTCTACTTTCTGACCAGGATCTACTCGCGCTACATGCAGAGCATCCTGGACGACCTCCAACACGGCCTCAAACCCGACATCGTCATCGTCAACTCCTGTTTGTGGGACATTTCCAGGTACAACCCAAAATGGGAGTTGGACTACAAGGAGAACCTGCACAAGTTCTTTGAGAAGCTGACCAGCGTCCTGCCTCGCGAGTGCCTCCTGCTGTGGAACGTGACCATGCCCCTGGGCAAGAGGATCACCGGGGGCTTCCTGGTACCCAAGATCGAGCACATGGGTCCTACGCTACTCCGCGACGTGATCGAGGCCAACTTCTACAGCGGCGCGCTGGCGGACGGCTACGGCGCGGACGTCCTGGACCTGCACTTCCACTTCCGCTTCAGCCTGGGCCAGCGCATGCAGGACGGCGTGCACTGGAACGCCCTGGCGCACCGCCGCATCTCCTCCCTGCTGCTGCTGCACGCCGCCCAGGCCTGGGGCGTGGCGCTGCCCCCCTGCCCCCTACCCACCGTCACTGAGCACATTGATCACATAGAACAGCGACACGCCTATGGAAGCTTTGCCAAACATGCAGCAGTAGCCGTGTCCTCCTACAGGCCTCGTTGTGAGGCAGAGTCCAGCAGCTCCAGAGATCTGTTCTACCAGGACGACCTGCCTTCCTGTCCCACCTTCGTAGCTGGTTACTTCAGCTTTGAGGCCCCAGCGCCTGGCAGGCAGACAGCGCCGGTCCACAGAGAGACGCCTGTCAGAACCAACAGGACGTCCAGACCTGCTCTGCCATACTGCCACATCAGACCGTATGACAGAGCCCCCCCCCACCCCTCCTCCTGGCTGGCTCGCCAACTTTATGTAACACTTCAACCAAGTTCAGATTAGGAAACTCAATGTGTGGGCCAGGGTCTCAGAAGTCGCTCTGGAGAAATGGGTATCAGGCAGCACACTGAAACACGACACAGACTCGTCAGGTACGTTTGAAGATGAACAATATAACATTTATTTTCGTAAATTTCAGTTATCTTCTTTCTCTTTTCTTTTCAAGCATAACATTAACATATTACAATAATCAAAATAAATGTTTTCCCTTTTAACTCAATTCTTTCATTCAGGTTTCCCAGTTTACAACTGAGTAGTCGACGATGTAGCAATCACCTGTCAGGTAGGTATACATGTTTGAATGAATGGAATGAATGAATGAATGAATGAATGAATGGACTTTATTGTCATTGCTACAGTACAGGTACCAAACAACGAAATTTAGGAGGGGTGGCTCCCCTGGTGTTAGGAAAGGGAAAAAAAAATAAAGGCTATGTACACAATCCACTGTACTATACTGTACAGATAGACGAGTAGGGTTGTCATATTGCACAATAGTATTGTTTCACGTTATTTAAAGTGTCACAGTTTGCAGGCTTGAAATGTACATGTTTGTGCCTCAGCACTACACCTGATTTTTTCAGTCCAGCAGCTGCCATACAATCCGTCCAGACTGTCCAGGGCCCAGAACTTAGGTCTTTGCTGTGTTCAGGGCCTGGACGGCCCTGTGGTAGAAGCTTTTCTTCAGTCTGTTTGTCTTAGCGGCCAGGGTCCTGAACCGCCTTTTCGAGGGCAGCTTGGTAAAGTGTACGTACCCAGGGTGGGTCGGGTCCCTGGAGATCTTGGAGGCCTTCCTGAGACAGCGTGTGTTGTACAGCTCTTCCAGAGAGGGGAGGGGGGCGCCGGTGATCTTCTGGGCTGTTCTCACGACTCTCTGTAGCGCATTTCTCTCCGCTGTTGTGCAGCTGGAGAACCAGTTGCAGATGCCGTAGGTGAGGATGCTCTCCACTGCGCCGCGGTAAAAGGTCACCAGTATCTCCTGCTTGCTGTGTTCCTTCCTGAGGCATCTCAGGGTGTATAGCCGCTGTTGTGCCCTCTTGATGGTGCCTTTTGTGTTGTCCTTCCAGGTCAGGTCATCCCGCATGTGCGTCCCCAGGAATCGGATGGTTGAGACTCTCTCCACGCTCTCTCCGTCGATGAGCAGGGGCTGGATCTCGGACTTTTTCCTCCTGAAGTCTACGATGATTTCCTGGGTCTTTGACTTGTTCAGCAGCAGGTTGTTAACCTTGCACAGCTTGCTCAGTTGCTCTACCTCATCCCTGTACGCCGCCTCGTCCCCCCCCCCCGAGATACATCCCACCACGGTGGTGTCGTCTGCAAACTTTACGATGTAGTTGCTGGGGTGGACGGGGGTGAAGTCGTGGGTGTAGAGGTTGTAGAGGATGGGGCTTAGCACGCAGCCCTGGGGGGACCCAGTGCTGAGTCTGAGGGCTGTGGAGGTGTGGGGGCCCACCCGCACCCTCTGGGGGCGGTCGGTCAGGAAGTCCTTGATCCACGCACATATAGAGTGTGATAGACCCAGGTCTAGTAGTTTGGTCACTAGCCTGTCTGGAAGGATGGTGTTGAAGGCGGAGCTGAAGTCCACGAAGAGCAGTCTCGCGTAGCTGTTTCCCCTCTCCAGGTGGGATAGAGTGGCGTGGAGAGTCGTCGCGATGGCGTCCTCTGTGGACCTGTGGGCTCTGTAGGCGAACTGGTATGGATCCAGGTTGGGCGGGAGGCGTGTGAGTATGTGGGCCCGGACTAGTTTCTCGAAGCACTTCATGATGATTGGTGTGAGTGCCACCGGGCGGTAGTCGTTTAGGCAGCTCACCCTGCTTTTCTTCGGGACTGGGATGATAGTTGAGGTTTTCAGGCAGGGTGGGACGGTGGCCTGGGACAGGGACTGGTTAAGGATGTTGGTGAAAACCCCGGCCAGCTGGTCGGCGCAGTCTCTCAGCACCCGTCCCAGGACGCCATCCGGCCCCGAGGCTTTCCTGGGGTCCACCGCCTTCAGTACGCGTCTCACTTCATGCTCTGTGAGGGTGAGGCTGCTGAGAGCTGGAGAGAGTGGTGTTTGTGTTGCGGTTACCTCCGTTCGCCCCTCGTCGAACCGGGCGTAGAAGGTGTTCAGCTTTCCCGCCAGCAGGGGGTCGTCCTCTGCGGCTGTGAGCCTGTTGGCTCTGAAGTTTGTCATCTGCTGAACCCCCTGCCACATCCGCCTGGAGTCGTTGCTCAGGAGGCATTCCTCAATCTTCTCTCTGTGGTCTGCCTTGGCCGCTTTGATTCCGCGCTTTAGGTTGGCCCTGGTGGAGCTGTACAGCAGTGTGCTCTTCCCTGCGAAGAAGGCGTTGTCCCTCTCGTTGATCAGTTTTTGGACCTTCCCAGTCATCCATGGCTTCGTGTTGGGGTAGACCCGGACCCGTTTGTCCACGGTGACTGAGTTGGTGCAGTTCACTATGTGGTTCAGAACCGACGACGTGTACTGTTCCAGGTCCTCATGCTCATATTCCTGCCATAGGGTGTCATTTAGGCAGATCTGCAGTGGAGCGGACCCTTCTGGCCAGGTTCTGACAGTCTTAGTGGTGATGGGAGCACTTTTCCCCATGGTAGTGTATGCAGGGATCAGGAGGATTGACACATGGTCAGACATGCCTAGATGAGCTAGCGGACTAGCCTTGTAAGCACGTTTGATGTTGGTGTATACCTTGTCCAGTGTTTTTTCTCCTCTTGTTGCACATTTCACATGCTGATAGAACTTGGGTAGTACTGCCTTCAGGTCGACATGATTGAAATCTCCTGCTATGATGTGAATAGCCTGTGGATCAGTGCTTTGTTGGCCACTGATGACGTCATATAGCCGCGCCAATGCTAGGCTGCCGTCCGCGCTAGGCGCTATGTACACACATGTTATGAACACCGCGTTGAACTCCCTCGGGAGGTATGTGGGGCGGCATTTAACAGTCAAGTATTCCAGGTCTGGGGAGCAGTGGCTACTTACAGTTTTCGTGTTTAAGCACCAGCTATCCTTCGTCGATATTATGATCCCACCCCCTCTTGACTTGCCGCTGAGTTGCGTGCGGTCCGCCCGGTGTAGTGTACGTCCCTCCAAGCTAACTGCGGAGTCCACGATGGTGTCATTTAGCCAGGTTTCGGTCAGAATAATCACACAGCTATCCCCCACGATGTTATTTTTAGCAACTTGTAGTCTCAGTTCATCCATCTTGTTCGTCAGGGACCTGACGTTGGAAAGGAAAATACTCGGCAAAGCAGGTTTGTCAGGGCTACGTCTTAGTCTTGCTAGCAGGCCTCCCCGGCGGCCCCGTCGTTGCCTATGGTCTCGCCGCCGGCGTTTTCGCCTCAGGGAGGGGACTGAGTACCAAGGTTCTCCCGGTACACAGGCGATCTCGTTGTATATCCTGTTTTGCTTCAGAAACTCCGCTGTAACTGTCTTGTCGTTTTGCGTGCCGACTTCTAATAAGTCGAGCCTGCTGTAGGTACTATTTACACAACTGTTCCCTATAAGTACTAAAATAAAAGTGTACATACAAATGTACTTAAAAACACAAAGAAACACCAGCGTAGAAGCCACTCCGAGCCTCGCGACTGAGTAGCGCGCCGCCATCTTGAGATTTTACTTAACATTTGAATGTTATTTGAGTTCCCTATTATTATTATTATTATTATTATTATTATTATTCAGGCACTCATTAATTTTATTTGTTCCTAAAGTTTTATAGATCCTATTTTAAAGTGCCTCTACCTTAACAGGTGATCTGGTTTATTATTATTTTGATTCAATTCAACCTTCTATTTCAACAAAAAAACGTGTACCAACCGTTCCTTTAATGGAACTCAATAAGCAGCAGACAACAAAACAAAAAACATGTTTCCTTCAAGGAACTCAGTAGTATTGCTCTCACTGCATCAACATGTAATCTCACAGGAATGCACAGATTATACATATAAATCTAGAGAAGATTCAGGTGTATATTTCAAATATTACTCTCATCAAAACAAAACAATACTGTAGCTCAAAATCTAATTTCAGTGCATATCCCAGTAAATGCAAGCAGAGCAATACTTACAAATCACAGTAGTAAACAACAATATAATATTTCCATACAACTTCAAAAAACAGTTAACTTGTGCTTTGGTTCTCAAGGCAACAGATCCAGGGATTCCTTGTGTTCAGATGTGTGGGGCAATAGAGCACGATTGTCCTACCACTCTGTCGTTACTCCTTGTTCATCCGACGTGGGGCAATAATAGCACGATTGTCCTACCACTCTGTCGTTAAACAGGAATAATTCAAGCATCTCTCTTTTTCTCTCGATCCAGCTCAAGGTTTTGGCTCGCCACTCCAGGAACCAACCTCTCCATCAGAAGCGAGTTGGGCTGAAGAATCGGTTCTGGTAGAATCACACACTCCCAGTATACAGGAAGACAAAAGAAGGAGACGAAGACCTGGCCTTGTACCCACAAAGCCAGAAAAACCATCACTACACTGTTTACATATAATATAAAATAACCACAGCACCATTGTTTTATATGAACATAAGAACAATTAATATAACACCTTGAATCCTATTTAACTGTAATCTCTGTTAACTCAAATAAAATTGTCACTACTCCTTTAACCACTTGTCATGTATACAGTCTGTGCCAATGACACACATGTTGCATAGACTAATGGCGCTTTTCCACTACGAAGCAGACCTGGTGCCGACCTGGTGCTGACCTAGGTCTGCCCGCTTCGGTTCCCTTTTCCATTCGTCAGTCCGGGTCGCTTCAGTCCTAGGTCCCAGGTACCACATCCGAGCAGGGTCCCAGGGTCCCAGGTCCCAGGTCCCACACCGTTGATTGGTCAATGGACAATCGTCATCCCATGTCCCATCCCATATTATTTCTTCACAACCGCCATCTTACAGTAGCTCACTCTAGATTAAACTAGAACTAGGCAAACTATCACAACATGGCCAACAGAGCATATTAACATCAACTCACGTATACATTAAGTTCTGCAAACTCTCATTACACCAACCCAAAAGCTGCATTACCGCTGGTGCGCTTCAAGCCTCAACAATATCGTTAGAGGTCATTAGTTGTATAAGTCACGATAACGCGGCTAATGCTAACGAGCTAGCGCGGCTAATGCTAGCGCGGCTAATGCTAATGCGCTAGCGCGGCTGATGTTAACAAGCTAACGGTTGCTAATGCTAACGTTTAGGACGTTATCACATCATTTCAGTCGGACTAACAAGTTGATAGTCTCTTTTTATCAGCACAGCACGTTTCATACACCTTTCATACACGTTTCAATAACACCATAGCATCTCAGTAGAACTCACCGAGACTTTGCCTTCGGCAAATAGCAGCAGAATTGTAACTCCTACAGGTCTTTCAAGGTTCGGTGGATCTGGTTGGGGAAGATATTTCCTTTACTGAATATTTTAGAAAGCTATAATAGATTTAACGATAGTAACCACACACATATATTTTACTTACACGCAGTGGTGTAGTCTAGTGTTTTCTAGTGGGTATAGGCCTACTGTGATTTTTCCCTCCCAGCCTCATTTCGGAACGCCATAAAAATAAATCTGCGCTCCCTTTCTAATGTTATATATCTGACATTACATGTTATAATAATAATAATAAATTGTTTTTATATAGCGCTTTTCCAGGGCTCAAAGACGCTGAATCTATAATGTATATCTATAATATATAAGGCTGATCTGTGCATGATAGTGCTGCATTTTGACATATTTCATGTCGCATTTCCCCCCGCGATAGAGGTGGAAAAAGAGTTAGACCTCAGACACAGCTTCTACAACTGGATGATGCACCAACCCAGTAGTAGTCTCTACTCTCTGGCTCTCTTTCTCTACAATGCTGCCCTGTGGTTGGTTCTGTCACTGGGGATTTAAACCGAAAGGCTGAAGAGACACGCACAGAGGGCCCAAGATTTTTTTTTATTGCACTGCTTGGACACACCACACCACACCACACCACCCCATCCTCGCTGGGCGGAAGAGCAGCCACAGCTGGTGGCTCATCGCACTGCTAGCAGGTACGAAGCGGTTAAATAACTCCTTTGTCCCATCAGCCATTAAACTGTACAACTGCTCGGTGGGCAGCAGGTTGCAGGTTGCAGGCTTGGGGCAGGGTGGCGGGTGGTGACTCCACCACTACCCCCACCATCACCACCAACCACCCACCTCCGCCCCCCCCCCCCCTACCCTGCCACACCCCCACCGAACTGGAACTGTACCGAACTGAACTGAGTCACTGAGTGAACGGCCGTGACCTGAACATACGAACACTTCAGGAACACTACTGCTTGGACTCAGAATCCCTTGGCCTGTTTCATGGACAATGAAAGATTTTGATGCACACTATTTTTATTTTTTGGACCATTGTTATTCTTATATTTTGTTCTGTTATTAGTCTCTGTGGAGGATTGTGGGAATATTTGTTTGCCCTTTAAGTGTACGATTTTTTATGTATATACTGTATGTATACCTGCACATTTGATGTGTGTGCCTTCTCTTCCTGCACATTTACACTGCTGCACATTTACACTGCTGCTATCTTTTTTTGTGTGTTGTCACTGCTGTTGTATCCTACTGACTCACCTGCCAGTGAGGACGCAGAGACTTTACCACTGTGCCACCAGAGCGCCCATTTTTATTCTTATATTTTGTTCTGTTATTAGTCTCTGTGGAGCATTGTGGGAATATTTTTTTATTTTAAGTGTACAATTTGTATGTATATACTGTATGTACACCTGTACATTTGATGTGTGCCTTTTCCTGCACCTTTACACTGCTGCATTGTTATTTTCATTGTATTTTTATTATCTTGTTGTAATATGTGCTGAGGTTGCATCCCTAATGTAAACTGGCAGTGCATTCCACAATCTGGGTGCATAAAATAAGAATGCAGCTTCACCAAAATGTCTTCTTTTGTACATGTGTATATAAATAAAGTACAATAGAATAAAGTACAATGAGTAAGGTGATAATAGAAAGTAGAATAAGGTGATAAGGTGATAGTAGTAAACAAGTAGAACAAGGTGATAGTAGGCAAGGCAAGTCAAGGCAAGTTTATTTGTACAGCACATTTCATACAACAGGGGCAATCCAAAGTGCTTTACATACATTATTTAAAAATACAGCAAGAGGAGCATAAGAAAATAGATTTAAAAAATAAAAAGACATGTCAATGGAAAAAATACATTGATAGAAGTGTTTGTGTTTAATCATAACTGGTGCAAAATATGAAGGTTTTTAGCTTAGATTTAAATATTTTAAGGGTTTGGGCCTGTTTGATTTCTTCAGGGAGTTTGTTCCAGGAGCATGCAGCAGCGTGACTGAAAGCTGCTGCACCGTGTTTTGTTTTTACTCTTGGAATTATTAGCTGATTAGTCTCAGCTGACCTTAGGGACCTTGTGGGAATATAGGGTGGGAGGAGATCTGATATGTATTTTGGTCCAAGACCATTTTGTGATTTGTATGTAATTAGGAGGATTTTGAATTCAATTCTCTGAGAGACTGGTAGCCAGTGTAGGGATCTCAGGATTGGTGTAATGTGTTCAAATTTCTTTGTTTTTGTTAGGACCCTAGCAGCGGCATTTTGGATGAGCTGCAACTTACGAACAGCTCCTTTAGATAGGCCTGTTAGTAGACCATTACAATAATCAAGTCTACTCCAAACAAATGCATGGATGAGTTTTTCAAGGTCTTGCTTGGACATGAAACCTCTCATTCTTGTTAGTAGAAAACAAGTAGAACAAGTTGAAAACACACACACACACACACACACACACACACACACACACACACACACTCACACACACCTTTTAATCATTTATTTATGTCCACATAGAGACAAGTATACAGGGACACAAATACTGAAGGCACAGATGGGATGCATTCACAAACAGACATGGACAATGTTTTTCACATACAACAGGACAAGACTCACGGGTACAAGTAACACCGTCTCCGCCATATATGGCGGCTGCCAATAATCGCAGAGACAGAGCAATACTTGCTGAGCCTTTTTGCTTCTCCCTTGGACATTCCCAGTAGACGTAGTCCTCTGACAACCAATCTGTGCACACACACACACACACTCACACTCACACTCACACTCACACTCACGCACACACACACACACACACACACACACACACACACACACACACACACACACACACACACACACACACACACACACACACACACACATAGGACGAGGTCTTCCTGGCTGTGCCCAGTGAGTGTGACAGAGACATTATATATTATATATATAGAGCTATATATATATATACACTTCAAAACATGCACAGGTCAAAGTGGCCTGTTCAAAGGGAACACATGCAGTGAAACAGAGCTGACTTGTCTTGCTTCCTCCACAAAAAGCTTCTTCCCACTCCAAAGGCATCAAGTGCTCAGTGGGAATGACTCCCAACACATTGGTGACATTCTGAGATGTGTTTTTTCACAGATGAAGCCATTGATGTCAAACTGTAAAGACTCTCTGTTGAATGACTGTTGAAATGTCCATCATGTCAGACTTTTCCTCAGCATTTAACCTTCCTCTTCTGTTTGTTTCATTTTCCAACTGTGCTACTTTCGGTCAAAATTGACCGGTGTGTTTTGCACAGTGATATCTCTGGAACCCCTTATCCAATTTTGATGGTTGACATCTCATTTGAACAGTCAAAGAAAGTAGAATCAAGGGGTGGCAGATAGAATGACACCAGGGGTTAATTTCATGTTTATAATTTTGCAGCAAGTTCAAAGATAATGTTTACTGTACATTACTGTATATTATAAAAATGCCTGCCATGTAGGCTGTGTGTACTGGAGATGGAAATTATTTAGTTAGTGTTGTAGCTGAGATTCTTCCCGTTCCATTGTTGTATGGGATGTATTGATTTATTGAATGTTTTATTTTTTATTACCCATTCATTTCCTATGGCGGTCAATTCTGACCGGAAACATCATAGGTGTGACACGGTTCAATAAATCCCCCCAAAATGCAATGCAATTCAATGCAATCAAGTGTATATGCTCAGGGGCCTAGGGTGGAGGATAACATAAGGTCTTGAGGCAATGGGATGAAAAACACAATATTTATGATTACAAACAAAGTCATTCGGTCAGATTTGACCGTCAACAGAAGAGGAAGGTTAACACTAGGAAAGCCGTGAGGTGTCATCGGGCACCAGTGAGTACAAAAAAAAGTCTACCTTTGCACTTGATCAAATGTCAGGATCCTCCTTTCATGACTCTTTCATGACCACCCAGAATCTTTACATTTTCAAAATCGAGTTAGTATAAAGCGATTTTGCAGTATTTCTGTGTGTGCCTGTGTATTTGCCTTGGGATTCGGCTGCCATCTTTTTCTCCAAGGCTGCAATTCTCTTTTATATCAGCAGAGGTAGCAAGGGGGCACACACTGTGCTCAACCTTCAGGCTTCAGTGCTGAATTAGATACAGTGGATAAGACTGATATTTGTAACATAATGTGTTTATATATAGGCTATATATAGCAATAGTGATACATAAGATATGTATATGTACAGACAGTTATGAAAATGATAAACTGTACAGTATGTCTCCCAATCCCTTCAGATTTGTTGGAGCTGAGTTTTTTGTTTACCCAAGTTCCATGCAATAGTGATAAGATATTATGATATGTGTAGCCTATGTACAGTTATGAATGATACACAGTGGTGTAGTCTAGTTTTTTCTAGTGGGTATACTGTGATTTTTCCCTCCCAGTCAGAGCGACACCTGTCCCGTAGCGACACCCCATAAGCACCACCACACTCACTTATGCATACAGTATGCATCTACACCGGTGTTTGCTGCCTTGGGGGGTGGCATGGACTGTACTTGTACATCAAGCTGCCTCACGCTACAGAAACAGGAGATAGGCTCCTGCCCCTTAAGGGCCGTTAGGCTCGAGAACCATCGGTTCTCAAGGCTACTTATGTGGTCTTGACTACATGTCCACTTTCTCACCTGGTTCTTGCTGTCTCTCTGGTGTGCCGACACCATCCTGCTCTCTCTCATTATCTCCCTCTCTATCCTCCTCTCTACCTCTTTTGCTGTCAACCAAAAGGCAAATATAACAACCAGAGTATTTATAATTTAATAAGAGGTATACATTGAATTCATATCAAATCATAACATCATTCTAATTGAATATTGGGTTGCTGTGGGCAATGCAGTCAGATACTGTCTTTACTTACTCTCTCACCTGTAAGAAAATCGTATGTCCAACTACAAAAAACAGACATTTCCAATGAGTGAGGGTTTGTTCCAATGCTTCAATCCACTGTCCATGTACTGTAAATATACCATTATGGTATTACCATAAAGCCCAATTCTAGCAGAATAAGAAAGATTGTATATCTACTTTAAGTAAAATAATAAAGTGCATCCAGTTAGCTCTTTAGCTGGCATGTGTGCAGCAGACTAGCTCATCTAATCACCTCTGAGCACGCTAGCTAGCTTGCTAGTTCTTTGACACTATTATTCACATCATGAAACTATAATCAGTTACTTTCTAGTCACAATAATAACGACTAATTTGAACCAACTTTCTCTGTCAGAACACAGTAATTATATTTGCTAACGTTTCAACTTGCTTACTTTCTTCTGCAGAGCTTTCACCCTGCAAAAACTCTCTCGGTCAAAACAAAACAAAACAAAAACAAAACCATTCTCCAGCGCGGCACGAAGCTGTGTGTGGAGGTCTGGCCCGCCCACCCCAAGGCAACTGTAGGGGAAATACTGAGAGCATTCTGAACGACTGGTTATGCGATAACAAACACAGAGCTGCCAAGTCTCACGCAATCGCCGCATTTCAACCAGTTCTCACGCTCTCACGCCACATCTCTATTTCTCACGGCGAGAAATAACAATTGTTTTATGGGACTTTTATTTTTGAAATTCCTTGAAAGAAAGCTACCGGAGTTTCGTGGCATCTTTCTGCACGCGCGTTAACTTGAGTCTGCAATCGAAGCGGCAGGCGAGCGCTGATGGAAGAGCCTGTGTTCACGCGAGCTGCAAGAACGTAGCAAGCAGTGTTGCCAGTGTTACACCCACCATATAGGTCCCTAGCATAAGAATGACAGTTGAGAATGTACTTTAAATAGAAAATAGTTTTATTACATTAGTTCACAATCCAGGCCCACATTGACCTCTCTCCAAAGGACCTCAGTTATTGTTACCAGGGCAGGTGTTATATTCACTGCACACCATAGGCTACACACTGTAGAAAAGGGTTGTTCACTGCACACCATAGGCTACACACTGTAGAAAAGGGTTGTTCACTGCAATCATCTATAAATATAGCACACTCAAACCTGCCCTGATGGTCGAACTGGGATTAACCCGGTGAAGTGGCAATGGTGGGGGAAAAGCGGATTTAAATAACAAATAAACAAACAAACAAACAAACAAACAAAAAGAAAAACTAGTCCGCCCCGCTACCGGCACACTTGCCCAGGCGGACTAGATAAGAACATAAACTTTAACCAAACAAAACGTCTCACGGCAAGAGCAGCTGGCCGCACTGATGCTCTGGAGGAAACACAAATGAACAATCTTAAAACACTATTACCGACATATTAAAATACATAATGATTCAATTTACATGACGAATACATTAAAAGACCTGGTACGTCGATGGCAGCGTCCTACCAGCGACTACCAGCCGCCTTCAACCCAGCAGGGAAGTAGGTGACCTGTAATACATCACACCATCAATATTACATACAATCAAAGAAATAATATAAAACGCTACGCACAGAAAATAGCCATAGGCTGCGGCCTACCTCTTGATCTCTGCCTGTCAGCATGGAGTAAGGTGTGCAACTACCTTAACTCCGACCTGATCACACGGCTGCGCTCTGGCGTTCCCCCTAAGGTGAGCCCTAAGTGCTTTCCTTTGGGCACCTCCCCTTTTCCTATTGGCGCCACCCGCCACACCAGATTGGGCTACTTTTGGTCACACTGGACGGGTGGATTCGGCAGCTTTTAGACCGGTTGGGCTGGACATTGTCAATTCCGTCTGGCAACCGTGGTAGCAAAATATGTGCATACATTACAACATCGTATCTGGTAGCCTACTGGACTGGGTTGCACCAATATGGCCTAATTAAGTCATTACTAAATGCAGGCATTTAGTAGTTACTAAACCCCTAGTTGTTACTAGTTAGTTTCAAACTAGTTGTTTACTAATTTCGGTTGCACCACGCCAATCTTTTGCCAATCTTAGCTACTCAGTTTTGGTAACTGTTTTTTGTTTCTCTACTGTAACATAACCAGGTACATTAATAATAATAATAATAATAATTAATAATTACAATTTACAATACAAATACAACAATTGGGGGTCCCTCAAAAAAAATATGGGCGCGCTGTGCGCGCACAAAATCACCCACCAAGCCCTCATTCGGACCCAGGAAAAACCCTGGTATGTACTGTATAACATGATAGCCATCTATGAGCAATGCACTGTATATAAGATAATGACCACGGGTCTTCCTGCTGCTGACCAAGGGGTTGAGTCCTGTTGATGGGGCCCATTTTTCTTTTAGAGTCTGTAGGCTACTGTATTTGTTTATTAAGATTTCATAAATATGATATATTGTCTGAATTTTTTTCTTGTTTTATAAAATGTTATTATTTATTATTTATTATTTTCATTTCTTGTGCTGGTTTATTATGAACAACATGTAAAATTGCAGGAAACTAGCACAAATAATTGGGTGGGAGAAAGGGGCCGCCGCTGCCAAAACGTGCACAGTTTTTGTTACATATAGGCATATGTTAGTAGCCTGTGTTACAGGGACACCTAGGGGTGACCTGATAATATTGCATGTAAGACCCGGATGTTGTATGTGGGCGTGCGCGGGAGGAACCGCAGTTTAATAAAAGTCATACTGAAACATGGAGTCAGAAGCGGGATCTAAGTAAAAATAAAAATAAAATAAAGACGCTTAAAGAAATGAAACGCCATGGCAAGCAACAGCATCCCCGCGCCCGATAGTATGCGCATGACTGGTGATCTGGCGAAAAACTGGGAAGTTTTCCGTGCAGAGTTTGAGGACTTTTTGCTTGCTACCGGACTGAGCGAGAAGTCGAAGCTGATCAAGGCAGCCACGCTGAGACGGCTGATGGGAAGTGAGTGCCGTCATGTGTACACACATAGCCTCACGTTGACGGAGGATGAACAGAAGGACCCAAAAGCGATTATGGACGCTTTGGGGGTTTACTTCAAACCGGCGAGAAACGTCATTTATGAGAGGTACATGTTTGGAAGCTGCAAACAAGAGGCTGATGAGCCAATAGACAGTTTCCTGACAAAGCTTAAGGAGAGAGCATCGTCATGCGAATACCGTGCGCTGAAGGACGGGTTCGTGACAGGCTCGTGCTGGGTGTTGCGAGTGAGGGCACCAGGAGGCGTCTGGTACGCGAACGTGAGTTGACGTTACACACAGCGACTGAAATCTGTAGGCTCGCTGAGCTAACCGAGAGACACATGAGAGTGATGGCCCCGCTAGCACAGACGGACAATGTGAATGCCGCGGACAGGCAGAGTGAGAGGCGCGCACATCAAAGGAAAACAGCGCCAGCGGAGAGAGAGCCACAGTGGAGCTGCAAATACTGTGGAGGCAGCCACAAACGGGGCAGGGAGCAGTGCCCAGCCTACGGTAAGACATGCCGGATATGTGGCATAGCAAATCACTTTGCCAAGGTATGCCAGGCTGGCAGCAAGGCTGACAAAATAAAAAAAGTGAATGTGCTTGAAAATGATGAGCAAAGAGAAGATGACTCAGATACTGATGATAGACTGTTTCTAGTAACTGAATGTGTCAATACTGCAAAGGCCCAGCAGGGGCGCAAGTGGTTTGTGAATCTATGCCTGAATGAGAAAAGGCAACAGTGTCAGCTGGATACAGGCTCCACCTGCAATGTCATGGGCCGCAAGATTAAAGAGAAGCTGTCACCCAGAGCGGCGCTAGGCCCGAGCGCAGCCAAGTTAAAGTTATACTCTGGGGAAATCATGCCATCACTGGGGAATTTCCACACTGAATGTGTCATCCGGGGAGAAAAGCTCAACCTCACATTTGAAATAGTCGACACAGAGCAAAAGCCTCTTCTCGGGGGGGGGGGGCACATGCGAACGTCTGGGCCTCGTATCCTTCACCGTTCCAGATGAACTCCACACAGTTGATGCAAGCCAATCTGTGCCCCTCACCAAAGATCAGCTGCTGAGAGACTATCATGACGTCTTCAATGACCCAATCGAGTCAGTCCCGGGCGAGATACACTTCGAGCTGGATCCTGATGTGACGCCGGTGCAGTGCGCGCCGAGGAATGTTCCAGTGGCTCTGAAGGCGAGAGTCAAGGAGGAACTTGACAGACATGTCAAGGTCGGCAACATTGCGCCGGTGACTGAGCCGACAGCATGGATAAGTAACATGGTGACTGTCGCAAAGCCAGAGAAAATAAGAATCTGTATCGATCCAAAGCCTCTCAACCGAGCGCTGCTGAGGTCTCACTACCATATGCCTACGCTGGAAGATGTGTTGTACAAGTTGCCCAAGGCTCGCCTCTTCACGTTGGCAGACGCTCGTGTTGCCTTTTTACAGTGCAAGCTTGACGACGCGAGCAGCCGTCTGACGACCTTCTGGACACCGTGGGGTCGGATGAGATGGCTCAAGCTCCCTTTCGGAGTCTCAGTAGCGCCTGAGATCTACCAGCGCAAGCAACACGAGCTGCTATCGGGCCTGGCCGGCATCGAACCGATCGCGGATGACATCCTGGTGGTCGGGTGTGGCGATACGGATGCCGAGGCCGAACTGGACCATGACAGAAACTTGAGTGCTCTCATGGAACGATGCAGAGCAGTGGGACTGAGTGGCTGAGTGAACGCAAGCTACAGTTCAAGCTCAAAGCCGTACACTTCCACGGCCACATTCTGTCCTCGGAGGGACTGAAAATCGACCCAGAGAAGACACGGGCCGTGCTGGAAATGCCGACACCCACCGACGTGAAAGCAGTGCAGCGCTTTATTGGGTTCGTGACGTACCTTGCAAAGTTTCTGCCAAAGCTCTCGGAGGTCTGTGAGCCGCTCCGCAGGCTCTTGGATAAGGACGTCATGTGGCACTGGTTGCCCAAACACGAAGATGCAGTGTGCGGAGTGAAGCGTATGGTCACCTGCACGCCCGACCTCAAGTACTATGATATCACAAAGCTTGTCACGGTCCAGAGCGACGCCAGCATGACCGGGCTGGGGGGCTGTTTGTTACAAGGGGGACAGCCGGTGGCTTTTGCATCGAGGGCACGAACGCCGACAGAGCAAAACTACGCTCAGATTGAGAAGGAGTGTTTGAGCATAGTCTTTGCCTGCCAGAGATTCCACCAGTACCTGTATGGCAGGGAGGCTATCACTGCAGAAACAGACCACAAGCCGCTTATCACAATATTCAAGAAGCCCCTCCTGAGCGCACCGAAACGTCTCCAAGGCATGTTGCTGCAGCTGCAAAGCTACAATCTGGATGTTGTGTACAAGCCGGGCCCCGAGATGTATGTCAGCGACACTCTGAGCAGGGCCACGCCCCCGTGCCGTGGGTCTGACACCCCGTACGTGCAGCATGCTGTGTGCGCCGTGAACAGCACCCAGGCCGGGTATTCACAGCTGGACCAGGCGCAGCACCTGGACGTTACGGCTTTCAGATTCCACCAGATTGTGCAGCACACAGAGACGGATGATGTGCTTCAGGAGCTGGCATCTGTGATCCTCAGTGGCTGGCCAGACTTTAAAGAGGACACTCCGCTGGCAGTGCGGGAATACTGGCCCTTCAGAGACGAGCTGAATGTTCAAGACGGAGCGTTGTACAGGGGACAGTGCGTTGTCATACCAAAAGCCATGAGATCTGAGCTGCTCAAACGCATACACGCTAGCCACATTGGTGGGGAGGCGTGTTACAGACGGGCCAGGGATACGCTCTTCTGGCCGAACATGAGAGCGGAGATAAAGGACTTTGTGGCGAACTGCTCCGCATGCAATGAGTACGCACAGGTCCAGCAGAAGGAACCGATGATGTCGCATGACATACCGGTGCGCCCGTGGCAGGCAGTGAGTATGGACGTCTACTCATATGCAGGCAAGGACTTTCTCGTCATTGTGGACCAGTATTCGGATTTCTGGGAAATCGACCAGCTGCCAGATCTGTCTGCTGACACGCTCATCACGCGCTGCAAAGCTCAGTTTGCACGTTATGGGCAGCCAGAGAGGGTGGTCTCGGACAACGGCCCACAGTTTGCATGCGAACGGTTCAGGAAGTTTGCAGCGAGCTGGGGGTTTGCCCATGTCACATCCTCACCCCGACATCCTCGATCCAACGGCAAGGCTGAGTCGGCCGTTAAGATTGTCAAGTCACTCTGCAAGCGGGCGAAATTGGATGGCACGGATGCGTGGATGGCCATCCTTCACTGGCGCAACACACCCACAGAGGGGTTGGACAGCAGCCCGGCCCAGCGCTTAATGGCACGCAGGCTCAAAACTTCACTGCCCGTCGCGGACAGCCTGCTTCTACCACGTGTGGTGGACGGAGTGGCAGAGAAGCTGCGGTGGAAACGGCGGGTCGCCAAGTCATTCTATGACACGTCTGCCAGAGACCTTCCAGAGCTGGATGTTGGAGATCACATTAGGATGAGGCCTCTGCCAGGTGATCGCACAGGGCGGTGGCGACGAGGCCAGTGCCTCCAGAGAGTCGCTCCCCGCTCGTTCGTGGTGGATGTGGACGGCACACTGTACAGACGCAACCGAGTGGATCTGCGTGTTGCAGAGCGCTCAGCTCAAGCGCAACAGACAGACATTCTACGGCCTGAGCGGAGCAGTCCTGACCAGACCCAGGTCGCTGGGGAGACTGCCTCAGCCGAGACACGGATTGTCTCAAGTCGGGGGGAGACAGGCGGCGAGGTACATCCTCGTACACCAAGGGCACCGGCGACGCCGGGGGGTCCTGCCACGGCAGGCCAGGGTGTCTACTCACGGAGTGGTCGCCTGTCACGGCCGCCACAACGACTGGACTTATGACTTTGAGAAGAAAAAAAAGGGAAAAAAAGGAAGGGGTGAGTAAAGGGACAGCTCTTCTCTGACTGTTTTGACTTTGCCTCAGACGGCTGTACTGGACTGTTGTTCTTTGTTCAGAAAAAAAAATAAAAATAAAAAAGGGAAATAATGCAATGTTGTAATGCTATTGTTAATGTTTGGGATTGTTATTGTCAATGGAATTGCAGACGGAGATGCAAGCATGTCATTTGCAAACAGCTAAAGGAAAGGAGATGTTACATATAGTGGTGGCCTGGGAAAACCCGTCGGATGTCGCTAGCGTTCGTTTGTGGCAAAGAGCAAAAATAGATGGAAATATACTACATACTACATTATGGTGAATAAACATTTTAAGAAAACAAAAGAGAAAGTACTTATTTTTTTGTTTTTGTGGTGGGTAGTTTGCTAGCGAAACATAACGTCACGTTGAACGTGTCTCATTCTCAGTTAAGCAACGCACGCACACATGAGCGAAAGGAGAGACGATACTTCCACCTGTGTTATTGCCAGTTTACTGATGCTCACAATAAGCATAAAGTAATACACTCTTAACTAGAAGACACACAAATGGATCTGTCCCTCGCATACCGACGAGGCGAGCAGACTAACATCGCATCACAAGCAGACAAACGAGACCGGCCGATCTGCATAGGCTCCTCCCCCGACCCGGAGGAGAAAGGAGTCGGGGGCAGCATGGGGGCAGCATTTTTCACCTTTCACTTTTTTTGACATGATACATTAAAATGCTCATAACTTTTTAAAATAAAGGGCTATCTCAGTCATTCAACCAGTTATGAATAGCTGAGAACTTCTAATTTATGGAAATAAATATATACATATGTGCCACCACACATATGTTAGTAGCCTGTGTTACAGGGACACCTAGGGGTGACCTGATAATGTTGCATGTAAGACCCGGATGTTGTATGTGGGCGTGCGCGGGAGGAACCGCAGTTTAATAAAAGTCATACTGAAACAGTTTTGGGTCGCTCCACCGCCAAAAAATCTCACTCCAAACTTTTGGTGAAACTTGGCAGCCCTGCAGATTCACCCAAGATGGCCGCCAGCCTAACAACACAACCAGACTCACCTAAGATGGCCGCCAGCCTTACAACACAACCAGACTCACCTAAGATGGCCGCCAGCCTACCAACACAACCAGACTCACCTAAGATGGCCGCCAGCCTTACAACACAACCAGACTCACCTAAGATGGCCGCCAGCCTACCAACACAACCAGACTCACCTAAGATGGCCGCCAGCCTTACAAACACTCTCCAAGTATATCCAGCTGCGGACATCACGCCTATCACCCGGACGCTTGATGGACCATATTTGGTTGGAGTGGTTGGAGAGTGTCATCATACTGCGCCTGCATATTTGCATATTGCGCCTGCGTGACTGGATGAAAAGGTAATGTTGGGGCTTATATGCCTTGTTGTGATTTTAATAGATAGCTGGAACTCAGCCATATGTTTTACGTACCATTTTCTAGCATTGACTAATTTTAGATGCACTTGAATTCTACAGGGAAAGGAGGTTTTCATTGCTGACCTTCATGTAACCGCAACGCTGGTCCAGCCCCACAACTGTGATCCCATGAGCCATTTCCCAGTAAGTCAAATGATTGCAGCCTTACAACACAACCAGACTCAACTAAGATGGCCGCCAGCCTTACAACACAACCAGACTCACCTAAGATGGCCGCCAGCCTTACAACACAACCAGACTCACCTAAGATGGCCGCCAGCCTAACAACACAAACAGACTCACCTAAGATGGCCGCCAGCCTTACAAACACTCTCCAAGTATATCCAGCTGCGGACATCACGCCTATCACCCGGACGCTTGATGGACCATATTTGGTTGGAGTGGTTGGAGCGTGTCATCATACCGCGCCTGCATATTTGCATATTGCGCCTGCGTGACTGGATGAAAAGGTAATGTTGTGGCTTATATGCCTTGTTGTGATTTTAATAGATAGCTGGAACTCAGCCATATGTTTTACGTACCATTTTCTAGCATTGACTAATTTTAGATGCACTTGAATTCTACAGGGAGATATGTGAAGTCCTTACATTTTCTAAATCACATCAGGATAAGCTAGTATGAAGCTATTTTGCCGTTTTTCTGTGTAGGAAGAAAGCACACTTCTGGTATCTGGTTTTCCTCACTAAGCATTTACGGCCTGTGTGTGTGTGACACGGAGTGGGTAAAATGCTTTTTTTTCACACACGCAAACATCTCGTCTCAAATGATTTTCTTTTAGACTATCCTAGCTGCTCCGTAAGCCCTGCTCATTGTGTTTAAATTCTTTCAATCGCTTTTTTGCGGACATCACGCCTATCACCCGGACGCTTGATGGACCATATTTGGTTGGAGTGGTTGGAGCGTGTCATCATACCGCGCCTGCATATTTGCATATTGCGCCTGCGTGACTGGATGAAAAGGTAATGTTGTGGCTTATATGCCTTGTTGTGATTTTAATAGATAGCTGGAACTCAGCCATATGTTTTACGTACCATTTTCTAGCATTGACTAATTTTAGATGCACTTGAATTCTACAGGGAAAGGAGGTTTTCATTGCTGACCTTCATGTAACCGCAACGTGGGTCCAGCCCCACAACTGTGATCCCATGAGCCATTTCCCAGTAAGTCAAATGATTGCAGTAGCCTACGTTTGATTATGCATGTACTCATCAATGAATATTATATAACAAACGGATATTTATAATATTGTATATAATGTATTTTTTGTATATCACTGTAGACCACGGTGCTAGACCACTGGACCACCTCAGGCCACCAGTAATAACCATACTATATCCAGAGTAGGGTATAATGTTTATATATACAATATATATACATGTCCAACATGGTATAATGTTTATCTGGTCTGATAAGGGTCTGATAAAGGTCTGATAAAGATCTGATAAAGGTCTGATAAAGGTCTGATAAAGGTCTGATAAAGGTCTGATAAAGGTCTGATAAAGGTCTGATAAAGATCTGATAAAGATCTGATAAAGGTCTGATAAAGATCTGATAAAGGTCTGATAAAGGTCTGATAAAGATCTGATAAGGGTCTGATAAAGATCTGATAAAGGTCTGATAAAGATCTGATAAAGATCTGATAAAGGTCTGATAAAGATCTGATAAAGGTCTGATAAAGATCTGATAAAGATCTGATAAAGATCTGATAAAGATCTGATAACGGTCTGATAAAGATCTGATAAGGGTCTGATACAGATCTGATAAAGATCTGATAAGGGTCTGATAAAGATCTGATAAAGATCTGATAAAGGAGATATGTGAAGTCCTTACATTTTCTAAATCACATCAGGATAAGCTAGTATGAAGCTATTTTGCCGTTTTTCTGTGTAGGAAGAAAGCACACTTCTGGTATCTGGTTTTCCTCACTAAGCATTTACGGCCTGTGTGTGTGTGACACGGAGTGGGTAAAATGCTTTTTTTTCACACACGCAAACATCTCGTCTCAAATGATTTTCTTTTAGACTATCCTAGCTGCTCCGTAAGCCCTGCTCATTGTGTTTAAATTCTTTCAATCGCTTTTTTCACTGTAAAGTCAGTGAGGAGCTTCCATAGGTAAGCTAGTTCACATTTCTTCGTTCACGTTTGATTTTAATACGATTTATTATTATAATATAATTAGTCAGCTAAATACCTAGCTTGCTAGCTATAAGGTGATTAGCAGCATTCATGTTTCCTCTCACAGCCCTGTGAGCAGCCCCGTCACATGACCTCATAGCTGTGTGTTGATCACATACGCAAACACAATCACATGTGTGCTGTTTGTCTTCGCAGACAAATCCTGTCTTGGAGGGGATGCGGGCGTCTCTGGTACGCCAGTGACACAGACACACAGAGAATCTTGTCACTTAACAGTAACGCTTAAGTAGGTATGCAGTATGTAGTAGGTATGTAATATGTAGTAGGTATGCAGTATGTAGTAGGTATGTAGTATGTAGTAGGTATGTAGTATGTAGTAGGTATGTAGTATGCAGTATGTAGTATGTAGTAGGTATGCAGTATGTAGTAGGTATGTAGTATGTAGTAGGTATGTAGTATGCAGTATGTAGTATGTAGTAGGTATGTAGTATGTAGTAGGTATGCAGTATGTAGTAGGTATGTAGTATGTAGTAGGTATGTAGTATGTAGTAGGTATGTAGTATGTAGTAGGTATGCAGTATGTAGTAGGTATGTAGTATGTAGTATGTATGTAGTATGTAGTAGGTATGCCGTATGTAGTAGGTATGTAGTATGTAGTAGGTATGTAGTAGGTATGTAGTATGTAGTAGGTATGTAGTATGTAGTAGGTATGCAGTATGTAGTAGGTATGTAGTATGTAGTAGGTATGTAGTATGTAGTAGGTATGCAGTATGTAGTAGGTATGTAGTATGTAGTAGGTATGTAGTATGTAGTAGGTATGCAGTATGTAGTAGGTATGTAGTATGTAGTAGGTATGTAGTAGGTATGTAGTATGTAGTAGGTATGTAGTATGTAGTAGGTATGCAGTATGTAGTATGTAGTAGGTATGTAGTATGTAGTAGGTATGTAGTAGGTAGTAGGTATGTAGTAGGTATGTAGTATGTAGTATGTATGTAGTATGTAGTAGGTATGTAGTATGTATTATGTAGTAGGTATTTAGTATGTAGTAGGTATGTAGTATGTAGTATGTAGTAGGTATGTAGTATGTATGTAGTATGTAGTATGTATGTAGTATGTAGTAGGTATGCAGTATGTAGTAGGTATGCAGTATGTAGTAGGTATGTAGTATGTGTGAATGAATGAATGAATGGTCTTTATTGTCATTGCTACAGTACAGGTACCAAACAACGAAATTTAGGAGGGGTGGCTCCCCTGGTGTTAGGAAAGTTTTTTTTTTTTTTTTAAACACTTTAAAAAAACACAAGAAGGGAAGGAGCTGGTTTACATAAATAAAGGCTATGTACACTATCCACTATACTATACTGTACAGATAGACGACTAGGGTTGTCATATTGCACATAGTGTTATTGCACATTTATTTAAAGTGTCGCAGTTTGCAGGCTTGAAATGTACATATTTGTGCCTCAGCACTACACCTGATTTTTTCAGTCCAGCAGCTGCCATCAATCCGTCCAGACTGTCCAGGGCCCAGAACCTAGGTCTTTGCTGTGTTCAGGGCCTGGACGGCCCTGGGGTAGAAGCTGTTCTTCAGTCTGTTTGTCCTTGCGGCCATGGTCCTGAACCGCCTTTTCGAGGGCAGCCGGGTAAAGTGTTCGTACCCAGGGTGGGTTGGGTCCCTGGAGATCTTGGAGGCCTTCCTGAGACAGCGTGTGTTGTACAGCTCTTCCAGAGAGGGGAGGGGGGCGCCGGTGATCTTCTGGGCTGTTCTCACGACTCTCTGTAGCGCATTTCTCTCCGCGGTTGTGCAGCTGGAGAACCAGTTGCAGATGCCGTAGGTGACGATGCTCTCCACTGCGCCGCGGTAGAAGGTCACCAGTATCTCCTGCTTGCTGTGTTCCTTCCTGAGGACTCTCAGGATGTATAGCCGCTGTTGTGCCTTCTTGATGGTGGCTTTTGTGTTGTCCTTCCAGGTCAGGTCATCCTGCATGTGCACCCCCAGGAATCGGAGGGTTGAGACTCTCTCCACGCTCTCTCCGTCGATGAGCAGGGGCTGGATCTCGGACTTTTTCCTCCTGAAGTCTACGATGATTTCCTGGGTCTTTAACTTGTTCAGCAGCAGGTTGTTAACCTTGCACAGCTTGCTCAGTTGCTCTACCTCATCCCTGTACGCCGCCTCGTCCCCCCCCCGAGATGCATCCCACCACGGTGGTGTCGTCTGCAAACTTTACGATGGAGTTGCTGGGGTGGACGGGGGTGAAGTCGTAGGTGTAGAGGTTGTAGAGGATGGGGCTTAGCACGCAGCCCTGGGGGGACCCAGTGCTGAGTCTGAGGGCTGTGGAGGTGTGGGGGCCCACCCGCACCCTCTGGGGGCGGTCGGTCAGGAAGTCCTTGATCCATGCACATATAGAGTGTGACAGACCCAGGTCTAGTAGTTTGGTCACTAGCCTGTCTGGAAGGATGGTGTTGAAGGCGGAGCTGAAGTCCACAAAGAGCAGTCTCGCGTAGCTGTTTCCCCTCTCCAGGTGGGATAGAGTAGCGTGGAGAGTCGTCGCGATGGCGTCCTCTGTGGACCTGTGGGCTCTGTAGGCGAACTGGTATGGATCCAGGTTGGGCGGGAGGCGTGTGAGTATGTGGGCCCGGACTAGTTTCTCGAAGCACTTCATGATGATTGGTGTGAGAGCCACCGGGCGGTAGTCGTTTAGGCAGCTCACCGTGCTTTTCTTCGGGACTGGGATGATAGTTGAGGTTTTCAGGCAGGGTGGGATGGTGGCCTGGGACAGGGACTGGTTGAAGATGTTGGTGAAAACCCCGGCCAGCTGGTCGGCGCAGTCCCTCAGTACCCGTCCCAGGACGCCATCCGGCCCCGAGGCTTTCCTGGGATCCACCGCCTTCAGCACGCGTCTCACTTCATGCTCTGTGAGGGTGAGGCTGCTGAGAGCTGGAGAGAGTGGTGTTTGTGTTGTGGTTACCTCTGTTCGCCCCTCGTCGAACCGGGCGTAGAAGGAGTTCAGCTTTTCCGCCAGCAGGGGGTCGTCCTCTGCGGCTGTGAGCCTGTTGGCTCTGAAGTTTGTCATGTGCTGAACCCCCTGCCACATCCGCCTGGAGTCGTTGCTCAGGAAGCATTCCTCAATCTTCTCTCTGTGGTCTGCCTTGGCCTCGTTGATGCCGCGCTTTAGGTTAGCCCTGGAGGTGCTGTACAGCGGTGTGCCCTTCCCTGCGAAGAAGGCGTTGTCCCTCTCGTTGATCAGTTTTTGGACCTTCCCAGTCATCCATGGCTTCGTGTTGGGGTAGACCCGGACCCGTTTGTCCACGGTGACTGAGTTGGTGCAGTTCACTATGTGGTTCAGAACCGACAACGTGAACTGTTCCAGGTCCTCATGCTCATATTCCTGCCATGGGGTGTCATTTAGGCAGATCTGCAGTGGAGCGGACCCTTCTGGCCAGGTTCTGACAGTCTTAGTGGTGATGGGAGCACTTTTCCCCATGGTAGTGTATGCTGGGATCAGGAGGATTGACACATGGTCAGACATGCCTAGATGAGCTAGCGGTCTAGCCTTGTAGGCACGTTTGATGTTGGTGTATACCTTGTCCAGTGTTTTTTCTCCTCTTGTTGCACATTTAACATGCTGATAGAACTTGGGTAGTACTGCTTTCAGGTCGACATGATTGAAGTCTCCTGCTATAATGTGAATTGCCTGTGGATCTGTGCTTTGTTGACCACTGATGACGTCATATAGCCGCGCCAATGCTAAGCTACCGTCTGCATTCGGTGCAATATAAACGCTTGTAATATACACTGCATTGAATTCCCTCGGTAGGTAAGTGGGTCGGCATTTAACAGTCAAGTATTCCAGGTTTGGGGAACAGTGGCTACTTACAGTTTTCGTGTTTAAGCACCAGCTATCCTTCGTAGATATAATGAGGCCGCCTCCGCGGGTCTTACGCGGTGTAGGGTCCGTCCTTCCAAGCTAATCGCGGAGTCCAAGATAGTTTCATTTATGTAGTAGGTATGCAGTATGTAGTAGGTATGTAGTAGGTAACCAGGGACCCAATTATCAATATAATGTACCATACAGAGTAGGGAGCTCTAGTGCTTGATTGGAAGTGCCGTTTGTAAAAAGACATCTTCTCACACGTACAGGCACACAACAAGTACAACATGTTGCATTTTTATGCCATTAGGCAACTTGCTTCCTAGCATAGCAGGTCCCTGCTAATATATAGCAGTCGCGTGCAGGGCCTCTAGGGAATGGCCTAGGAGGGTGAAAGTTGACATGGTACAATGTCCCATGAAGGGGAAGGAGTGTGTAAAATTTGGTGAGTGTGACTCTTTCGCAGCCCCTTCCCTGGGCCCAAACGTACCCTTTTCTCCACAGACACACACAGTGGCCATATAAAGTCATGGAGGTATTTCAAAGTCCAAATGGACCTGCTATGCTAGGAAGCAAGTTGCCTAATGGCATGAAAATGCAACATGTTGTACTCGTTGTGTGCCTGTACGTGTGAGAAGATGTCTCATTCCAAACGGCACTTCACATCAAGCACTAGAACCTCCCTACAGTTGTCCGCCGCGTCGCGTGAATACGTTAGTTTACACCTGCGTTCGTCCTGCTCAGGACTTGTTTAATTATTGTCATTTCGCAGAGTCATTTCATTAAAGCAAATGAACAAATGGAATATTGTTCTTATTTATAATTAAACAACGTGATGCAGTCAAGCAGACAAATCCAGCAAAGAGGAAGAAGCATGTATTCGCGGACGACTCACACGGACATCGGCAAATAACGCCACCCCGGAATCTGTAAGCAAATGGAATATTGTTCTTATTTAGAATCTATGTCATGGTATTTGATGTACTGTACATGACCACAGATTGCGTAGTTGTAGGCATCTAGTGATTTATATGCTCTCAATTTCTCACGGGCCTACACGCTAGGCAATGCAAACGTTTCATACTTTTCACAGGCAGGTAATGGCCAGGTAATGGATTGGAACAATATCTCGTTAACTCCGACCACTCCCCCAGATTTGTTTGTTTAAAGAATAAATATGGGAGTTTAATATAACATCCGAATCCTGACGTCTGCCGTGTGTGATATCTAGTCTAGCTATTGCTGGCTAACGTTACACGTATGTTATTTTAGCTCTCACCTTGTAACAATTAGCTGTAGGCAATAATAATAATAATAATAATAAATTATATTTATATAACGCTTTATTAATGCAAGTGCAATCGGGCTAACGTTACTCATTCTCGCAGTTCCAAATGAATGAACGTTGAAGCGCTTGTATCTCAAAATGTGGCGTAACTAATTAATGTGGCGTGCAGCCCGACAGGCGCACATAACAGGCGTACCCCTGCGCTTTCGGAGCTCGTTTTCTCGTCGGAATTCGACGTTTGGAGACGAACGACAGACGTCGAATCCTGACGGCTGCCGTGTGAGACCAGGTTGGCTATGGAGGTATATTGAAAAATATGATGATAAATAGGCTACATGTGGGATGGAGGTAAGGTGTGGGATGGCAGATATATGTATGATATATTATGGCAGTTTCTCGCGCCTGTCCCGCTCTGTTGTTCAAAGACTATAATCAGGGTTCGAGTTATAAGCTGAACTCTGTGGGGGTCTCCAAAATAACAGTGCGAAATGTTCTCATGCACGCGCGAATCATGCCCACACAGCGATGGGACTTACAAGTTTTAATTAGCTATAGGCAGTAGCGGATTAAGGTGGTCAGTGGCCCTAGGCTACTCCTTTGTGTGAGGACCCCCCGCCCCCATACACTAGCCTCCCTCCTCCCCAAAATATACAACTCACGAGCACCCTGCACACACACACCACTCATAATGCTTTACCATAAAACACTTAAACACTTTAATAACACAATAACACAACAGTGTTAATAATGCAAAGAATAAAAAAAAGTTCAGTGCATTCAGTTCTGTCTCTATTGCTCTCCTCTCCCGTTGTCTCTCTGTTACTGTCCTGTTGTCTGTCTCTCTGTTGCTGTCCTGTTGTCCGTCTCTCTGTTGCTCCCCTCAGCTCTAAATGACAGAAATGAATTAGCTAATTAGTTGGCATGTAAACATATAGTTAGGGTTGGGTACAGTTTGGGTTTTATTCGATACCGGTGACAAATCGATACTTTAAAAACGGTACCGGTACCGAAACATCATCCTCATCCTCAAATCCCAACATATCCTGACGCTACAGCTGCAGGCTACTCATTTCACCACATCAACAGCCCCACATGAAACAACAGCTATAAAAGCGATAGTCACACATGTATCTCGGCCAATAATTGTGTTATTTTTGCTATACAGAAGGAGCGAAAAATACATTAGGTTAGTACACTAGGTTAGTAAAAAGTAAAAGCCACCTTACCTTTACGGAGACAAGATAGACCAAAGTGGTCTGTTTTCAGTAGGCTGCGGTCGCGGTCCTGGAACCCATGATGCTGACGTCCGATGTCCTTTCTTTATCCAAGATTGGATGAACGGGAGAGGGTCAAATTTGTCTGATAAAAACCCGAAATTTTCTAGGCTTGATGACCCGGTCGGCAGCAGTGGCCTTTTTTTGGGCGGCATGGTAGCTACTACTGTATGTATATACTCCTGTATAGCTAATGAATGAATGTTTGCTTCTCAATAATAGGCTAGGTGCACAATCTCACTACTTCCTGAAAGGCAACTGGTGTCTCACTCTATTGGTTTAATTGATTAATCAGCTGTGCACTGTGTGTTCCAACGGTTTACCGCACAGCTGATTAATCAACCTTTTGCTGTTGCACAATATTCTACTGCGCCCCATGGTGTCTTGGTGGTGAAGTGCAGGCAGTCAAAGGCATACTGTCATTCACAGGAGATTAATGGTGCGCGTAGTTCTTTTGGAAAACGTGTTTATTTTACAATATTTATAATATAAATTAAATAATATTCATTACATTGACATTTTGATCAAATAATAGTTGTGGTAATGTATTATTAGCGACCCCCACAGATTTTTGATTTTACTGCCTTCATGGGAGCTCAGAGAGCCTCAGACCATCTCTATGGGAGCTCAGCTCCCATTGGCTCCCACATAACTCGAACCCTGACTATAATATAAAACTTTAACTTTACTCTCATTACTCTCATGTGCCGTGGGCTCTCGGAAAGCTGCGCATTGAATGTATTATGTATGAACATAATGCAATAGGCTACATAGGAATAAGTGTGTTCATATGCAAACAAACTCGAGAGATATGAGTTCAATCTGTAAACTGTTATCATCTCAATAGGACGGCCAATGTAATGCGTTGTTTTTTTGATTTGGCATTCCTTGTTTCGTGGTAAACAAATCTCTTTCTGATCGTCCCGTTCACAAAAACCTAAGGTGCATAAGTCACGTAATATTGCGAAATAAATGTTCGTTCAGACAATACAAGATATATTATTGAAAAATATGATGATGAATACATGTGGGATGGAGGTACGGGGATGATATGTGGCATGTCCGCTCGCTAACTAAAGCCCATTCTTGCCTATAGACAACTGTACAATCATTCATATTGAGTTTATTCACCCAATAAAGTAAAGATGAATAATACTGCCCTTCACCTTATTATCAGATGTTCATAGACCTGTGTCGGCAATGATAATAATACACAACAGGCAAGACGGTTGTACCATAGATATACAGTACTCAGATTAATATTTGTAGATTCGTTTTCGAACATTAGATAGGCCTAGTTGATTTTGGCAACATTGTACATTGTAGTAGCCAATTGTCCGCTCGCCAACTAAACACACCACATATCATACCTCCGCCCTATGTATTTATCATCATATTTCTCAATATAAAACGGAGGTACGATATATTACCAGATATACAGTATGTATGGTATATTATGGCAGTTTCTGGCGCCTGTCCCGTTCTGTTGTTCAAAGAATATTACATAAAACGCATCACATGTTTGTCACTGTGTGAAAATGTTTCTGTAGCGAAGAACCTTGGTTCAATCTGGAGCTGATCAACTCCGGACGGCAAAAGCACGTTGTGGGTGCAATTGTGCAAGAATAACACTTGAATTTACAGCGCTGTCATTTATTGCTATATTTATTACTGTTATATATAAATGTGAACATTACAGATACCTGGTCAACACAGCTTGGGATTCCAAGGAAATTACATGGAACTATGTGTGAAAGGGACAACAGTTATTATATATTACAGTTATTATTATTTTTCAACTTTCATTCGTTAGTAATGAAAACTCCCGCAGTCTTGATCAATCTCCTAGATCAATCTCCTCTCCACTTACGTTACATCTACAATGGCATGCCTACGTTATTATATATATATATGTTCCTTTTCAGCTGACTCTCTGCTCTGTCCCCACTTCTCTGGAACTTTATGCATTTTTAGAGGTAGTGTCTTGTCATTTTCTCTTCTTGTGTGACATCGCCATCCAGCGATTTTTGTGCGTCAGTACACACTCCCCCATTGTGAAGAGTGGTCGTGTGATTCGACACCTCTTTGCGCTAAAAGTAGGTAAAAAAACGTCGCTGTTCTAGTGTTAAACAACTACAACATTGTACGTGTGCCATTGTTTGTTATTTCTAGGACTGGAGTTTCGAAAGCATGGCGTTTAATGTTGTTTTTTTAACAATTTGCATATTTTACCCTAGATTGCCATGGTAAGAAGAACACTATTGGGTTTTCATCCTTGTAACCTATTTAATTGTCACGACCAGAGGGCGGAACCCAGAAGCAGACAACGGAGAACAGGTAGTAAGATAATAACAGTGATTTATTATAGGGTTGGGGGTTAGGGGAATCCGGCTGGGGGTAGGTAGTGCAGGTAGGGGGTCTGGCAGGTAGGCAGGTACTCCGACAGGCAGGGGGGTTAGGCAGGTAGGCAGGTACTCAGACAGGCAGGGGATCAGGCAGGTAGGCAGGTACTCAGACAGGCAGGGGGTCAGGCAGGTAGGCAGGTACTCAGACGGGCAGGGGGTCAGGCAGGTAGGCGGGTAGTCAGACAGGCAGGGGATCAGGCAGGTAGGCAGGTACTCAGACAGGCAGGGGGTCAGGCAGGTAGGCAGGTACTCAGACAGGCAGGGGGTCAGGCAGGTAGGCGGGTAGTCAGACAGGCAGGAGGTCGGCAGGCAGGGAATCCTTTAACGGGGAACAGGGAGAATAGGGTTAGGCTAGGGTATCGGATAACGTCTAGAGTTGAGGGAACGAACATATGAACCAACCATTAAGTGGTTACGATCTGGCGTTGACTGGAAGCAGGAGCAGGGCTTAAGTAGGAACCAGTCGCGGTCTTAATCGGCCACACCTGGCGCCACTGATAGATGGCTGATGAGCCGGGGGCGGAGCTGGGGGCGGAGCTGGAGGCGGAACTGTGACATTAATTGTATTCCCTGACCTCACAAATGTAGTTTGACACCAAATGTCATTATAGCCATAACAGTAGCAAATATATGGGGTGTGGTAATTGCCAATGGGCTCTGATGTATTGTTGGGGCCATTTTGGAGAAAAAAAAGCAGATCTCACTTGTGTCTTTGGAAAAAAGTTTTTCTTTGACCCTAAGGTACTTCCATGCCAAAGGGGACATTTGTTGCATTTACTGAAGTCAACGTGCTATATTTTGGACTAACAGCCTTTACTATAAGACGGTCTGTTGTTGAAGCCAGTGCAAATGCCGTCTCCTGGAATACCTCTCGGTTGAAGGGATATATCCCACTTGCCCGGAATCCTGCCTGAATGTTGGCCGGGGAAACTGCTAGAGGGAAGGCTGTAGCCACGATTTTGGGGATCTCGTAGATCGTCATCGTTTTCCCGGGGTTGTTTAGCATCCAGGCAGTGGAGGCGGTATTTGGTTGTTAAGTCTGACGTCACGCGTGACGTTTAGCAATTTCCGGGTTCAAATTTTAAAAATCCCTGTACCAGTGTATTAAAGCGGTAGAATGACAGTCGTTTTTTAGACTCGGATCTATTCATACAACAATAGGCGGTGGGCCGAAGCTGTCTATCTGCTTTAGTTTTTGAAATGATCGATCTGCAACTGCAGACTAGTTGATTTTTTCATATAAGCTAAATGTTTTTTTTGGGAACATGTTTCCGTTTGTTGGCAGCCTATTTTCGAACAACGTTTTATGAAAACTAAACTTACGATTCATAAGTTAATAAGGAGAATGCTTGGGGCTACTATGCCGCTAACCAATCAAAACCCGTTAAAGCATCACCTGACTTGACGTCTGCCAATGATATTCCTACAAAATACGGAACTATGAAGACTGAGTTGTTTCTGATAACTTTACTGTCAAGTAATGTTTCAGGTAAGATTTGAATGTCATACTAATTCATATCACATATTAATGAACAAGTCCATGCCATGTTGTGTCAATACAAACATGTTCTATATGCTATTTTACTGAAAAACCCGACCTAACGTCACCCGCGATTGTGAAGCTAATTAATTAACTGTGGAGTGTAACACAAGGGATGTTCTTGTGGGGAGCATGCAGCGTCTGGCCTGTAGAGGGAGCTATAGGACTGTGGTGTGATGATTGGACACCGGCTGGACACCGCTGGACACCGCTGGACACCGGCTGGTTCATCAACAGATGAAACAAGATGGCGGCGCGCACAGACGCAGCGGCTCGAGTGGCTTCAACACTGGTGTTCTTTAGTGTTTTTAAGTACATTTGTATGTACATTTTTATTTGAGTACTTATAGGGAACGGTTGTGTAAATAGTACCTACAGCAGACTAGACTTACTAGAAGTTGGTGCGAAAAACGAGGGGACTGTAACGGCGGAGTTCTTGAAACAACAAAGGATCCCATTCGACCTCGCTCGGTCGCCGGGTGAAAAATACTACGCGATCCCAACACTCAAGCGCAAACGTCGGAGGCGAGACCGTAAACAACGCCGAGGACAAAGGGGAGGCCTGCTAGCCAGGCTGAGGCGAAGCCCGGATAAGCCAGCTTTGCCGAGTATTTTCCTATCCAACGTAAGGTCCCTGGCTAACAAGATGGACGAATTGAGACTACAGGTCGTCACAAATAACATTGTGGGAGATAGCTGTGTGATTATTCTCACTGAAACCTGGCTAAATGACACTATCCTGGACTCCGCGGTTAGCCTGGAAGGGCGAACCCTTCACCGGGCAGATCGGACTTTGCTTAGTGGAAAGACCCGCGGAGGTGGGCTCATTATATCTACGAAGGATAGCTGGTGCTTAAACCCGAAAACTGTAAGTAGCCACTGTTCCCCAAACCTGGAATACTTGACTGTTAAATGCCGACCCACTTACCTCCCGAGGGAATTCAATGCAGTGTATATTACAAGCGTTTACATTGCACCAAATGCAGATGGTAGCTTAGCATTGGCGCGGCTATATGACGTCATCAGTGGTGAACAGGGCGCGGACCCACAGGCAGTCCACATTATCGCCGGAGATTTTAATCATGCCGACCTGAAGGTAGTACTACCCAAGTTCTATCAGCATGTTAAATGTGCAACAAGAGGAGAAAAAACACTGGATAAGGTATACACCAACATCAAGCTTGCTTACAAGGCTAGACCGCTAGCTCATCTAGGCATGTCTGACCATGTGTCAATCCTCCTGATCCCAGCCTACACTACCATGAGGAAAAGTGCTCCCATCACCACTAAGACTGTCAGAACCTGGCCAGAAGGGTCCGCTCCACTGCAGATCTGCCTAAATGACACCTCATGGCAGGAATATGAGCATGAGGACCTGGAACAGTTCACGTCGTCGGTTCTGAACCACATATAGGGCTTTCACACCGGCAGTTCCGAACGCCAGTTCGCGTTCGCGGTCGGAAACCTCAGAACGTTGGCGCTGTCTGGCGAACGATACACTGGTATGAACGCGGGCTCGTTCGCCAGACAGAGCCAACGTTCTGAGGTTTCCGACCGCGAACACGAACCGGCGTTCGGAACTGCCGGTGTGAAAGCCCTAATAGTGAACTGCACCAACTCAGTCACCGTGGACAAACGGGTCCGGGTCTACCCCAACACGAAGCCATGGATGACTGGGAAGGTCCAAAAACTGATCAATGAGAGGGACAACGCCTTCTTCGCAGGGAAGGGCACACTGCTGTACAGCACCACCAGGGCTAACCTAAAGCGCGGCATCAGAGAGGCCAAGGCAGACCACAGAGAGAAGATTGAGGAATGCTTCCTGAGCAACGACTCTAGGCGGATGTGGCAGGCGGTTCAGCACATGACAAACTTCAGAGCCAACAGGCTCACAGCCGCAGAGGACGACCCCCTGCTGGCGGAAAAGCTGAACTCCTTCTACGCCCGGTTCGACGAGGGGCGAACGGAGGTAACCACAACACAAACACCACTCTCTCCAGCTCTCAGCAGCCTCACCCTCACAGAGCATGAAGTGAGACGCGTGCTGAAGGCGGTGGACCCCAGGAAAGCCTCTGGGCCGGATGGCGTCCTGGGACAGGTGCTGAGGGACTGCGCCGACCAGCTGGCCGGGGTTTTCACCAACATCTTCAACCAGTCCCTGTCCCAGGCCACCATCCCACCCTGCCTGAAAACCTCAACTATCATCCCAGTCCCGAAGAAAAGCACGGTGAGCTGCCTAAACGACTACCGCCCGGTGGCACTCACACCAATCATCATGAAGTGCTTCGAGAAACTAGTCCGGGCCCACATACTCACACGCCTCCCGCCCAACCTGGATCCATACCAGTTCGCCTACAGAGCCCACAGGTCCACAGAGGACGCCATCGCGACGACTCTCCACGCCACTCTAACCCACCTGGAGAGGGGAAACAGCTACGCGAGACTGCTCTTTGTGGACTTCAGCTCTGCCTTCAACACCATCCTTCCAGACAGGCTAGTGACCAAACTACTAGACCTGGGACTATCACACTCTATATGTGCATGGATCAAGGACTTCCTGTCCGACCGCCCCCAGAGGGTGCGGGTGGGCTCCCACACCTCCACAGCCCTCAGACTCAGCACTGAGTCCCCCCAGGGCTGCGTGCTAAGCCCCATCCTCTACACCTACGACTTCACCCCCGTCCACCCCAGTAACTCCATCGTAAAGTTTGCAGACGACACCACCGTGGTGGGCTGCATCTCGGGGGGGGACGAGGCGGCGTACAGGGATGAGGTAGAGCAGCTGAGCAAGCTGTGCAAGGTTAACAACCTGCTGCTGAACAAGTCAAAGACCCAGGAAATCATCGTGGACTTCAGGAGGAAAAAATCTGAGATCCAGCCCCTGCTCATCGACGGAGAGAGCGTGGAGAGAGTCTCAACCCTCAGATTCCTGGGGGTGCACATACAGGATGACCTGTCCTGGAAGAACAACACAGTAGCCACCATCAAGAAGGCACAACAGCGGCTCTACTTCCTGAGAGTCCTCAGGAAGGAACACAACAAGCAGGAGATACTGGTGGCCTTCTACCGCGGCGCAGTGGAGAGCATCCTCACCTACGGCATCTGCAACTGGTTCTCCAGCTGCACAACCGCGGAGAGAAATGCGCTACAGAGAGTCGTGAGAACAGCCCAGAAGATCACCGGCGCCCCCCTCCCCTCTCTGGAAGAGCTGTACAACACACGCTGTCTCAGGAAGGCCTCCAAGATCTCCAGAGACCCAACCCACCCTGGGTACGAACACTTTGCCCGGCTGCCCTCGAAAAGGCGGTACAGGACCATGGCCGCAAGGACAAACAGACTGAAGCACAGCTTCTACCCCAGGGCCATCCAGGCCCTGAACACAGCAAAGACCTAGGTTCTGGGCCCTGGACAGTCTGGACGGATTGATGGCAGCTGCTGGATTGAAAAAATCAGGTGTAGTGCTGAGGCACAAATGTGTACATTTCAAGCCTGCAAACTGCGGCACTTTAAATGAATGTGCAATAACACTATGTGCAATATGACAACCCTAGTCGTCTTACCTGTACAGTATAGTATAGTGGATAGTGTACATAGCCTTTATTTATGTAAACCAGCTCCTTTCCCTTCCTGTTTTTTTTTCTGTTTTTTTCTTTCCTAGCACCAGGGGAGCCACCCCTCCCAAATTTCGTTGTTTGGTACCTGTACTATAGCAATGACAATAAAGACCATTCATTCATTCATTCATTCAGCCACACTCCACCACAGTCCTGTAGCTCCCCCTACAGGCCAGATTCTGCACGCTCCCCACAGGTCTATACAACCTTCAGCACTGCCATACATCGTCTTCATTAAACACACTTGTGATGAAAAATAAATAAATAATAATATTGCAACTCTGACACTTCTCCTGAAATAGTTTACTGACAAATGTCCCATCTGACAAGGTATTACAGTGCATACGGTGTTTTGAAAAGCATGACAGTATTCATCCACCAGGATGTAATGCTGAGTGCACTTTGAATGTTCAGTTAAACATGTCAGGGGAATGTTTTTAGTGAGGGGAGAGGTCTCTCTGATTCAAGTTTGTTTCATATCATCATTAAAGCATTTTACACTGACCTTGATTGTGAGGTGTGAATCATAATGTCCTGATAAGTGGTGTTTCTACTTGATCACTCTGATTTCACTGCTTACATAACCTCAACCAGTTAACAAGAGATAATCACAGCCAACCTGAGCTCAAATGTGACAGGGTCTGGTGAAAAGGTCCCCAAGTAAGGCAAGGGCTTCTTTCTTTTTGACAGATTATGGAAGTATAGATTGTAAACTTTCAAATGAGGTGTCATACATTGAAATCTAAATAGTTGAAGAAGATATGCTTATTTGAATGTTTGTACACCATAAACTAAAATACCAGAGAATATCGTTCTGAATCTAAACAGACGCGTTTGCTACCATCGCGTTTGGTAATCACTAAACACTGACCGACAGCAGATCTGGGATCAGCAAAAGAGCTTTTATTAAATGTCCCACAATTTACATATGAGGAGATCTTCCCAATGCAGAGCACTAGTCATAGAGGAATCACATTCTGCCTGTTGGATTAGGATTCATACTCTGAGCAAAGTAAGCAAGTAAGTATAATGTCAACACAGCAATTATAACTACTACAGCTTATGATAAAAAATAAATCTTAATAATTTGACAGCCTTAATATTTTATATTTATGATTCTAATATCATAAGACTCACTTCCATGCCCCTGAGACACATGTAGTAACAAAAGAAAAAAGAAAGAACATACAGAATAAACAATAACAAGTTTTTGTTTGTTTAAGAACTCAACATTCTTAAGATACAATCATGAATATAAATCATTCAATTATTGAAAATGATAGTGTCGTGGATTTATTACCACACTTGTCATCAACTCTCTATAATTACCAGTGAGTCAGCATTTATATCAGCAAATGTAATGAAGCCTTATGTATAAATGATTAACTATGTATCGAGCCTGTTATTGACTTTGGATCGGGTGGGAAAGACGGGTGGGCCCGCGTGGGCCCACCCCCCACCCCCCACCCCTCCTCACTGGGATGACATCACGGTCAGAGACACCTCTGATTGGCAGATCTGTACATCAGGGTGTTTAGCATCACCAGCAGGTCCAATAGAGAAGTATGGGAACAGTCTCTCAGTGAAGGTGTGTTTATGAGTGTGGATGAGTGTCTTGTCTTCAGGGTCGTAGAAGGAAACCTTCCCCTTGTTGTAGTCCAGCTGTACTCTGATCCTCTGGGGTCTCCTCTTCAGGGTGATGGTGTTACCCACTCCATCTCTATACTTACCATCCCTCTGTTCTATAGCCCAGATTCCATACGGTGGTGATGCTCCTACCTCCCCCTTTCTGTCCCTGGACTCTTTAACCACACCCATGACCCAGGCAGGATGGTCCCCCACCTCCACGTCCCAGCTGTGCTCTCCTGAGATGAACCCCTCAGAGCCCAGAACATTTGCATACTTCATGAACCGTTCTGGGTTGTCAGGCAGCTGCTGCCTTGACCCTCTATGTCTCACACTGGTCAGATCATCAGACAGAGAGAGCCAGGGGGATGCAGTGTTGGGGTCCAGAATCACAGGAGCTTTAAAACAAACACAGATGCATTCTACACATTATGCGCTGTATTATTTATTATACATATTATACATATATAATATATATATATATATATATACATATGTAATATGTATTATATATTATACATTTGTGATGGCAGCTGGTCAACTGGAACGTCAGCATCATAATGCCTAGGTGAGAATGTTAGCTATAGCTAGCTATGTACTGTAAACTTCCCTTTGAAAAGCCTATCTGACCCAGTAACACTGACAGATATTAACAGCTGACAGCTTCAATCTAGAGGGGAAGTGGTTGGGGGCGGGGTTAACCAGCTATTGTTACCGCCCATTACCTGGCTGTGCAGACGTGTGAAAAACTCAGATCTTTAAAAGGCTTTTTCTCAGGAATGTGATTTCAGGGGTACATTCAAATACACATGTCGTCTTCAGTTTTATTCCAATTTCACATAATGTGAAAGCTGACAATCTGTACTTTCAGACTATGTCAAAAACTGAAAGATGACTTTGGCACCTGGCTGGTCAAAACACTGGCTGGTGTCACATAATATTATTATGAATGTATTAATGCGGTATGTTCTATGAACATGTTCATATAATCTATTAGATATTCTTAATCCAATTCTGGTCAGTACTAACCGTGCTTGACAATCCCCTGCATCTTCTCCCAGACTCTGAACTGCAGGTTGCACAGGTGTTTGGCCACGTCTATCAGCGCTCCTGAAACCTTCTCTGGGTCTGGCAGTGTGAACTGGGCTCTGGAAGAACATTCAGTAGTCAGTGCTGCTGTGGGCTTGGGTTCAGAACCCCAGAGAAGAGAGACCAGAGACAGATCACTTACCTTTTCTTACTGGCCTTGAAGTTCTGGAGAGGAACAGAGGAGAATTGTCATCAATGCTAGTGATGTCATCAATCAGTCTCTGAATACATTTACAATTTCTGTCTGAGAGAAGGCATCCTTACCTGCAGGAAGGAGATGTCTTCAGCTTTCAGCTCCTTCTCTAAGGCTGTGATTGTGTCTAAAAGTGATGATATCTGTCTGCTCAGTGCCTCAGTCTTCTCCTTCATCATCTGACTCTTCTGCTCCTCTTCCTCCCTCAGTGCAGCTATCCTGGCCTCCTCTTCCTCTCGTAGAAACTGGTGAAGTTTCTCAAACCCCTCCTTAATCTGTCTCTCTGTGTGCTGGGCCTGGCTCTGGAGACAGCAAGGGGAATAATATTATGATCACTGTAGTTTTACTACCATATAGTACATTAGCTATTTTTACTTTAACTTTGGTATTAGTATTATTATTATTATTATTATTATTATTATTATTATTATTATTATTCAAAGTTTAGGTGAAATGTATGCTGCTCTCTTTATGATATTGAGTTGCAGATGCATGACTATCAGTTAGATGTCAACAGTATCCAATACTGAGCAGAACAAGAGAAGACCACATCACTGAAGACAACACGTTGCCTGACGTACACAGTACCTTAATGTGTTTTGATGTTTTATCACAGGTTTGTTTAACTTTGTTAAAGACCTCCAGCTTCTCCTGTAAGGGTTTCAGAGCTGTCTGGAGTTCCTCCTGGATTGAGACAACACTTTACTGAGGACATTTGGACACAAACTCTTTGAATCATTCCCCTCTGGCAGGAGGTCCATCAGGACCAAAACCTCACCACACTAAAACAGATTCATCCCTCATTAATGAAGCCCGAGACCCCCACTGACCCTCACTGACCCCCACTGACCCCTACTGACCCTCACTGACCCTCACTGACCCCCACTGACCCCTACTGACCCTCACTGACCCTCACTGACCCTCACTGACCCTCACTGACCCTCACTGACCCCCACTGACCCTCACTGACCCTCACTGACCTCTACTGACCCTCACTTACCCTCACTGACCCTCACTGACCCCCACTGACCCCCACTGACCTCTACTGACCCTCACTGACCCTCACTGACCCTCACTGACCCTCACTGACCCCCACTGACCCTCACTGACCTCTACTGACCCTCACTTACCCTCACTGACCCTCACTGACCCCCACTGACCCTCACTGACCCTCACTGACCTCTACTGACCCTCACTTACCCTCACTGACCCTCACTGACCCCCACTGACCCTCACTGACCCTCACTGACCCTCACTGACCCTCACTGACCCTCACTGACCCCCACTGACCCTCACTGACCCTCACTGACCCCCACTGACCCCTACTGACCCTCACTTACCCCCACTGACCCCCACTGACCCCTACTGACCCCCACTGACCCCTACTGACCCTCACTGACCCTCACTGACCTCCACTGACCCCTACTGACCCTCACTGACCCTCACTGACCCCCACTGACCCCTACTGACCCTCACTGACCCCCACTGACCCTCACTGACCCCCATTGACCCCCACTGACCCTCACTGACCCCCACTGACCCCTACTGACCCCTACTGACCCTCACTGACCCCTACTGACCCTCACTGACCCCCACTGACCCCCACTAACACTGAGTGTTGTCACAACCAGACAGTTCTGCATGTACAGTACAGGCCAAAAGTTTGGACACACCTTCTCATTCAATGCGTTTCCTTTCTTTTCATGACTATTTGGTACATTGTAGATTCTCACTGAAGGCATCAAAACTATGAATGAACACATAGGAATTATGTATTTAACAATAAAGTGTGAAATAACTCTAAATATGTCTTATATTTTAGATTCCTCAATGTAGCCACCCTTTGCTTTTTGTTGTTAATAAAATATATAATAATAATATTTAATATAATATGTGTTAATAATAATATGTTATTATATGTATATATATATATATTTAATATTATTATTATATATTTTATTAACAAAAAAACTAATATATGTTATTAACATCAAAAAAGCAAAGGGTGGCTACTTTGAGGAATCTAAAATATAAGACATATTTAGAGTTATTTCACACTTTTTTGTTAAGTACATCATTCCACATGTGTTCATTCATAGTTTTGATGCCTTCAGTGAGAATCTACAATGTAAATAGTCATGAAAATAAAGGAAACACATTGAATGAGAAGGTGTGTCCAAACTTTTGGCCTGTACTGTACATTGAAAACAACGTTCCCACACAGGGTTGAGGCCGGACACAGGTGTGCAGGCTAGCTCAGGGTTAGATGACAGCAGCCAGGTAGATGTTAGCAGGTGTGTAGGCTAGCTCAGGGTTAGATGACAGCACCCAGGTAGATGTTATGTTAGCAGGTGTGTAGGCTAGCTCAGGGTTAGATGACAGCAGGTAGGTGTTAGCAGGTGTGTAGGCTAGCTCAGGGTTAGATGACAGCTCAGGTAGGTGTTAGCAGGTGTGTAGGCTAGCTCAGGGTTAGATGACAGCTCAGGTAGGTGTTAGCAGGTGTGTAGGCTAGCTCAGGGTTAGATGACAGCTCAGGTAGGTGTTAGCAGGTGTGTAGGCTAGCTCAGGGTTAGATGACAGCAGGTAGGTGTTAGCAGGTGTGTAGGCTAGCTCAGGGTTAGATGACAGCTCAGGTAGGTGTTAGCAGATGTGTAGGCTCGCTCAGGGTTAGATGACAGCACCCAGGTAGGTGTTAGCAGGTGTGCAGGCTAGCTCAGGGTTAGATGACAGCAGCCTAGTAGTAATAGGTTTCCAGGGTATATTATATTCCTCAGGAGTTCATATGCGTCTCTAGAATATGGCGTCTCTCTCAATCACTTCCTCCTCTCTTTAATCACCTCCCAGGTAGGACAATGACCACCATTCAAATAACCCCCGCCAACAGGCAAGCCACTCCCCCATGTACCCTGGGTAGCCAATCATCATAACCCACTGAGCTTACCATGACAGATATGTATACAACAGAAATAGTTGGATCGTGACAGTGTTATCTTGACCCCCACTGACATCACAGTCACACTGCACTATTCTTGTAAATAAAATAAAATAATAAATCTGTTTCTGATTCTCTGAGATTTCTGGACTCATTTGACAGTATCTCTTTAACACAGCTGTTAGGAATCATTATCATAATCCTTACAGTGATCTATCTGTCACTGAATTTCAAATAGTCATCTTCATTTATTGAACAATTGTATTTATGTTTACCTTATGCTCCTGTGCAGCCTCGTCTACTGGGACACAGTCATGAGACTTGTGTTTCTTTAAGGCCTGACACACCAAACGGGCTGTTGATCCTCCAGACAGAAGAGCTTGCGTTTCTCACCGTGCAGACTGCACAGCACCTCAGACCCTGCCTCAACTCTCTGACTTCTCTGCTGTAAGAAGGCCTCACACACGTTCTTTAGGGCTAGGCTAAAGTAAAGAGGCTCATCCATTGAGGATCTTCTCCTACAAACTGGACATTCCCGAGATCCCTTCTCTTTCCACCATTCCTGCAAACAGGCGTTACAGAAGCTGTGCTTACATGACAGGAGGACAGGATCTTTAAAGATGTCACGGCACACAGGACAGGAGAGATCCTCCTCTGGGAGAGACGATGTAGCAGCCATGTTCTCACACGATGCCTGTTCCTCTTCTATACTAGCTCTCTGACCTCTCTCCTGTAACTGAAGTTCAAATGGACTGTTGCCTAGTAACCTGAACACAAACATGTAGTCTAATTAACGGTCATTTAGTAGTAGTACTAACTGTTGTATAAAAAAGCAATATCACACTCGAGGTCGTGCTGTTATACTGAATATATACCTCGTAGATCCTATGATGTACCCACGTCAGCTAGCACTAGCTACCGGAGTTAGCCACCGTTAGCTAACAATGAGGCTCCCAGTGACAGATGGCTAACGGCCAAGCTCCACCATGGCCATCGAGCGTTGCGTCAGCGTTGCGTCTAATGTGCGTTGCGTCCGAAATTGGGATCAAATGCATTGTAATCAATGAAAGGTGCTCCACCTGCTGCGTTGCGTCAGCGTTGCGTTGCGTCAGCGTTGCGTCCGATGGCTGCGTCCAAAGTAGACATTCAAAAAAGTTTGATTTTTGACGGTGGACGCAGACGTCACAATGAGACCAATTGTACCACGTGGTACCACGGACAGCTCCAAGTACGAGCTAGCCAGTGGAGCTAGAGTAGAACGTTGACGTTGACGCAACGTTGACGCAACGCAGCAGGTGGAGCTTGGACAACGGGAAGTTGACGCAACGCCGATGGCGAGTTGACGCAACGCAGCAGGTGGAGCTTGGCCGTAACACAGCTAACTCAACCGCACTCACCACCCGTTGTTTTGCTAAGTCATAATCATACAGCCAATTTCTCCACATATACGGCCAGAGCTAGATATGTAACGATAGTTATGGAGATAGACTCCAGTTCTATGAGTGGAGCGGAGCCCCATAGGGGAGCTCTGCTCCTATTGGTTTACCCGCTACCTAAAGTAGCCAATGACTGAATTTTTCAATGCCTGCGCCCGCCTGGGGTGCTATATAAAGGGGCGTCCTTCGCTCCATCATTCTCCCAAACATACAAAACAGCCGGGTTTGAACGAGTCGAAGTGGGCCAGCAGCCCTATGGGGCTCCGCTCCACTCATAGAACTGGAGTCTATCTCCATAACTATCGTTCTATATCGTGGAGCTCCGCCCCATAGGGGAGCTCTGCTCCTATTGGTTTAGGCGGAGCGAGCGAGGCCAAATGTACCCCCACTGAGACTATTAATCCGAAAACAATCTCAGCGGCACCCGGAGCTGACCACTGATGTTGGTTCAAGACAACCTTAAAAAGTTGTCCCAACCCACACCGAGTCTGCTCCACTGATCTAGCCCTTACGTGAGCACGCAGGGTTGTAGATCTAACGGAACATGTCCTGGAGGAGGGTCCCCTCCCCAGGCACATCCGTAATCATCCTGACAGCACTTGAATAGCATCCCCAACCAGGGTAATCCAAGTGCCATCCCCACTACATCAGTCCTCAGCAAACTGAGGACAGAATGAGAAAAGGATGAGGAAGAAATATCACTTACCCAACCCTTACGTTGGGTTGTTGATCTAACAGACATGTCCTGGAGGAGGGTCCCCTCCCCAGGCACATCCGTATTCATCCTGACAGCACTTGAATAGAATCCCCATGACCAGGGTAATCCAAGTGCCCTTCCCACAACATCAGTCATCAGCAAACTGAGGACAGAATGAGAAAGGATTGAGGAAGAATATCACTGACCTAACCCTTACGTGAGCACGTAGGGTTATTGATCTAACGGAACATGTCCTGGAGGAGGGTCCCTTCCCCAGGCACATCCGTATTCATCCTGACAGCACTTGAATAGAATCCCATGACCAGGGTAATCCAAGTGCCTTCCCCACTACATCAGTCATCAGCAAAACTGAGGACAGAATGAGAAAAGGATGAGGAAGAAATATCTTCAAGTAACACCGTATAAAAAGTGATGGCGACGACCAAGACGCCGCCACACATATCTCCTCCACTCCCACTCCCCTGAGAATGGCCACTGATGCGGCCATGCCCCTGGTGGAATGAGCCCGAATGCCAGTCGGCACGGGCTGCCCCTTCGATTCGTATGCGAGGCTAATAGCCTCGCAAATCCAAAGGGACAGCCTCTGTTTCGAGAGTGGTGTCCCGGCTTTCTGTCCGCCATAGCAGATCAGAAGCCGGGGAGAAGATCTCAGTCCTGCCTCGCGCTTCACATATTGTGCCAACGCGCGCACCGGACAATACAATGTAAAACGCCTCTCCCTCTCTCCGTCGTGAGGAGGAGGAGGAAAAAAAGGCGCTCAGAGCACAGCTCTGAACCCTAAACCCACGATTAACCGTAGGGATAAAATCCGGGTTAGGGCGTAATACAGCTTTTGTTTCGTCATCAGATATGATCAAACAATCTGCCCGTGACGAGAGAGCGCACAAATCACTCACTCGCTCAGCCGTAGTCAAGGCGAGGAGTAGACTCGTCTTGAGAGACAATACAACGCAACGACACAGTGACAATGGGTTCGAATGGGGGCACGCACAGCGCCTCTAGCACAATCGACAGGTCCCATTTTGGCATTAGTCCTATGAGGGCGTCTAAGCCTACACACTCCAGTCAAAAAACGCTAAAACCAGCGAATGACTGAAAAACCCGTGTCGTTGTCGCAAAACCCTCATGACAAGCTGAGATGGCAGCCGCGTAAACTTTAATAGTTCCCGCCGCCAATCCCTTGTCAACAGCGACTGTAAGAAGCACAAGAACGTTTCGACCCGACAACAGACAGGGTCAACGTCCTGTCCCTCACACCACTGTGAAAAACTCGCCAGCGCACCGCATATCCCTTTGCAGTGGATTGCGCGCGCGCACTCTGAATGGTCTGAATGACCGCGTCTGTCAGACCCCTGCGTTCTAACAATCCCTCTCAGTAACCAGGCCATGAGGGGCCCCCCCTCATAGGCGGCCCCTTCACCAAGCCTCCGGCTTGAGAGAGTGCATCTTGTCGATGAGGTATGGGCCATGGGCCCTCTACCAACATCTCCATCAGTTCCGGAAACCACGGGGCTCCGGGACGGTCCGGGGCTACAAGAATTAACTCTAGCCTCTCTGACCTCACTCGTGCCAACAGTGGGAGGATAGATGTCAGGGGTGGGAACGCGTATAACAGGACCCTCGGCCATGGGTGGAGTGCGAATGTATCGACTCCCAATGGCGGGTTGTCCTGTTCGCGCAGGGAGAACCAAAGGTGACACTGCGCATTCGTCCGTGACGCAAACAGAACCACTTCTGCTTGCCCGAACCGTGCCCAAATCAGCGACACAATGGAGGGTGCTAACCTCCAGTCGTCGTCCCTCGGGCCTCCCCGTGATAACAGATCTGCTCCTTCGTTGAGCAGACCTGGAATGTGGAGAGCTTTCAGCGAACTCAGGCGACTCCGCGCGCGATGACGCGCGGGTCTCTCCAGTAGCTCAGGTCGGTTTTGACCGATCTCTGTATTACAATCAACTTGCGACGGCGTCTCACTGGAACCCGTCGCAGTCGTGCGAACCGCCTCTGCAGTCTGCGCATGTGTAACAGGCCTAAGGGGACCACTACATGGGCTGCAGACATCAGTCCTAGTAAGGACATCCTTGACAGAGCGGTGATTGTATTTGTCACTCGACACACCCGGAGAGCTGACGTCAGTGTCGCTCTCCGTGGTGCCGATAAACTGGCCCTCATCTCGGCAGTATCCAACTGAATGCCTAGATAGGAAAACTGTTGAGCCGGCCACGGAGCACTCTCTGTCCAGTTTACAGCTAACCCCCGCTGAGTGAGGTGCTGCACCAGTGAGGTTGCGTCCCGAATGGCTCGATTTGGGCATTGGGCCAAGACCAGTAGGTCGTCGAGATATGCTAATATGCGTATCTCGTTTCGCCTCAGTGGTTCGAGTGCTGTCTGCACGCATTTGGAGAAAAAACGAGGAGCAAGCGTGCACCCGAAGGGCAGGCGCGTGTACTCGTAAACCTTCCTTTGGAAAGCAAAACGTAGGAATTTCCTGTGCCACTCTGTGATTGGCACACGAAATACGCGACCCTCAGGTATCTACGAAAGGGGCGTTTCGCCACTCTCTCGTTGAGGACCCTGAAATCTAGTATGGGTCTCATGTCTCCCGAATTCTTTGGAACAAGGAAATACGGGGAGTACCATCTCATGTCCCACTGGTCCCTCGGAACCAATGTCACTGCGCCCTTTGTTAGGAGATTCGTAATCTCCTCCTGGAGCGCACGTGTCTTTATCGGGCAGGACAAAAAACAGTCTCTCTCACGCCCCTGAAGGGCGGAGGAGGCTGAATGAACTGTAGTGCATATCCCCTCCTCAATGTCCTGTCTAGCCAGCCCGACAGAATACCTGTCCCTTCTAGTCATTCTGCATAACGCAACGACAGCGGCTGGACCGTCTGTTGTGGTGCAGTCGACAGAAAAAACTTGAATTTCTGTATGATCCCAGCCGCCGCTGCACACCGAGGAGGTGGCACAGCCCAAGGTGGGGTCATTTCGAAAGGGATGGGCTGTCGTCTGTAAAGAGTGTTTGTTATGTGTAACAATGCTCTTTATTGACGCAGGTTTATTATGCCTGATAATCAAAGAACCGGCCGCACGCTCATGAGCTGGGCCAGGTCTTGATAGACATGGAGGGGTTTTTGATGTACATAACGACCCCTCTATACGGCTACATACAGGGGTGTTTAACCCGCTACGTGTCGTGATAGGGGTAAGTCCGTTAGGCAGAGAGCTGGCCACACGCCGGTAAGCTGGGCCAGACTCCGGTTTGTTGTAGCGAGTCGACCACACTCTGACAAGGCAGGTCGATCTCCGCTCTGGTAGATAACGGTCCCTCTATACGGCTACAGCCAGGGGTGTTTAACCCGCCTCGTGTCGTGATAGGGGTAAGTCCGCTAGGCAGAGAGCTGGCCACACGCCGGTAAGCTGGGCCAGTCTCCGCCTTGTTTCTAACCGGTAGCGATTCGACCACACTCTGACAAGGCAGGTGGGTCTCCGCTCAGGTAGATACCATGGAAAATCCTCCTTAGGGATGGTTTGCCGTCTGTAAAGAGTGCTTGTTTTGAGTAACAATGCCCTTTATCGACGTAGGTTTATTATGCCTGATAACCAAAAAACCCGCCGCACGCTCATGAGCTGGGCCAGGTCTTGATAGACATGGAGGAGTTTTTGATGTAAATAACGGTCCCTCCATACGGCTACAGACAGGGGTGTTTAACCCCCTTTGTGTCGTGATAGGGGTTAGTCCGCTAGGCAGAGAGCTGGCCACACGCTGGTAAGCTGGGCCAGTCTCCGCCTTGTTTCTAACCGGTAGCGATTGGACCACGCTCCGACAAGGCAGGTGGGTCTCCGCTCCGGTAGATAACATGGGAAAAATCTCCTTTACTGAAAAAGTAAGGTGGGGATTTTCCTTCTTTTGCCTCTTTATGAAGTAGCAGCCATGAAGAGGAAACCGGTGGTGGGGTCATTACCGACCCCTCCGCCCGTGAAACCGGGCCACGCTGCCGTGGGGGGCCGTAGCGGGCCCTCCCAGTGGTCAGCGGCGGGGGCTGGGGATGCCGAGTGGGGCATGGCTCCGTCGTTTAGAGGTAGAGCCAGTGCCGCATCACGCCGAAACCTCAGTTTCGCAGTGATTTTCGCAATGGCGGCGTTAAACACGGCGATGTTATTCGCCGCTGCCGCCGCCTGCGCACCGAGATGGGGCGGCGAAGGCGGGGAGCACGTGCTCTACCTGCCGCTCGCTCTCATCAGAGCTTTCTGATTCTGACACCGGCACCGACCACTCAGCTGGGTGAGGGCGGCGTGATGTCAGGGCCGGCTGAGCGGGCGGGACCATCCCTACTTGGGGAGGTGCCTGCCCAGAACGCCGTTCTTGCTTGTCCTCCGCTGCTAGAAAATCGCAGCGGCAGGTAGTCCGCTAGGCAGAGAGCTGGCCACACGCTGGTAAGCTGGGCCAGTCTCCGCCTTGTTTTTAACCGGTAGCGATTGGACCACGCTCCGACAAGGCAGGTGGGTCTCCGCTCCGGTAGATAACATGGGAAAAATCTCCTTTACTGAAAAAGTAAGGTGGGGATTTTCCTTCTTTTGCCTCTTTATGAGGTAGCAGCCATGAAGAGGAAACCGGTGGTGGGGTCATTACCGACCCCTCCGCCCGTGAAACCGGGCCACGCTGCCGTGGGGGGCCGTAGCGGGCCCTCCCAGTGGTCAGCGGCGGGGGCTGGGGATGCCGAGTGGGGCATGGCTCCGTCGTTTAGAGGTAGAGCCAGTGCCGCATCACGCCGAAACCTCCGTTTCGCAGTGATTTTCGCAATGGCGGCGTTAAACACGGCGATGTTATTCGCCGCTGCCGCCGCCTGCGCACCGAGATGGGGCGGCGAGGGCGGGGAGCACGTGCTCTACCTGCCGCTCGCTCTCATCAGAGCTTTCTGATTCTGACATCGGCACAGACCACTCAGCTGGGTGAGGGCGGCGTGATGTCAGGGCCGGCTGAGCGGGCGGGACCATCCCTACTTGGGGAGGTGCCTGCCCAGAACGCCGTTCTTGCTTGTCCTCCGCTGCTAGAAAATCGCAGCGGCAGGTGTCCCGGAGGAACTTCTTCGTGGTCGGCGGCGAACGATCCATCGCTGAAGGGAAAAGTTTCCTCCGCTGAAAAGCGTCCTCTGCTGCTTTGAAGTCGCAGCGGCAGGCGTCCCGGAGGAACTTCTCCATAGGCGGCGGACGATCCATCTTGAAGGGAAAAGTCTGGCGGGTCCTCCAGTCTTAGTAGTCGTCCTTCTCAGTCTTCAGATATAAACCCGTGCTGAACTTTTTGGGAGAATGATGGAGCGAAGGACGCCCCTTTATATAGCACCCCAGGCGGGCGCAGGCATTGAAAAATTCAGTCATTGGCTACTTTAGGTAGCGGGTAAACCAATAGGAGCAGAGCTCCCCTATGGGGCGGAGCTCCACGATATAGAACTGGAGTAGTAAATGCGTATCTATCTGTAATTCAAATAGGAATATTACCTCTCGATTTCCGCTATTGTCAAAACAAAGACGGCACCTCGACTAGGGCAGTTTGCATCCTTGATGTTGCATTAGCGCCATCTGGTGGAGGTAGTTAACTCCTACAGTGTTCGGGTTTGACAGATGTTCCCTATCAGTCCTGGGGCCTCATTCATAGAACGTGCTTAGATCAAATTTTGATCTTACCTGTGTCGTACGTAGAAAACCACGTCAACGTAGTGATTTATACAATTTCAACGTGAGTCAATTTGATCGTGGAAACGATCATAGCTCGACGTCGAGTATTCAACTTGCTTACTTACATTACCTACTGGTTATGCGGAGTTATTACATATACCTCTGAAACACCTTCTGACAGTTCACCTATGCTAAAGTTTTTTGATAAATTAAATATTCCCCAAATGAATCGCTCTCAAAAAGAAATTGCAGATAGACCCGTGGAAATGCAGGAAATAATTGAATCAATTAGGGGAATGCAGAGTGGGAAAGCTCCAGGCCCGGATGGCTATCCAATCGAATTCTACAAAAAAATCACCACTAAATTGGCCCCTTTGCTTCTAGACATGTACAAGGACTCCATGGACAGAGGAACCTTACCACAAACACGTACAGAGGCATCTATTACACTTCTGCTTAAACCAGGAAAGGTTGCTTCTAACTGTGGTTCCTACAGGCCTATCTCACTTTTGAATGTGGATGCCAAGATACTAGCGAAGGCTCTGGCTACCCGCTTACCCGCTTACCCCATTCTACCTGATATAATATCGACAGACCAATCTGGTTTTATCAAAGGCCGCCACTCCTATTCGAATATTCGTTGTCTCTTAGGCGTGATACACTCCCCTGCGTCTGATACTATACCAGAAGTAGTTGTCTCACTGGATGCTGAGAAGGCATTCGACAGGGTCAAGTGGACATACTGTATCTGTTTGAAGTTTTACAAAGATTTGGTTTTGGGCCCAAATATATCTCCTGGATTAAGTTGCTTTACTCCTCTCCTAGGGCATCGGTGGTCACAAATGGGACCCGCTCTCAGTACTTTCCCTTGTCAAGGGGAACACGGCAAGGTTGTCCGTTGAGCCCTTTGTTATTTGTCTTGGCACTTGAACCCCTCTCAATAGCACTCAAATCTGCAGCCTTTATGCATGGGATACAGAGATGGGGTTCGGAACACAAGCTATCTTTATATGCGGATGACCTGTTATTATATGTGTCCGACCCTGTGTCATGTATGCCTGACATCACGAAGCTACTCTCCAGTTTTGGCCTCTTCTCTGGATATAAGCTGAACTTCTCTAAAAGCGAATGCTTCCTGTTAAACGCCTTGGCGCTTCAGATCCCCCAGAGTAGCTTGCCCTTTCAAACATCCAAAGTTGGTTTTAAATACTTAGGAGTTAATATTACCCGTGACTTCACAGGCCTCTACAAACATAATTTCGAACCTCTCGTAAACAAACTTAAATCTGACCTTCAGAGATGGGATGCTCTCCACTTGTCCTTGGCAGGCAGAGTACATTCAATCAAAATGAATGCCCTACCCAGATTCTTATATTTATTCCAATGTCTACCCGTGTTCCTTCCAAAATCCTTCTTTAATTCTATAGACAGGCTTATATCATCTTTTATTTGGGGTGGTAAATCTCAGAGGGTCCACAAAGAACTACTTCAGAGGCATAGACAGATGGGGGGCCTAGCTCTTCCAAACCTTATTTTCTATTATTGGGCCGCTAACATACAGAAAGTCGTCCACTGGACTCACTCTTCAGATGCGGGCTGGTGCCTGATGGAGGCAAAGTCTTGTTCCTCGTCCTCTCTTCACGCCCTGGTCACATCTAAGATGCCATTATCTCCCTCTAAATACACCAACAGTGCAGTTGTTGTCTCTACTCTCCGAATATGGTCCCAGTTTAGAGCACATTTCAAACGTCAAAGCTTTTCAATCCAGAGTCCAATATGTCACAACCACCTCTTTATTCCAGCAAAGCAAGATGTAACTTTTTCTCTTTGGCAACAGGTGGGCCTTGTAAAATTTGGAGACCTATACATAGATGGCATATTTGCAAACTTTCGTGACCTCTCAAATAAATTCCATCTACCTAACTCGAACCTCTTTCGCTATTTCCAGATCCGTCATTTCATCCAAAGTCAATGCCCGTCCTTCCCTAACATGCCTCCATTATCTGTACTTGACACAATCCTCGATACTCCCACCAGTCAAAAAGGTCATATATCGAGACTCTATGACATCATAATGTCCCTTAAAGGAGAGTCAATTCATAAGATTAGAACAAGCTGGGAGGAAGAACTTGGTCAACAAATAGCGGATGAAACATGGAACAATGCATTAGACAGAGTGAATAGGAGCACCTCTTGTGCCCGACTTGGACTTATACAATTTAAAGTTCTTCATCGTGTCCATTTCAGTAAAAACAGACTATCCAAAATATTCCCTGAGCTTAACGATATTTGTGATCGGTGTCACAATGCCCCAGCAGACCTTACCCATATGTTTTGGACCTGTCCTCAACTGACTGGATATTGGTCAAATGTCTTTAAAATTATGTCCGAGGCACTGGGTATTGATGTACGACCGAATGCCTTGACTGCCATCTTCGGGGTTTCAGAGAGCGATCGACTGACTAACATCCAAAAGAATAGCATGTATTTTGCTTCCCTATTGGCTCGGAGGAGAATACTGCTTGATTGGAAATCACCGAAACCGCCCACAGTCTCAGCATGGCTGAGAGACCTAATGCTATATCTTAAATTAGAAAAATGTAAATACACAATTAGAGGTTCCACAAGCAAATTGTATTCTACATGGGGCTCTGTGTTGGCATATTTTGATGGTCTTAAGACTCTCCCTGAAGTTCCAACCTGAGGGATGCAGGCTTCTGACATGTCACCTCTCTAGTGTTGGTCCATGTAATGTTGCGACGACCTGTCTCTGTAGATCCTATATGTACTGTCTTGGTAGTTACCTGGTTGCAGCTGTGATACAACAACAACATTATTATTGTCCAGTGTGAACATTTATTTTAATCTATTTTCTTTTTCCTTTTTTAATGTTATTACTATGCTAATGTAACTTTAGGGCCCTGCAGGAAATGTTTGGGGTTGGGTGGGGGGGTGGGCAGAAATGTGTGTAAAAAAAAAAAGATGAAAATCAACATGTTTAATCATATTGTATTGTGTAACTTTTGAATAAAAATACTTGAAAAAAAAAAGTAAGACTAAAAACCCATAATTTAATACTGCCTTTAAATTACTAAATTATTAAATTACTATTATATAATGATTGGAGCACTTTGAGCAACAGGAAAAGCGCTATAGAAATTAAGTGATTATTATTCTAATATATTTATTATTATTATTATTACTATATATTTATTATTATTATTACTATATATGTATTATTATTATTATTATATTTATTATTATTATTATATTTATTATTATTATTATTATTATTATTATTATTATTATTATTGTAGAGCCAATGGGGGTCTCAGTAGTAAGGCTGGCTCTGCGTTCTCTACTTCCTTGTTGTTACTAGCACTAGAATAAAGGCCATTGCATAAGCTGTTTGACTTGAGTTTCCTGTGCTCCTTCTAAATTACATATCTACATAAGAAACAATTAAACCAACAACGCCCCACCCCGACGCCACAGGATGCTATCTACAACACCCATCCCCCTCCCCCGGATGACACCCATAATCAGTTGATGCTCTAACAGTCCCTGCTTCCATAGAGTTGATACCATTGACATTCCTGATATAAAGCTGGGACTCTCAACTCTTGCTATCCCTGTTCATATCAGTAACAGAACAGTTAATTGCAAGTCTGAATGCTTTATACACCCCTCAAATTTAATTTCTATACCCTGCCACACACAGCCCACACAGAGACCAAACACAAAACCACTCAAGCTAGCACTTTTCAATGCCAGATCCTTAGCTAATAAGTCTCTCTTAATCAACGACTTGATTAGCTCCTATGAACTAGATTTCTTATTTATCACTGAGACCTGGTTAGATAAAGATAACAAGACACCAATTCTTATTGAGTCAGCACCCCCCAATTTTAGAACCTTAGATGTCGTTAGATCCCACAAAAAAGGTGGTGGAATCGCCTCTTTCTTCCGAGACAGTTTTAACTGCAAACAGAAATCCTTCTGGGAATTTTTATCATTTGAATATCTTTCAGTTGTTTTTAAATGTTCCACTCGAATTCTTTTTATAATTTTATACAGACCACCCCAATACTCTACTAGCTTCTTTAATGAACTTACAGAGCTTCTCTCCATCATTACTACTGAATTGAATGGTCTGATCATTGCTGGTGATTTCAATATTCATGTAGATAACTCAGAGGACAACAAAGCCAAAGAACTCTCTGTTCTGTTAGATGTTTTTGAACTTCAACAACATGTGAACCTCCCTACTCATAATCGAGGTCACACTCTGGACCTTATCATCACCAAAGGCCTAGATATTTCAAATGTTGTTGTAACTGACATTGCCCTGTCTGACCACTGTTGCATATTCTTTGACGTATCTATCTTTCCTGTTATTCAAACTATGTCTAAAACTATTTCCAAACGATATATCAATGAAAAGACCAGTGCACTGTTCACACAGGCCTTTTCCCTAGCCCCCCCCACCCCCCAAACTTCTATTCCAACCTCAGTAAATGACCTTCTACACGATTTCAACTTAAAAATCACAAAAACCATTGATGATATTGCACCCATTAGATCCAAATGCATCTCTGGTAAGCAAAAAGCTCCCTGGAGAACTGCCCCATCCGTAAAGACCCAAAAAAGAGAATGTCGTAAAGCAGAGCGCAGATGGAGAAAAACAAACCTTCAAGTCCACTATGATATCTATAAAGAGAATCTTCAAAACTATAACTTAGAAATAAGAAGTGCCAGGCAATCATTTTTCTCTAAGATCATAAACAATAACATCAATAATGCCCGCATCCTTTTCAGAACTGTTGACAGACTAACAAATCCCCCAACACCTATTGCTCAGGAATTTCACTCAACTAGTAAATGCAATGAGCTTGCATCCTTTTTTAACAATAAAATAGAAACCATTAGACAAGGCATTAGGTCTTCTGTGTCAGGCATGAAAAACATGTCCCCATTAACAACCCCAAATAGGGCGGACATAACAACCATGTCACAATTTAACACCATTGATTACAAGACCCTAGATAAAATCATGTCACGTCTTAAACCATCCACCTGTGCCCTTGATGTCCTGCCAAAACAAGCTTTTTAAAAAACATATTTAGCTGCATGGCAGGCGAACTAATACAAATAATTAACACCTCCCTTTCATCAGGAATCTTCCCTGAAGGCCTGAAAACTGCAGTTATTAAGCCTCTACTAAAAAAGAACGGCCTAGACCCATTTGTACTAAACAACTACAGACCCATATCAAACCTTCCCTGTACAGGAAAAATTATTGAAATGGTTGCCCACGAACAACTTAGCAATTATTTGACCCTAAATGATCTCTTTGATGACTTTCAATCAGGCTTTCGCCCCCTACATAGCACTGAAACGGCCCTCATTAAGGTCCTTAATGACATTCGCGTAAACACAGACTCCGGAAAAATCTCAGTTTTGATACTACTAGATCTTAGTGCTGCCTTTGACACTGTAGACCATGACATTCTAATAGATAGACTAAAAACCTGGGTAGGACTTTCGGGCACTGCCCTAAACTGCCCTAAACCTACAGGACAGAAGCTACTATGTCTCCATTCATCAGAGCAACGCATCCGGGTACTTTCCCCTCCCGTAATGTCCACGCCCCTTTTTGGGTGATAGAAGAGTAGAAGTTTGAATGGCGGTCAATGGGAATTTCTGGTCTTTGCTACTTTAATCCGATACAATAAAAAAACTGTATTGCTTTTTAGATATTAGATGCACAAATCCGATGGCCAGTTAAGCAAACTATTATATAGTGTGGTTTCCGATCAATGATCGACGTCGTTATATGGAGAAAGGTAATGAAATAGGCAGTGTGTCCTTTCAGCCTGCCTCCAGGAAGACCATTCATTCATTCATTCATTCAGAGCAGTCATACGTCATCTCCCTGTCATCAGGACGATCACGCGACCGCTTAAAACTGTTGGCGCCTTATTGGAAAATGTAGTGTCACCATGCCTAAGGCTTGCTGCGTAGTGTTTTGCACGGCAAACAATAAAACAAATCCAGATTTACGATTTTCTTTACTTCCCCAAAAAGCAAAGGACAGTAAAAGAAGAGATCTGTGGCTTCAGGCCATCCGCAGAGAGGATGAAGGTGGTCAGCAGTGGGACCCTTCCAGTCAATACGTGTATGTCTGTGGCAAACACTTCATCACAGGTTAGTTAATGATGTTAAATGAAGTCAACAGTTATAATGTTAAAAGTCAAAGTAGTGAATGTTGATGCTGCATTGAAAGGGAAATATATAACATATATATATAGGGAATATAAAACAAACTGAAAAGCCAAGGAAATCCCAATTTAATGTTAAAGCTTGTAGCTTGTAGCTTTAGCCTGTAGCTAGGTTTACAATGGCCTCTCATTCACATATAAATGGCGGCAAGCTACCCATGCAAGGCACCTGCCCGCTCATTGGGAGCAATTTGGGGTTTAGTGTCTTGCCCAAGGACACCTCGACATGTGGCCATGTAGGGTTCAAATTGCCGATCTGCTGACCTTGCGATCAGACGCCGGCTCTACCAATACATGGTAAAGGGCGGGTGTGGTGCAGGAGGTAGAGAACCCCACATGGCCACATGTGGAGGTGTCCTTGGGATCACCATGACATTAATGTCATGATAATAAAACTATAGGGAATCGAATCGTCATGGATTAAATTAACCCATACATGTAATTGTTCATTTTGCAGCAATACACATCATTTACTTGTGAAATGTGATTACGTTAATTGTAATCCAGAATTAGAATTGGTGACTATTGAGTGAAGTATCAGCTGGCATACTTAATGACTACATTTGATGAGTGCATTTAATCAAAGCTGTATAAAGTTCTTTTGAATAAGTATCTGCATTTGGCTTACACTTACTCTACTGGTTTCAGGATTCCATGTGAATGATTGTAGTCATCCGGATTATGTCCCATCTATTTTTCCACATCGGCAGCAATTGACACAAGGCAGAGTTAAATTACGGCGCTACAAAAATGCCAGGAAGAGAGAGGCTGGTGATGATGGGAAGGTCCTGTCAGCCAAAAGAAAACAAAGGTCACCTTCAGAAGAAGAACCTCTCACTGAGCCCACTGAAGAACCTCTCACTGAGCCTACTGAACAACCTCTCACTGAGCCTACTGAACAACCTCTCACTGAGGACGGTACACTGAGCAACAGGCCAGTTTCGCACAGGGAGCAGGTTGCTATTGCCATAGAGGTAGCCAATCTCAGGAGAGAGAGAGATGAGGCCAGAAGAGAACGTGATGCTGCATTGCAGCGATTGTCTGTGAATGCTGTTCGAGGCAACAACAGTGCATGCAGGGCCATGACTGGGCTTGACTGGGCAGTGTTTGACTGTCTACATCGCTACCTTCTTCAGTTTATCAAGTCACCACCTAAGGTTTTTCGATTGTCGACCGAGGACCAGCTTTTCCTCTGTTTGCTCAAGCTACGCCAGAATCCGTCAATTGCTTTGCTGAGCCAAATACTGGACCAACGACAGTCTACCATCCGCCACATATTCCAACGTTGGCTGAATCTTCTGTATGCAAAGATCACCTTCCTCATTCACTGGCCTGACAGGGATTGCATCAGACAAACCATACCACCAACGATAAAGGCCAAATGTCCTCGCCTCACATCAATCATTGATTGTTTTGAAATCAGAATTGTACATCCAAAGGGGCTTAAAGCCAGGTAAAGACACCAAAAAATATGTAATTCATGATTACTTGGCCAGGTAACTTCTGAATGCTAACCATGCTTTGTTTTTTCCACAGGGCCAAATCTTACTCCAGCTATAAGAAGTGGACTACGGTAAAATATTTGATTGCGTGTAGTCCTGCAGGCAGCATCACCTTCTTGTCCAAAGGCTGGGGTGGAAGAGCATCCGATGTTAAGATAGTGAGGGAATTTGGCTTCATTTCACCACTGTACCACCATCCTGGGGACCAGGTAATGTAGAACTCTACATACTGTATACTATACTGTAACAGTTCATCACATACACACATTTTTTTGTACTCATTATGTACAGGTGTAAATTAGTGTTTCACCACAAACATTAAAAGCAATAGACTTACTCTATTCAATCGCATTCCTTGTTTCAGATCTTGGCTGACCGGGGTTTTACGCTTAAAGATGACTTTGGCCTGCTTGGTGCCAGTCTCCTAACCCCAGCCTTCACTCAGGGCAGGAAACAACTTCCAGGCAAAGACGTGGAAGAGTCCAGAAGAAAATCCAAAGTTCGGATTCATATTGGCAAGTATATATATATTTATTTATAAATTATTAACAATTTAATTGAAACTCCTGCCAATATTCAACAACACAGCACAACGTATGACTGTAGCCATCTGTATAACAGTGCTATGACAAATACTGAGAACATGGGTAAAGTTATGAGAAGTTTTTCCTAAAAAGATTATCAAAAGACTTAATGGTATTTTACAGAACGTGTGATTGGCGTCCTGAAGTGCAGATTCCAAATCCTGGGTGGGCCGCTTCCTTTTTGCTTCGTGAAGTCCCTGCGGGATGAGATTGAGAACAGGGATGTAGCTACAATTGACAAGATAGTACACGTGTGCGCTGCCTTGGTCAACATGTCAGGTAGCATTGTGTTAAATAAAAACAGACAGGGGGATGTGTAGCCAGTTAATCAGTCCTGCTCTCTTTTCTGTTTGAGCTCATATGAACAATCTTACAACTTAACATACAACGTAATGTGTCTGGTGCTTAGGTCACATTTACTGTAAATCACATCATAGTCAGTCTTTTGACAACTATTTGCTCCCTCATCTTCCAAAATCTACCTTACTGCACTGCTCTCCACCCTGCACTGACTGTGGACTCCACCATAGTCTCCTGTGAATGTAAATAAATCATTTTTGATTAATTATGTTTCCATGAACCTCATGAACTCATAACAGCAAATGGTAGCAAATGTTATATAAACAGATATGAACTATAAAAGCATTTCCATATGACTGCAATGCAGTGTTTGAATGCTGTATGTTCTACCAGAAGTTCCTGCTCTGCTTCTGGGACTGCACAGTCTGTGGACTCCACCTCAATCTCCTGAGATTGCAAACATCATTGGTGATAAATTCTGTTGGCATGCACCTCATAATTAACAGAAATTGTTACATTTGTAAATGTTAATTATTTTTGTATTTTCCATATTGCAGTGTTTTAAATTGTGTGTATTTTACCTGAAGCTCTCGTTCTGTGTCTGGGACAGCACTGTCTGTGGACTCCACCTCAATCTCCTGAAATTATAAATAAATCATTTGTGATTAATTGTGTTGGGTTCACCTATATTTGTATGGCATATGTTACATATATTACATGACAGACAATGTATTTGCAGTCTCTGAACAAAGTGTGTTGTACCTGAAGCTCCAGCTCTGTTTCTGTGACTGAGGTTCCTGCCAGCTGAGGGTAGATGTGCCTGGCCCAAAAACGGCTGATGGTGTCCACTGCCTTACAAATAAAATCTTCATCTTATGAGATGACCGTTTGCTTCGGGGTCCAGTTGATGAAGTCTGCATAGGTTGTTTTGCACACATACATCTGCATCTGCACCTGTAAAATAAAAGGACAGCATAGCTCTACCACCCTACAATCACCAAAACTGCCACAAACACAGAAAATGAAATTCCTTGTGAAGTGTTATGTATTGTATTACCTGGGTGTAGTAGCTGTGGTTGGTCCTCAGCGACAACAAAGTGTCCAGATGTCCTGTCTTGTCTGTGGGCCAGTGATCAGGTGAAATATCACTGGCCCATTTCAAGGGACACTTTGCCTCAACCACTCCTTTCCCACAGCAATCACATGATACTGTATGTATCAAGGACCCCAATTGAAATAAGCCAGTGGCTTTCTTGGGTTTTTATCCTGTTAGTTGACCTTGTATGTAATATGTACTTTCATGTACCTACTTCTGCAAATCTTCTAATAAAGTTTTCAATCAATCAATCAATGCATCACAGCTTACACCAATGTAGGGCTTCTCTTTGCACACTCGGAAGCCTGCCCTCCCAATCTTGAGGCTCTTGTGGGCTGTATATACCTCACTCGATAAGGTGATTGCAGTTTGTGCTGTGAATGTTGTTGTTAGGCCTAGGGCATACTTATATGTTTCGATGGCCTCCTTTTCATGTTCCCTACCCCAAACTATGCCTGGAGTTGTCAGACGGTTTTGCAGAGACCCTTTCTGCACAATATCTCTCAGAAGTGATTTTGAGGGTTTCTCAAGAGGTGTGTGTAGTACCCTGTGCGCGGATGTGCCTGTCACCCTCCCAACTCTTTGCAGGTGCCAAGTTGAACATTCTGCCTGGTCTTTAGTTTCTTCCTCTATTGCCAGTACTTGGTCATCAGAAAACCCTAACAGATTTTCATACCATGGCATTGGCCTGAAGAGTCCGCATATCCATTAAAAGTGCTGAGACCAACGGACAGTGCTCCAGTGGCAGACAACATATCAAGGAACTGTTTTTGATGTTGTTCTTTTGCCTTCGGAACTACCCCACACTTTTTTCCAACAGCCCTCTTTCTTTTTGCCTTGTCTGTGTAGAATTTAATGTCCTTCACCATGTCTGCCTCCACCTTTTTGGTACAGACTTTATTCCAGGCACAGGCGATGCTGGTTGGTGCCGTCCTTGTGTAGCCAAGGCGGACAGATGCCTCTAACTTAAAAAGAAGTGCCCCGACGTGGGAACAACTTTCTCCCAGTCTAGAATAAAATAGAATACAATGAGCATTTATTTTCTTCTGAAAGAATTTGATATGGCATTGAGATTAAAACTGTTATGTTATGCAGTCAGCTTACCCTGCCATGCAATCACAGTGAGCTGCTTTAACCTCTCCAGTACTCTTAGCAGCAACCCAAGTGCTGTGGGATTTATCAGTGACCCTCCATGATGGCTTGACCTGGGTCTTGAAAACGGTGATGTCAGCAGAGGGTTTGTGGTGCAGTACCACATCCACCCAGCCACTGGTGAAGAACTTATGTGCTTCCAGGGATTTGTAGTTCTTCATTTGACTTGCCGTGTAAATCCCTAGATGAGAGTGTTACATTAGTTTTCTTAAGATAGGATCATTAATAAATCTGTTCAATGGGCATAGATGATGCATTTGCCAAAGTGATGAACTGTTAATCAGTATTTAGCCTGTATGGTATATATAGTATATGTATGTATACATGTGTATACAGTATATATATATATAAAGACGTTATAGCTAGCTAGCTATGAGTTATCCTCAAAATAATGAACAGCAAGCTAGGTCCTAAACTAGGGCCGGTGGAGGAGGGCAAGTGTCACATTGTACAGACTACCAAAACAGAAAAAATAAATCTTAACGACAGCAAAAGTGAAAGATGTCAGAAATGCATTACCTGGAGATTCAATAAGGTAATTGTATATGTCAGGATATGACACCTCAGGCCATTGGGTCGGGTCGTTCATCCAAATGGATGGAGGCAGACTGAAAGGACACACGTTGCCTATTTCATTAATGTTCTCCATATAACGACGTCGATCATTGATCGGCAACGACACTATATAATTGTTTGCCTGATTGGCCATCGGATTTGCGATCCTAATATCTAAAAAGCAATACGGCTTTCTTATTTTATCGGATTAAAGCAAAGACCACAAATTCCCATTGACCGCCATTCAAACTTCTACACTTCTCGCACCCAACAGGGGACGTGATCGTCCTGATGACAGGGAGATGACGTATGACTGCTCTGGAGGCAGACTGAAAGGACACACTGCCTATTTCATTACTTTTCTCCATATAACGACGTCGATCATTGATCGGAAACCACACTATATAATAGTTTGCCTAACTGGCCATCGGATTTGTGCATCTAATTTCTAAAAAGCAATACGTTTTTTTATTGTATCGGATTAAAGTTGCAAAAACCAGAAATTCCCATTGACCGCCATTCAAACTTCTACTCTTCTATCACCCAAAAAGGGGCGTGCTCGTTCTGATGACAGGGAGATGACGCGCAATTGCTCTGATGAATTGGCAACTTTGTATCTGACCAAATTAAAATGACATGTGGGGTTCCCCAAGGGTCAATCCTTGGCCCCCTTCTATTCAATCTCTACATGCTTCCATTGGGACACATCATAAAAAAGAACAAAATTGCCTACCACAACTATGCGGATGACACTCAAATCTACATAGCCCTCTCACCGAACGACTATAGTCCCATTGACAATCTCTGTAATTGCATTGAGCAAATAAACGCCTGGATGACACAAAACTTCCTCCAACTAAACAAGGACAGAACAGAGATAATTGTATTCGGTGCACCTGACAAAAGATCGAAAGTCAGTGAAAAACTTGATTCTCTCTCTCTTCACACTAAAAAACAGGTCAGAAATCTTGGTGTAATTCTAGACTCCGATCTAAACTTCAACAGCCACATAAACTCGATAACTAAATCAGCCTACTATCACCTGAAAAACATAACAAGAATGAGAGGTTTCATGTCCAAGCAAGACCTTGAAAAACTCATCCATGCATTTGTTTCGAGTAGACTTGATTATTGTAATGGTCTACTAACAGGCCTATCTAAAGGAGCTGTTCGTAAATTGCAGCTCATCCAAAACGCCGCTGCTAGGGTCCTAACAAAAACAAAGAAATTTGAACACATTACACCAATCCTGAGATCCCTGCACTGGCTACCAGTCTCTCAGAGAATTGAATTCAAAATCCTCCTAATTACATACAAATCACAAAATGGTCTTGGACCAAAATACATATCAGATCTCCTCCCACCCTATATTCCCACAAGGTCCCTAAGGTCAGCTGAGACAAATCAGCTAATAATTCCAAGAGTAAAAACAAAACACGGTGCAGCAGCTTTCAGTCACGCTGCTGCATGCTCCTGGAACAAACTCCCTGAAGAAATCAAACAGGCCCAAACCCTTAAAATATTTAAATCTAAGCTAAAAAAAAACTTCATGTTTTGCACCAGTTATGATTAAACACAAACACTTCTATCAATGTATTTTTTCCATTAACTATTGTCTTTTTAAATGTTTTATCTATTTACTTCTTATATTTGCTTTTATTCATTGTAATTTGTATTTTCTTATGCTCCTCTTGCTGTATTTTAAAATAATGTAAAGCACTTTGAATTGCCCCTGTTGTATGAAATGTGCTATACAAATAAACTTGCCTTGCCTTGCCTTGCCTTGCCTTGCTAACATCGCTTAACAAATATTCCTTCCTTTTCTCCAGTACTGCGACTGTCGACGGTTCTGATGGAAGGTTCTACTTACGATGACTTTGGTACGGTTGATTCACTAACTTTAGACAAACTAACTATCGTAAGTCGCTTCGGCTGAAAAAAAGCAGCTGGTAAATGAGGTCAGTGTGTGTAAGAGACAGCTCCTTGGGAGGTTAGAGCAGAGTAAACAGAGTAAACAGTGTAAACAGTGTAAACAGCCGCTAAGCCTCTCGCCAAATGAAGAACAAACCAGGTTGAACTTGTCACACAAGGTCTTCAGTGTCAGCCACGAACCCTGGATCTCCCGTTCCTCAACAGCCAGAACAACAGCCAGAACAACAGCCAGAACAACAGCCAGATCAACAGTCAGATCAACAGTCAGATCAACAGCCAGATCAACAGTCAGATCAACAGCTTAAACAAAGGGTGGGGAACAGGGAGGGAAATAGTCCAATAATAAACAGCAGTGTGTGTGTGTGTGTGTGTGTGTGTGTGTGTGTGTGTGTGTGTGTGTGTGTGTGTGTGTGTACAAGGCCAAAGCAGGTCAGTGTGATATGACGATCCATATTCAGCATGTGACGAAACAGGGAGCCCAACTGATACAGCACAATACTCTCTCTCTCTCTCTCTCTCTCTCTCTCTCTCTCTCTCTCTCTCTCTCTCTCTCTCTCTCTCTCTCTCTCTCTCTCTCTCTCTCTCTCTCTCTCTCTCTCTCTCTCTCTCCCCCCCTCTCTCTCTCCCTCCCTCTTGCTGTCAGCACCTCTGTGTGTGCACATTCACACATAACGTTGTCTCTCTCACCCACCAGTGTGGGTCCTCGCACCACCTCAGCAGGAAGGAGGGGCTTCTGGGTAGAGATTAGAACTTTCCAGAACACCAACAACAGTAACTCTCCTAGTGAGAGTGAGAGAGAGAATTATCCTCTGTGAGTACCACACGCTAAAGTCCTCTGTGAGTACCACACGCTAAAGTCCTCTGTGAGTACCACACGCTGAAGTCCTCTGTGAGTACCACACGCTAAAGTTAACAGTGTTTACGAGTCAGGGCCATGTGATGCTATGTTGAGTCTGAACAACCCGAGACAACATTAGCTTAATGGATATTTATATTTAGAATTATTTTTATTTTTTTTGTCTCTAGTGTGTCTCTGAGTTGTGTTGAGGTTTATTTTCGTCCAAAGTTACTTGCATTGCAGTGAGTGCCTATATTTTTCTGTATATACGGTCCCGGTGGGAATCGAACCCACAACCTAAGCGTTGTTAGCACCATGCTCTACCCACTGAGCCACAGAGGACTCATGGTAGACCTACAGGTACAGACCACCTGTCTCATGGTAGACCTACAGGTACAGACCACCTGTCTCATGGTAGACCTACAGGTACAGACCACCTGTCTCATGGAAGAGAATGTCGCAAAGCAGAGCGCAGATGGAGAAAAACAAACCTTCAAGTCCACTATGATATCTATAAAGAGAATCTTCAAAACTATCATTTAGAAATACGTATTTTTTCTCTAAGATCATAAACAATAATATCAAGCGCCCGCATCCAAAACCGCATCCAAAACTGTTGACAGACTAACAAATCCCCCAACACCCATTGCTCAGGAATTTCACTCGACTAGTAAATGCAATGAGCTTGCATCCTTTTATCACAATAAAATAGAAACCGTTAGACAAGGCATTAGGTCTTCTGTGTCAGGCATGAAAAACATGTCTCCACTAACAACCCCAAATCGGGCCGACATAACAACCATGTCACAATTTAACACCAGTGACTACAAGACTCTAGACAAAATCATGTCATGTCTTCACCATCCACCTGTGCCCTTGATGTCCTGCCAACAATCCATGCATTTGTTTGGAGTAGACTTGATTATTGTAATGGTCTACTAACAGGCCTATCTGGGGGCTGTTCGTAAGCCGCAGCTCATCCAAAATCCATATGAGTCCTTCAGACAGACAGACAGACAGACAGATAGAGGATATCAGTCCTTCAGACAGACAGAGAGACAGACACACAGACAGACAGACCGACCGACAGACAGACAGACAGACAGAGAGACAGACAGACAGACAGACAGAGGATATCAGTCCTTCAGACAGACAGAGAGACAGACACACAGACAGACAGACCGACCGACAGACAGACAGACAGACAGACAGACAGACAGACAGACAGAGGATATGAGTCCTTCAGACAGACAGACAGACAGACAGACGATATGAGTCCTTCAGACAGACAGAGAGACAGACACACAGACAGACAGACAGACAGACAGACCGACAGACAGACAGACAGACAGAATCTAAGACCTCCTAAGCTGAAGGTATTTGACTAATTTCCGCCTAAAACCAGACCCAAACTAAACTGTTATAACATTAGAAACATGACGATCATATACACAATCAGGATGCCATTTGATGGGTAACACCATGATGTTTTGTGTGGATATGCTCAGATCATAGTTCAGAATAACAGACTACACATGACAAGGAGATAAAATCATCAATAATCAAATTAAAGCAGAATTTGGGTCCAATTAGGGCCCATCTGGGTTAAGAGGTTAACTATACTAGGCTATACTAGGCTATACTAGGGGACTATACTAGGGGGCTATACTAGGGGACTACGGTATACTAGGCTATACTAGGGGACTATACTAGGCTATACTAGGGGGCTATACTAGGGGACTATACTAGGGGGCTATACTAGGGGACTATACTAGGCTATACTAGGGGGCTATACTAGGGGACTACGGTATACTAGGCTATACTAGGGGGCTATACTAGGCTATACTAGGGGGCTATACTAGGGGACTATACTAGGGGGCTATACTAGGGGACTATACTAGGCTATACTAGGGGGCTATACTACGCTATACTAGGGGACTATACTAGGGGGCTATACTAGGGGACTATACTAGGCTATACTAGGCTATACTAGGGGACTATATTAGGCTATACTAGGCTATACTAGGGGACTATACTAGGCTATACTAGGGGGCTATACTAGGGGACTATTTTAGGCTATACTAGGCTATACTAGGCTATACTAGGCTATACTAGGCTATACTAGGGGACTAGTATACTAGGGGACTACTCCGGGATGTCAGGAGTCTCCGCGGCGCAGCGATGAATCAGGAATTCAAAGGTTGTTTCTGGAGAGAGAACATGTCTGTCACCTGTTACAGGGCGAAGCAGGCCAGGCGACCGAGCCAGCCGATGTCCATGAGAACCAGCACCAGCAGGTAGAAACGCTCCTAGCAGGACCTGGATCGGAGCAGGACGTTTCAGAGGTCAACGCAGCCGAGAGCTTGAACGCAGTTGGCTTATCCAGGACTCACATGTGCGCGTCATCACCCGGACCAGAGAGAGACACGGGAGAGATAGGACCCATGGATTATGTCCTAAATGTCTCTTTTAATGTTAGTTGATGAATCTATATATTTGCATATGTATTTACTAGTTTACATTGTATAGTAATTCATCTATTATTTAGTTTGTTTATCTTTGTTCTATGCCCCTTGGATTGTATGGTTTATTCTTGTTTTATGATGTAGTTTATATTACTGCTATTGTGTGTTTGATTGATTACTATTGTTATATTTGTTTTTTTTAATGCTGTGTGGATATGTTAAAGCGCTTTGAGCTGCAACGTTTGCAGGAAAAGTGCTACACAAATAAAGGTTATTATTATTATTATTGTTATTGTTGTTATTATTATTATATTATAAGCAAGCTGAGCAAAGAGAAACAATCTCATCTGCCTCCACTGACTGCATAATAGAGGACAACTCGAGGAATTTATCACATCAAAATAACATATTTATTTATCAGGTGCATCTCACACAGCCGACCCTGACAGAGAAATGTTTTGGGATCTTGAGCTCCTCGCTCAACAACAGTCGACAACAATCAACAATCAGTAATATAATATAGTAATACGAAGAAGTGACAATAGTCACTTTCATATGAATATGAAATATTGTATGAGGTCTGTATGAAATGCTGTATGACAACAAACAACGACTAAAACATTGTGATGATTCCTGAGTGCTTTCGGAAAATATCAACTCTATGTCTTCGATATGCAATAGAGGACGATACAGTAGAGTTAACCAACCACAAGACACATGTGCAGAAGATGAGTATGGGTCCATGGAAGAGATCATTAGCTGCACACTCAAACAACTAATCCATTCTGTTAAGTTCCTTGGGTGGTGGAGAACCTACAGTTCCTTGGGTTGTGACAGACAGCTGATTGGAGAACCTACAGTTCCTTGGGTGGTGGCAGACAGCTGATTGGAGAACCTACAGCTGGCTAGGGAGAAACAAACCACAGCCATTTCCTTCCTTCTGTAGGCTACCATAGGCCAGCCTTTAGTAGCTGTCTGTCATGTGACACATGATATCTCCTGGGTCAGATATATATATATTTTTTTTTACTATGAGCCCAGGCGACCGCCTGTATGGCCTGTAGGACGGGCCGGCCATGGGAATGATTCAAAGAGTTTGTGTCCAAATGTCCTCAGTAAAGTTTTGTCTCAACAGTTGCCGACAGCATACTAGAGTATGGTGGAGAGAATAGTCCAGCTGCAGACGGACATGGTGGTGGAAGCGGACAAGGAAGGACGTGTCTAGTCAGCTTTCTTAAGAGAACGGGGGCCTCATTCATAAAAAAGTACTTGAACGTCATCTTTGACTTTCACGTAAGCACACTTTTCTAAACGGACGTAAGCATTTTTTATAAAACGGGCTGAGATGGTTTAAAATTGCGTACGTGCTTCCTTCTATAAATACCAAATATACTTGGAATTGAACGCAGGTGAATGAGGTTTGTATTAACGCCCTGTGATAGCGGCTCAATTATAGCGGCTGAATGAAGCCAAGTGCTATAATATAATATAATACAGACAGACAATACTGACAATATGATATACTGTCTGTATTATACTATATTATAGCACTTGGCTTCATTCAGCCGCTATTTGAGCCGCTATCACAGGGCGTTAATACTATTGTAGCGAACGGGAATCTTCTAGTGTAACTCGCCCCATGCGGGAGTCGAACCCCGACCTCCCACATAACCGACGGCCGCGCTAACCATTAGACCGCCCACCAAACCCCCGGAAGTAATCGCTGATTTAGCATAGTTGGATAGGTGTGAGCAAAGGTTCCATTACAGGGCTTTCACCTATCCAGCCATGTGAGATCAGTGATTGCATCTCAAGGAAGGGAGGAGGGATAGATGCATCTGAAGAGTATTGGAACATGGTCCTAGCCATCTCCTCTTGCTTTCTTACAATGAATGAATGAATGAATGGTCTTTATTGTCATTGCTATAGTACAGGTACCAAACAACGAAATTTGGGAGGGGTGGCTCCCCTGGTGCTAGGAAAGAAAAAAAAAGAAAAAAAACAGTAAGGGAAAGGAGCTGGTTTACAAGTGTCCAGATTCCCCTGCAGTGAATCTTTGAGCAGCGACTGGGCCTGCTTCAGTTCCTGCTCCAGCATCCTCGTTGCTGAGAACACACACACACACACACACACACACACACACACACACACACACACACACACACAGTTTTACTTGTGTTGGTTACTGGGGAAGTATTTGTTATTATTCAGGAGTAGCCCAGGTATCAGTATCGGTAGTGAGACAAATCATTCAGAGCATGAGCATTTTCCACAGGAATGTTATTATGTTTAATCGACCCCCCCCTGGTCGATTAAACATCCGTCTATCGAAAGCTTGTGTGTGTGTGTGTGTGTGTGGGGGGGGGGGGGGGGGGGCACATTAGAAATCTTGCTTAGATTTTAGATTGTTTTCCTCAAAAGTCCTAGGACCGGCCCTGGTTAGGATCCCTTTTAGCATCTAAACAGATATTAAGCCAAACATGAGTCAGTCAGGGGTGACAAGGAGTAACAGAGGTTTGGGTTACCATACATTGTTGCAGCTCAGTTAGTTGAAGCTTTAGTTCAGTCATTAAACTTCTCAACTTTGGGTTTGACGTTGCCATCTGCAAAAGACCAGTTAACCCTGTAACTAGTCAATACAGTATTACTCCATTTAGTTTATCCTAGCCTGCAGCTACAACATCATATTTTTGTACAAATACAAACCTACCTACCTCCTGAAGTTCTTATGATATCCTCGATGTTGAAAGATGAACCTGTAAACAATGTTTCAAATAAATGTGAAAGACCCAAACTCTCACACAATAAACTGTAACCTGCAAACGTGCTAGCGAGTTAATGTTGGCTAACTAGAGTTAGGTTTGTTAACTACAGTTAGATAGATTCAGCTGGCTAGTTACTTAGTCAAATGTCAAACTCAATCATGACTAACCAAGAGATTGATGATGTTTCAGTTTCGACCACGAAGGTAAAGTAAAGAATCGGTCGTTGTCGTTGAGGTTTGTGGCGGTTTGAGAGAGAGACCCTTAGTAACCCTGGTCTGACCCTTAGTAACGAGCACCTGGGCGGAGCTACGGACTAAACGGACGTTCTCAGCGCGCGCCTCACTACGAAGCAGAGCGAGCAGCACCAACCACGGGAGCAGAGGCGCCCCGTCCATAGAGGCAACCAAGGCAAACAAAAAGGGCCTTTTTGTCAAACTAAAACTGTCCTTGGATGAATGTATTTTCAATGGAAATCATGGCATTCAGCCAGGGCTGGACTTAGGGGGGTGGGGGCCCATGGGCTTGAGTCATTGTTCGGGCCCCTACCTACACTAAAAATGATAAGCTACAACTACACCAACCAGAACCTATGACCAGAAACACCCGTATCCAGGGTTCGAGTTATGTGGGAGCCAATGGGAGCTGAGCTCCCATAAGGAAGGTCTGAGCTCCCATGAAAGCAGTAAAATCATACATCTGTGGGGGTCACTAATAATACATTACCACAACCATTATTTGATCAAAAATGTCAATGTAATGAGTATTATTTATATTTATTTATATGATAAATATTCTAAAATAAACACGTTTTCCAAAAGAACTACGCGCACCAGCATTAATCTCCTGTGAATGACAGTATGCCTTTGACTGCCTGCACTTTACCACCAAGACACTATGGGGCGCAGTAGAATATTGTGCAACAGCAGAATATGATCGTTGAGAGCTTGCGAACGTGATTATTGAGAAGAAAACATTCAGTAGCTAGCTATCATGCCGCCCCAAAAAAGGCCACTGCTGCCGACCGAGTCGACAAGCCTGGAAAGTTTCGGGTTTTCAACCAAGAAACCAAACTTGAATTCAGCTGCACCTGTTATGACACCCAACGTTGAAACTGTTGAAATAGCAGAGCTCAAACAAAAGCAAGTGCTTCCGAAGAAAGTAGCAGAACTCACCTCCAGTATGTATAAGGAGACAGCTAGTTTGTTCAGGGCAGCCTATACTGTCGCTAAAGAAAGGATGCCTTATACAAAACTGAATCCAATTATGAAACTTAATGAGATGAATGGCGTGACAGTTGGCCCCTGCTCACCGATCCGATCATTCATGTGCCCAGATTGTAGAGCACATTGCACAAGAGATGAAACAAATTCATTTCTAATGTCAAATCACTTGATTCCCGTAGTAGCATAACATTAGATGAAAGCACAATTCATGGACGAGCATACATGATTATTTATGTCAGGTGCGATGTCACTGGAAATGGAGATGTGGACAATGTGTCGTGCTAACAGGGAAAGTGAATGGACTGTATAGCAAAAACAACAAAATGATTGGCCGAGATACCCGTAACTATCGCTTATAGCTGTTGTTTCATGTGGTGCTTGTGATATCCTGGTTAGACTACCTGTAGTACCACCCCACGCCAGTAGGGGACCACCAGATGTATTGGGCTTGAGTTACCTGTTGAATAGCTTGGGTACCAGATTAAGCTAGCAAGTGACCAGAGTACCACGTTGTTACTTACCGTTCTACAATAAATGGTTAACTTGAATCCTGGATGGCATTCCCATTATTCATAAGTTAGGTTACCACAGTGCTCAATGGTACCTGTACTATATTAATGACAATAAAGACCATTCATTAATTCGAGATGACGGCGCGAGCCGATCGTATTTCGCGGTAGCGCTCCTTGGGTGCGTTCGTACATTTGCTCTGAGAGCGCCGGAACGCACACTGGGTTCAACGTCATAAACGGACCAAGTAAATTGATTGGACAACAGGCATTCCATGAGTGCTGATCAGATTTCCAGAGCGTTATTACGAACGCACCCCTTGTTGTTCAGCAAGTGTCCTCGCGAGGGAGCAGGAACCACACAAGCGGCTCGCTGGCTGAGGTAAAACTGTTTGTGACTTTAGTTTAGATATATTATAGTTTATATATTATATTGTCTCATGTCAGTGGCGTCAATATTTACCAGAACACATAACAGCTTGTGAAGGAGCATTTAAAGCTCAGTAAGGCAACAATTTCAAAGGTTTATTGACAAGTGCCATTCTCCTCAGCTGGTTAAGGCTCTAGCTAGACTTCGTGCAGCTATCCTAGCCAGCAACTATTCAGTTTGTGGCTAACCACCAAGTTTAACTAACTAGCTATTTCCTTTCGCTTCTAGATTATTTGTGGGACAATAAAGGCTTGACAGTATTCCAGTTATTATGGCGAAATTCAAGGAGGTGACCCACAAGTATCACCGCAGACGCCCGCCGTATCCTGTCAGAACCATGACGACCCGCAGTCAGTGTCGTCAGGTTCGGGCCAGCGACTGTTTCTTTGAGCGGCTGGCCCCCGAGGTCTTTGACATGATCCTGGACAGACTCTCTGGTGGGTTCTGTTTGCTTTGGACATTTTTCAGGATGGGTGAATTATGATTATTGAGACATATCTATGAGGCTTAACTATTCTGATTGAAGCCGTTACCAGGGGCAGGGTACTAAATGGTCTTAAATATGTATAGCTTCAATGACGTGCATCTGAATTAATGAGATGTTTCTCCCTGCCTCATTGTTTGTTGTGGTAAAGTGTCGCAGATCAGTGTGTTGAGCATGGTGTCCAAGGCCATCAGTCGCCACATCATGGGCTATGTCTCCACTCAGACCTGGAGGAAGAGGACCATCGTACAGGGGTGTCATCACTCCATCGAGGTGTCCTCACTAGAACACTACACATCGCTGGGTGAGAGGCTCCTCAACAGCTTTATTTGATTAATTTACCTTTATTTTACTTAGTTGGTTGGCCAAGAACACACATGTTTATAATAAACTAATATTCAGAGCCACATTATTTCTGCTGTAATTCTTTATCAGGTAGTACCAAAGTATTATTTCTATCTCCTTTCATAGGGGGTCCGATGAGGAAAGCAAGTGGTCCTGGTTGGCAAATATAGTCACTATGTTACATTCTTGTTGTTTTTGCTCATTGTTTCAGGTTTATTGTTCAAGAGATGTACCCTCTTGCTGCCAACAAAGGATAGGCTAACGTTCATATCTAATTATTCACAGGTAAGACAGAGAGGTGAGGGAGGACAGATGAGGCAATGTTTAGCTGTGTGTGCTCTACAAACATTCTCACATTTCTAAACAAACCAAACAGTTGACAACATTGAATAGATTGTTATTTTCTAGTTAACCTTACTTAGACTAACATAGTTGTTACCTCCCACTCAGGTTCCTTGCTTCATGATGGAAGAGTGCATTACATCAGTGCAATGCCAAGGCTTCTCCAGCTATGGAGCGTTTCTACAGGTGAGAGCCTAGTTACAAAGAACATCAGACAATTTAATATCAAAGGCTGAATCCTGTATTGAGATGGTTAATGTTTGACTGACAGACATTGATAGCCGGCTGGGATGAGCTGGAGTGTCACAGAGTTTTCAACTTCCTGTGCGACAACACAAATCTACCCGAGAAAATCATGTCAGTGGTCACAGGAGAGCCAGGTGAGTGTCTGTCCCTATAAGAGAGAGAGAGAGAGAGAGAGAGAGAGAGAGAGAGAGAGAGAGAGAGAGAGAGAGAGAGAGAAACAAACAGAAAGGCTAATTGAAAGAGTGTGAGAGACGTGAGTGATCCGTATGTCTTTTTTCTCCCTCAGGTTCATGTCAGCTGTTGGAGAAACAGATCCGTCTGTTCTGCAGACAGGTTCTGTTGGACCCCTGGAAGAACGGCAAGGAAACTCTGTTCTGGCTGACCCGCATCCTGAAACCCTGGCCCATTGTCAGCCAAGCCCGGCTGCTGTTCATCCTCTACGGACCACTGCTACCAGACGGTGAGAGGGACAACATGGGCTTTCTCGGTTTCTACCTTAAAAAAACTGGTTGCACTTTTGTACAGTATATAAATCACTTGTTAGTAATTACATGGTGAAATTCTAATGTTAATAATAACAAATGAAATGCTTGTTTTTTGGTTGGCCAGAGTTGCAAGGCAAAGTGTATGTGTAGTGTAAGGGAATGTTCTTTCCAGGTTCGCTAGGCTGGCAGGAGCAGCTGCGTGCTGGGGTGGCCCAGTGCGACCTGGCCAAGGCTCTCATCCTGCTACACGGCGACCTGGAAGCCAAAGATTGGACCACCGACACCATAATGGCCATCCTGGAGGAGCTCATAGGTAACTGCAGTAGCCCAGAGGACTTGGCAACTTTTAATGATTATATTTTACACACCCAGGAATGGTAGACAAACCTTTTACACTCTTTTGTCTGTATACTGTATATACTGTATGTCTGGTCAGTCCACACGTACAGTATGTACCATTACCATAGGATTATAGATTTCACTAAGCAAATGGTGCGATGATGACTGATGTATAGATGATTCACTTACCTTAAGCCTGGTACACATATAAGGATTTTCTGATTATCTGAGAAGGACCCCACACATGAAGATAAAAAATCATGGATTGAACAGTCTTGATCGTATTGTGTGTGGTGTGCTCCAATATACAACCACATGCATAAAGATCTGTCCTCCGACAGTCTGGAGTCTCGCGTGAACAGGGTAGTAGTACCCTGACTGACCTGTAGAGGCAGCCATGTGCTACAGGGAAAATAAAGTGCAGAAGAACGAAAAGAAGAAGTCAGCTCGCTTCTTGAGTGGCTACATTCCATTCCACGTCACAATCGGACTTGGGAGTTGTCAGTTTTGACCACAGACAATAAGACTTTTGATCGTAAATATTGAACACGTTTAATATTTACGATCGTCGGCCCCGACCATTTTCCGAGCAGATTGTCGGGAGAAATTGATTCTTAACACACCTCACACCACAGGATAATCTTGTAGGATAATCTTTAGAGCCATCCGATAATCGGGCGTTTGCTGTCCTTGGTCGGAAGGGGGGAAATCGGGCCAAAATCGGCCAGATTATCTTTATGTGTGTACCGGGCATGCGATAAATGTACTTCGCTTGTAAGTCGCTTTGGATAAAGGCGTCTGCTAAATGTCAAAAATGTTAATGTAAAGTGTGAATGCTGTGTGTATGAATGACAGTTGTTTTGTTTTGTGCTGGTTCTGTTGGCCTCCAGTCCTCCCCCAGGCATGGCACATGGAGAATAAGGCTCGTCTGTTGCTCCTGTGTGGGAACAGCGTGTGCTGCAGCGTGCTGGCCAGCAAGGCCCTCAATCGACGCCTGTTTGAGATCTCACTACTCATTGTGTACCTCGTACTGGTCAGTCACTGCTGCTAAATAACTTTATTATCTGCTCTAGGGTTCCGGTATCTTTTAACCTAAGAGACACATTTCCCCCATTTTGTGCCCACTTAACGGAAGGTACTGCCTGAACCGGCCTGAGCTACTGACATTTCTGGTTCCCCCTCTCAGGTGTGTGACAAGGACGGGCACTCCATGAACTGGCCCGTCAAGATGGTGCAGCAGGTGTGTGAGGTGTTCTCCTCCTCTGCTGACAAGAGGTTCTTCTGTGAGGTGTTGGAAGACATGTTCTCAGATGTTGTCATTGATATGGTGGCACTGGCTGGTGAGTTGTTATAGGCACTAAGACTATCGTATCAGATCAGGGTCCAGATTCCTTCAAGCTTTGTAGCACTAAAATAATCTTAAAGTTAAGGGCATATTATTTGGGAACACATTAATAGAAAAACAGTTAAAATAAGTAGACATATGCGGATTTCTAACTGTCAACGATCTTGTCACAGATAACAATCAAGAAGACTTGGAGATCTTCCAGAGCCAGATCTCCAGCCTCCTCAGAGCCAGTGCTCACTTCCACACTGTGATGCTCAACATGTTCCTCACAAAAGAGTGAGATCGAGGTGAGGAGTAGTGTATTATGCCTCAAACAAACATTGTTTGCATGACAATTTTTGCAGGGTTATTATGCTAAAGTTGAGAGAAACTAACATTCACATTAACTAAATGGAAAGTCAAGAAGGCTCAGGTAGAATTCCCTTTTCAAGACCCTAGTCTTTCTCAAAGACAATTTGAATCTAACACACAAGGTATGACCTGGCAGGGGTATACCTGCCTGCATTTGCAAGACTTGTTAGTTGTATTTATTCAAGCAGCACTAAATACAATGCTGTATTTTATACAAATGACCAAACACATCAAAACAAAGCCTTTTTCTTTGAAGCTCCAATACCCTTTTCTTGAGATTGTATTTTTATGCTAATGTGTAGTATGACGCTCACTAGGCCTTGAGGATCTGTGTTTATCTAACACACAGTAATAGCCCTGTCTCTTAAAAGTGCCAGTAGGCGTGATTGGTCAAGGCTCCCATCTACATGTACCGGTAATACCCAACTCCCATCACCTGGTTTTCTAAATATGCAAATCACAACATAATTTGACTCCCGCGGACCAACAATTTACCTGCATTTTACCTGAATCTATTAGTCAATTACCAATGTGTCTTCAGGCTGACCTTACCGGCTAATGGGCTTGGATGAGGGCCAGGATCTGATTGCCTTTAAACACAGTGTAATGGTGCTGTCAACCAATACATTATTAATGCAAACCAAGTGAACACAAATCTGCCACCTCTGGCTGGCTATTAGGCTATTTTTCCCTTCATCGATTTCTTTCTTTACTTTTAGGTAATGATTTTTTTCCCCCTACTCTGATTATGCATGCCGGTGCATCTCCTCAACGTTGGTTGGTAGGCTGGTGAGAGCGGAGGAGGTTGGGAATGCATTCATTGTACAAAGTATTTGTTTGACTGGCCCTGTTTCTCATTTAGCACTGTGTAATGCATGAAAGATGAGCAATATGCCTGCCTCTGTTTTGTATTTATGTATGTGTATGCTTCTCTCTGCCCACCTAAAGTAGAGAGAGACTGCCTATCCCTTGTGTCTGCCTCAATACCCCCATGTTTTGAATACTGAGTGCCATAGGAGAGATTTGATAGATGTTATTTCATTCCATATTAGCATTTAAATGATTATAATCATTTCTATCAAAAATCCATATATTGGTTCTGAAAACTGGTCTCATATATAATTTGCGTTATGTAGTGTATGTATTTGCTGCCACAGGGGAACAATTCAGGTTAAGTAATTTACTAAAGGGTGCGATAGCCACAGATTTCACTTCTCTACATGAATAAAAATCTACCATGAAAGGTTTGTTCAAGAACTTGGTGTGTTATGCTTGGTGCGTGTGTTCAAAAGCAAAAAAAAATGATATTGGAAATCTGTGTGCTGCCTTCATGTCTCATCTCTCTATCTATCTCTCTCTCACACATGCATGCACACACACACACACACACACACACACACAGTGTACATACACACACATACACATTCACATCTTTATATCATTCCAATTTTGCACTGTGAGATGGAAATTGAGTGAGAGGGCAGGGGAGCTTGATAAGATGGAAGTGTCTGAAAATGGACAAAAATAAAAACCAATTTCAACAATACTCACCGCCCTTGTCCCACGTCCCGTCCCCCCCGTCCCCCCACACACACACACACACCACACACTTCCCCCGTCCCCTGTCCCCTCCCATCTTCAGGAGGGTTCACCTGCACATCTTCAGAATCTCAAAGGCGGTCACTCAGCAGGGGGGATAGAGGGGACATATACCAACCCACTTCCACTGTCTCCCAAACACAATTGGACACACACCATTGCCCTCTTTTCCCCTTTTGAGCCAAAGTAGCTGCTTCATGCCTCACAAGAAATGGAGTGAGGCCAGAGCAGCCCTGTTAGGAAGAATTGTTAATGTTGTTAAGACTTTAAACAGAGATTAGAAGTCAGAAGAGGCCGTCACTTTAAGAGGCTGGTGCCGTCAGTGCTTTGTGGTTGCAGGAGCGTGATCTGAGTCCAGGGGACAGATTAGGTATAGTAATTGTATTGTGGAGGAAACACCTCTCACCACCTCAAAGAACCAGGTCAAACTAAGCTGACAGCTGAAAGGGAGTGTTGACAGTTGGCAAAAACATGTTAGACAAATAAATACTGCATCTTGAATTGCTGCATAAGAAGTGACTGATGGAATAATACAGGGATTGTGTTGCGTGTTGTATTGATTATGCCTGACTTTTTATGCTTGCATCTCTGCTGGGATACAATTGAAATGAGGAAATATTGATGTAGTGCGTGACATTTATTGTCTTTTGATTGATTGAAAACTTTATTAGAAGATTTGCAGAAGTAGGTACATGAAAGTACATATTACATACAAGGTCAACTAACAGGATAAAAACCCAAGAAAGCCACTGGCTTATTTCAATTGGGGTCCTTGATTCTCAATTCATCGTTACATGTAAGACAGACAAAAAAAAACTAGTACTATCTACAAGATAATACAGACAAATAACTAGTACTATCTACAAGATAAACATACATCCATCATGGGAAGAGCAATACAACAAAACATTAGGTATGTACAGCGGGTAGGACAGGTGGGGACATACACCACAGGTGGGGGCGGGGGACAAAACACAAAGTATGTACAGTGGGTAGTTCGGGTCTTTTAATCAGATTTTTGATTTAGAGGGTCCAGTTACGGATTGCAGCCTCCTGTAAATGTTTTTTGAGAGTGGTTTTGAAGGTGGGCAGTGTTTTGCAATCCTTTAAGATTATAGGAAGGGCGTTCCACATTTTTACTGCATAGTTTGCAAACGAGTTTAACCCCTTGTTTGTGGTGCAACGCGGTTGAACGTGGTTCGTGGAGCTTCCTCTGGTATTGTATGTGTGGACGTTGTTCACTTTTTGGAAGTATGTTGACAGGTACTTGGGTGTCTTTGTGGTGTAGCGTATCTTGAAGACCAGGCCCAGTGCAAGCTGCTGCACTCTGTCAACTACTCGTAGCCAATCAAGGCTCAAAAAATGAGCAGCGGTTAGATGTGTCCTAGGGTTGAGGCCTAGCAGAAGCCTAACCAGTTTATTTTGGGCTGTCTGGAGTCTTGTTTTATGGGCCTTTGTGGTTCTATAGTACCATGATGTTACGGCATAGTCGAAGTGACATTGAATGAGAGCTCCTGATAGGGTCCTCAGTGTGTTTTTACTGACAAGTGAGGATATCCTGTACAAGAATCTAGTTCTATGGTTCACTTTTTTGATTACTTTTGCTGCCATTTTATCTCCGGAAAGATTTGCCTCTAAGATGGAGCCCAGGTATGTAATATCCTCTTTTCTTGTGATATTAATGTTACCCACTTTTATTTTAAAATGTTCAGCCTTTCTGAGTTTAGATGGGGATCCGTATAGGATGGTTTCAGTTTTACCTAGGTGTATTGATAGTTTATTGTCAGCTAGCCAGATGCAGATTCTACTCAGTTCAGTGCTTAGCGCTTTTTCCACCTGCAATATGTCCCTGTCAGAGACCAGCAGAGCCGAGTCATCCGCGAACAGGAACAAATTGCAATCACATGCTGATGACATGTCATTCACATATATTAGGAACAGTAAAGGTCCCAATATGCTTCCTTGTGGAACGCCGCAGGTCACTGGGAGGGGGGGGGACAGTGTTCCGTTCACACTAACCACCTGTTCCCTCCCCTCTAAGTAGGATTGCATCCAGCTCACCGATGTTCTATCGAACCCAATTGCTTTCAGTTTATCTAACAATATATGGTGATCTACTGTGTCGAAGGCCTTCTGGAGGTCCAGCATGACCATGCCGCAGTACTTGCCCGAGTCCACCTCATGGTTGATGTGGTCGTTCAAATAGAGAAGGCATGTGTCAGTGGAATGGGATGTTCTGAATCCTGATTGAAATTCATACATCAGATTTTTTTCGGTAAGGTACCTATCAACCTGTTCATAAACTATTTTTTCCATAAGTTTCGAGATGGAATTAAGAATAGAAACAGGTCGGTAGTTGCCTGGGTCTAATTTGCTTCCTTTTTTATACAGTGGGGTTACCCTTGCTATTTTAAAGTCAAGGGGGACGTGTCCCTGTTTGATGGAGAGGTTTATTATGTGGGTGATGATTGGGGTAATGGAGGCAGCTGAGTCTTTTAGAAATCTGGCTGGAATATTGTCATGGCCCGTGGCCTTTTCTGAGTGTAGAGCGCCCAGTTTTTTAAACACCTCATCGTTTGACACCATGGAGAGTTTAAAATCATCTTTGCGTACACCCAGTTTATTGTAGAACGCACGGATGTGCTCTACACCATAACGCCCTGAGTGGGGTGGTAGATTGTTAACTAATTTAGTGGCTATGGTTGTAAAGAAAGTGTTTAAGCACTTAGCCACATCCAGCTTGTCTGTAAAGAGAGAATCTCTAGATTTTAATCTAATCAAATTTGAATGAGCTCTGCTTCTAAGCACCCATCAATTGATCCATGACTGTATACTGTATGTCATGGCGGATTTCTTAACAAGACACATGCCATATAATGCATAAATCTGGCTTGCATTGCTAGTACACCACCTGGATGGTTTTGGCTGGGCCATGAGGATTCTCCGGTGCTTTAAAGCAAATGATTGTCAGGCCCAGACAATGCCTGTCCACACCCACCCAGGAAATCACGAATCACTGTAGGAGGACAGTCAGAGTCGAGGTTGAGGACAATACATTCAGGGGAGAAGCGATCACTGAAGACAGCGATGAAAGATAGAATGAGGAAGGAAATCCTCACAAATCTTTATTTTTTTCCTCTTATTGGAAGTTGCTAGGCCAAAGGAGCCTCTGTCCCTGCTTCCTATTATTGTGCTGCTTAGTGTGTGCCCATATCATGCTAGCTGTGTACGACTACATTCTTCTTGAAATGGTCCACCGAGACAAGGCCGTATGCCTTTATTGTGTATAATAATAAGGGGAAATGTATATAGTCCACCCAGTATGGTAGCTAGGAGTTAAACGTTAGGCCACAATACATTAGAAAACAGGATCAAAATTCATCATTTCTCATGGATGCATCAAATCCAATCTCTCTCAAAGAAAATGTGTCTTGCGCCAAGCAATAACATAGCAGGTCTTTTATTGATTATGGCACATTGTGAACACATATACATTAATTTAGACTGAATCATACCCATATTTTCACCCCCAGCTATATGAAACAATTTACCTGAGCACAATAAACACTGTACGTGACCACAGTCTCTCTGCACAAGAACAGCAATGGATTGTTCCATCTACACAGAACAAACTCAAACTGTAGAAGAGAAGGGGAAGGTCAATCTCAACACTAAAGAGGCCACTAAAGCATAATCTGCATATTCTATGAGAGATGGAATTCTGAGAAAGACTGAGTGTACAGAGTCTAGATAGGGGATGGGGAGAAAGGGGGGGAGAATACAGAGAGGAGAGGAATGAGTAGGTCTGGGAATACACTCCAGGACTCCTCCAGACTCTTAATCATTAGCCACCAAACCCTCCTTTCCAAGGCCTGTGCTGACGTTGGGTCATGGATCATAACCACTCCAGTTATCTAAGGATATACATTCTTTGGGGCCCTACGGAAATCAATAGCCATATGTCCTAGTTTAACATTGTTCCTGCACGAGGAGAAAGTAGTATGTTTTAGTTCACACAGTATTAGCGCCATATAGATATGGTAGATTGTGCACTTTGTTCTCTCTTGAATGGAGCACTTATTTACCTACTTTCCTCTATAAATATGTTTTTGCTGTTTATGTGGAAACATCAAATGTGCATGTTTGCACCAGGAAAATGTGTTTGACTCATACAAGATATAAATGCAGTTACGCCGTTTTCGTATTGTATAGCTAAAGCCTCTTGTGTATATGAGTTTAGATTGGATCCATACTCCCATGATTCTGCACCACAATACTCTTCTCTCTCTCTCTCTCTCTCTCTCTCTCTCTCTCTCTCTCTCTCTCTCTCTCTCTCTCTCTCTCTCTCTCTCTCTCTCTCTCTCTCTCTCTCTCTCTCTCTCTCTCTCTCTCTCTCTCTCTCTCTCTCTCTCTCTCTCTCTCTCTCTCTCTCTCTCTCTCTCTCTCTCTCTCTCTCTCTCTCTCTCTCTCTCTCTCTCTCTCTCTCTCTCTCTCTCTCTCCATAGATCAGTTTGTTTGCCTGTATGAATTTGATTCCAGACTCCCTGTGAATTCCTCCAATTGTAAAAAGGCTGCAGGCAGCACTTTGTGGTGTTCCTGTTGGGGCATTGTCCTAATATCCATATTTTTAGTTCAGGAGTTCAGTAGAGAACTAGTGCAGAACTGGTAACACAGTGGGGCATTGGGTGGGTCTTGGGTGCATCCTGGGTGGGGTGTCCCCCTCTGTGGTTTCCTGAGTGGGTCCCATTGGGAGAGGATACCTGTCCCTTTGCTCTCAGCTCTGAATGGCAGCCACAGGAACTAGAGCAGGTGCGTCATCGCTCTGTGAAACAAAAAAACAGATGTCAGTATGATTAAAGGGGTAGCATGTAATTTGGCGCACTCAACCAATTTGAAAATATTCAATATCTCGTAGCAAATGTACAAGTTGTACAATACAGTATATAAAGGCCAGTGCTTAACCACAACACCAGATTGCTGCTGCCAGTGCTTAACCACAACACCAGATTGCTGCTGCCTGTCTGATGTCTCCCCAAGTTCTCCAATGTCACCCCCCTCCTTCCTCCTCCACCTTCTTACAGGTGGCAACACTTATCTCTACGTGTCTTGCAGACATTTTTGCTTGGATGCCAGCCCATCACCTCAAGCTCAACCTTAACAAGACTGAACTGCTCTTCCTCCCTGGGAAAGCCTGCCCTCTCCAAGACTTCTTTATCACAGTAGAGAGCTCTACTGTGACCTCCTCTCAGTCAGCCAATAACCTTGGGGTGATCCATGACAACCACTTATCCTGTGCAGCAAACATTACAGCAACAGCACACTCCTGTAGATTCTCCCTTTACAATATCAGAAGGATGCATCCGTTGCTCACGAGAGAGGGAAAAGGGAACAGCCCCTCCCTACTGGCAAACAATCATGGTCACCAGCCCGATCACTCTGCTCTTCCACCTGGCTGACTGCCTGGCACTGCCACCTCTACGTGGATGCAGCAGTGGCGCTACTCAGTCACGGCTTTTCACTGTCCTGCAGTCACTATCTTCCGCAGTAGATTAAAGACCCATCTCTTCAGGCATCTTAACTGTCCCTCCTAAAGACATCCCCACTACCCCCCAGTACAGTTTCTATACTGTAAATAAATTAATAAAAATGTAAAAACAACAACAACAAAATAAAATAAATAATAATAATAATAATAATTCTTCCTTCTTCTTGCATTATGACTGCCAATGACCCCTGGTCCTAGCATAGATTTATTTTTCTTATGATGACTGATGGATAAATGATTCATCTCAATTAAGACCATGCTTACTGTATTAAGCTACCCAATTGGTCTGATACATTGCATTTTTATGGCTGATACACTTAATTGAAGTACTGTTTCTGTTTGATGGTCACCAAGGACTATTTCCGGAGTATTGCTATGTTTTTACAGTTACTGTAGTCGTGTTGTGTTTTACAAAAAGTGAACATTAGCCTCAGTTGAAAGTAGCTAGCTCACATGTTACATGTGGAACTCGAGCCATAGAACTAGCTTTGGATTGTAAGGACAAGAACCATGACTCCAACTCCAACAGTCTATGATACAAAGGTTTTGAAGGTGTTGAATCCATTCATTCTCTACCCACAAACAATTACAGATACATAACAGAGCAACATTACCTACTGGACATCTTATTATTACTAATGCCAACGTCTCAATGTGTTATTTACATTATCTATACAGAGTCATCCATAAACCCTTCATGTATGGCTACAGTATCAGACCCATTAGGTAGCTTATTGCTATGTTAATGATGCAGTGGAGTGGATGCATGCATACTGATATGACTTACTGTATCATTGACTGGTGGTCTAACCATGGTTAATATGGTATTACATGGCAGGTTGGGATTATGGTATACAAGGGTAGAACAAAATGGGAAAAGGTAATATAGTATTGTCAGCTCTGTTTTTGGGAAACAAACCATGGCCTTAGTTGTGAGGTTAAGATGACTTATTATTGATTATATTATTTTCCAGTTCTGATACTATTTCAATAGTACCTGCCTTTTCTGTTGGTTGGTTATAAATCTAAACAAATGTGTGCTCATCAGTTACAATGATTCAAGAACAATGTGGAAACAGTGTAACAATACTATGGTAACAAGCATCGTTCATGCAAAAATAATTAAGTGGAAACTATAATCTGTCTTACCTTGTTATAACAAGGTAATTGTCTTTCTGAGCTGTTATGTAAAGTGCTACCCATTATTCTCTATAATTATGTTCAGTACATTTAAGTTGATCTGATGTATAAACAAATTCAGTTTGAGCTCTCACATTTCAATCCCCATACCATTACAGTTACACCATTATGAACATTAAATCATATAATATTACTGGTTGGACAAAGTATAGAATGCTTGACATACCATATGAATGTTTTTGAACTAGTTTTTATCTCTGAACTTACAGATGAACATGCGGATGCACATGCCACACATGGCACATTGACGATCTGCAGTGCCCTTCCACACTCCCCGCTCATCAGACAGTTCTTGGTCTTCAGGCAGCACTTCTTACAGTCGTTGTCAGAGTCTATAGGCTTCTCATCCCCCTCCTCCTCACTCCCACTGTAGCAGCAGCCCATGCTTGGCACCCCACTCACTGCTGAAGGAATCAATCATTTAATCAGTCTGTCAATCAATCTACAGTAGTCATAGGCTGATCACTGCCTAGAGTTGTTTTTTTACATTTATTGAAAAGCAAGAACAATCATACAAAACTGAGGGCAAAAAGCTATGGCTCACCTCAAACAAAGAGACAACCAAACAGTGCAACACCTACTCTAAAGGCAATGCCTTGCAATCAACTACACCTGTGTTAGCCAGCCAATTAATTACCAGCCAACAGGTTGATAATCTGTATGGAGTTTTGTTGAATGACAAACAATTGACTTGAATTTAACTACTTGCATAGACAGAAGGTATGGCCCTGGCTGATGGCATGGACCAAACACGCTGGTGACACACCCACACACTCGAATCAAATCAAATTGTATTTGTCACGTACATCACAGCAATAATTGATAGAATGGAATTCTTTGGTATATATTAAAATTATATTATAGTAATAATAAAACAGCGACAATAGTAGTGCATAGGGTGTAGTGTAAGTAGCAGCAGTAATGGGTGCAATAATAACAACAGTAATACAATGTCAAGTGTTATGTAGCAGCAATAATTTACAGTAATAGTGCAAAGGTACAATGATTCTGGTGGCACAATCATGGGGGGGTGGGGGTTAGTCTCATGGTCTGTGGGTAGAAACTGTTGCCTCAGCACCTTATCAATGATATTTACCTCACTGGAATTTAACCCTACAGTATGAGGTAAGTCAATTCTTGCCATGTACAGTAAGATATCCGTGTTTTGATGACCTTATAACCGGCATAATTATATAATATCAGTCATCCGACAGTTCCTGGTCTTCAGGCAGCACCTCATTATTATTTACAAATAATATATATATTTATATAAATATATATAACCTTATAACCGGTGTAATTGCAGTATACAGAGTAGATGATATTTTATTATTATTATTATTATGTCCTTACTTTATCTACTGTGGTTCTTTCATCATATGCATGTTCTCAGTAGAAAGGGCACCATTTTAATGACTTTGTAGCATAATCCTCCACAAAATGCCCAACCCACGATGAAAGAAATGTATCACTGTAATGAGCTGTTGCAAATTACCTTTTGGTATCTTGGGCAAAATAATGACAGTAACTATAAGTGATATACTGACAAAGTGATAGTCTCTATGGTGCTGTGCTAATTAAAGCAAAACTTAGATATGTTTATACTTATACACAGAAGAAAAAACGCCTACAGGATTACCGTAGTACAGTAAAACAAAACAAAAAAAGATGTATCTTTCACCCCTCTCTAAGTTAGTGACTTTCTATAGCATTTCTTCAGGTCATAAAGTGTACAAAGTAGTCTAAGTTCTGTACAACTATACGCCTCTTCTGTTTCAATACTTCCTCTTATTCCCTGAGCAGCTCCTCAAAATGTTTGTGTATGCTTGTCCTGGCTTGCAATACTGCTCTCTAGACCTAGGCACACACTCAGTGAGAGACAGCACTTCTCCTTCTCTACTCATCAGAGATTCCACACAGGGTGTGCTTTCAGGTTTTCCTGCTCTGTCCCCAGAGTGCGCGCACTAATAACACTGGGCGGTATTATTCACAACAACAACACCTACAATTTGACAGCCTCGGTAGGTGAGTGTGTACTGTGGTAAGGATGAGAGGGCTCGGCATACAGCTGGTAGAGTCAAGTCTCATTGTCTCATCAGGCTGGCAGTATGACACATGGGGTGTAAGGGCTAGCATCACCACTAGCGTTGGTGCATGGCTGGTTGCTGTTGATAAATAAATAGGAGATTTTTGTCATTGTCCCAATGTCTGGGGATCAAAGAGCTTAAAGAGAAGGTCTGTGATGTAGGCTATCACTGAAATGCAGTATGATGTAGACAATGAACATGGCTGGATCTATGCCACAGAATCACACACGCTTGGCCAGATTATTAGGGGTCAACCTGGATTAAAGAACATTAATTCTCTCAGAGCTGTTGTCATTTAGGTACACAACATCCCAAAAGGATATAAAAATGAGCTGTGTCAGTTAACTTATTCACTCTTGATCCAGCTAATGCGGATCCTATCGGCACTTACAGTATTGTACACTGTGAGCAGCTTTAGTGTATACATATAAATCACATCAAAATGTACTGATACTGTACACCGAAGCATGCGTCACATGTTAAAGGATGAGTGATCATATTACCTGGTTGATTTGCCCCATCAGCCTAGTCCTGTCTTTAATCTCATGTCTGTCAGAGCCATATGGGCTATACCTGCTGTCCCGAATCCAGCATAGAATCTACAACACAAACCATACCACAAACATAACAACATTAGTCTGTCTGAGAAACAAAGCATACGTCCTAGTGGTTGATGAATGATTTAGTCATGAATGGTGGAGGTTCACCCAGTGTCTCTGTGGTGCCGGGTTGGTCCGGCGTGAAGAACAGGGCGCAGCGCTGCATCAGGCGGAGGAAGAAGGTGCAGAAGGTGTAGCTGCAGTCTCCCGAACACAGGCCACTGCAGCACACATCTAGACAAAGGCCACAGCACCAGTCACAGCAGTGGTCGCAGCAATCGTCCCACCGCTCGGATGTACGCGGACAACACTCCTCACTCTGCAGACTGGGGCTGGACATCTTACTTACAGGACGGCAACCTCCATGGATGAGACTCATACACACACACACACACACACACACACACACACACACACGCACGCACCACACACACTCCCTAAACCAAGGAGATAGTGGAAGAAATCACTGTTTAGGAAATTCAACCCTCTTAATGATTCAGATTCGGACTGGCTGATGTAGGGATTCCCCTTCTTTGACTGCATGGAACATTTCTGTTCAGTTACATGTGATTATCTTGAGTTGAGTCCAGAGGTCCAACCCCTTATTTAGTTATCTTTCAGGTTCTATCTATATGTTATATTTGACCAACTTCCTTACATCATAAGCACACGTCACACTTTGCCCCTAGAAAACCAACTGTTTTGAAACTTTATAGCTTTACGGTCAATAGCACTGATAAGAGCTAAGACAGAGTCCTCAGGAGGTCCTGTTGCTAGAGAGCATGAAACCCCATTAGAACATCAGCATTCGACTAGCATTCGACTTTTGCATTGTTAATTCAAAACCACAATAATTTGTCACCCCACCAGTGACTCTGTGAGAGTTGGGAGCCTCCGCTTCTCTGCTCCCCACACAATCTGATTAGACCAGAGCTCTGTCTGTGACCTATTCAATATCACAAGTTGAAAGGAATAGTGGATTTGTTTTGCCCTTGTACTGCCTACAAAGTGGCTAAGCACCATGGACAGTACACAGTGCCTGCTCTCTTGAACCCACTGCTGTACCTATTATATAGCTCTTCAAATGTTCCTTTGTATTTTTGTGACAGAGCCATTACTCTATCATCCAGGCTCCAAAAACTAAGAAATGAAGTCAAAATGAAACATTGGTATGTTAAAACACTAACCACTCAACCTCACTCATCAATATCAACACCTGAGTGTGTTTGTCACTCAACCAATAAACACAAAAAGTAATTGAACACAAACAACTACAATTTGAGATTATGGTAGTAGACAAAGTCCAAGGATGATGAAAATGTAATCAGATTATGTTTTCTATATGAAAATCAGATTTTCTTTGATAACGGCCACTCTCACAGTTTCAAAGTACAGTAAGACTGATAAGAAAATAGACATTTGGCTAGAGTCAACTTTCAATTTGTCAATGTAAACCCAATTCTGGAACTGCACTTCCAAAATCATTAAATCTGATAAAACAGGATTTTACACCTAGCATTTTTTTTTGCCAATAACAGTAATTTTTTTATAATGAAACAGACTGTTATTGTGTTTTCTTGTCACAAGATTGTTTCATACTCATTATGGATAATAGGGAATAGGTATTTAAGATTGCATCTGTTCAAATGTCAGCTCCTATGACATGTTGTCATTCTCACGCACACACTAGCACACATACATGCACACACACACACACACACACACACAACCCAACTTGCTCCTTATAACACATACTGTACATCAGTACACTGCGACTGACAGGTGAACGACTGTGGAGCAGATTTGACCTTGGCGGCTCCAATAGGGAAGTGACAGTAATAAAAGGCTGTAGCGTGCTATTGTTGGCCCTGGGGCATCCATTAATGAATGACATGACACAGCTGTGAGATATGAGGACAGGCAGGGGGGTGGAGGGGTGATGGAGGACAGGCAGGGGGGTGGAGGGGTGATGGAGGACAGGTAGGGGGGTGGAGGGGTGATGGAGGACAGGCAGGGGGGTGGAGGGGTGATGGAGGACAGGCAGGGGGGTGGAGGGGTGATGGAGGACAGGTAGGGGGGTGGAGGGGTGATGGAGGACAGGTAGAGGGGTGGAGGGGTGATGTAGGACAGGCAGGGGGGTGGAGGGGTGATGGAGGACAGGCAGGGGGGTGATGGAGGACAGGCAGGGGGGTGGAGGGGTGATGGAGGACAGGTAGGGGGGTGGAGGGGTGATGGAGGACAGGCAGGGGGGTGGAGGGGTGATGGAGGACAGGTAGAGGGGTGGAGGGGTGATGGAGGACAGGCAGGGGGGTGGAGGGGTGATGGAGGACAGGCAGGGGGGTGGAGGGGTGATGGAGGACAGGCAGGGGGGTGGAGGGGTGATGGAGGACAGGCAGGGGGGTGGAGGGGTGATGTAGGACAGGTAGAGGGGTGGAGGGGTGATGGAGGACAGGTAGAGGGGTGGAGGGGTGATGTAGGACAGGCAGGGGGGTGGAGGGGTGATGGAGGACAGGTAGAGGGGTGGAGGGGTGATGTAGGACAGGCAGGGGGGTGGAGGGGTGATGGAGGATAGGTAGAGGGGTGGAGGGGTGATGTAGGACAGGCAGGGGGGTGGAGGGGTGATGTAGGACAGGTAGGGGGGTGGAGGGGTGATGGAGGACAGGTAGGGGGGTGGAGGGGTGATGTAGGACAGGCAGGGGGGTGGAGGGGTGATGTAGGACACGTAGAGGGGTGGAGGGGTGATGTAGGACAGGCAGGGGGGTGGAGGGGTGATGGAGGACAGGTAGGGGGGTGGAGGGGTGATGGAGGACAGGTAGGGGGGTGGAGGGGTGATGTAGGACAGGCAGGGGGGTGGAGGGGTGATGTAGGACACGTAGGGGGGTGGAGGGGTGATGGAGGACAGGCAGGGTGGTGGAGGGGTGATGGAGGATAGGTAGGGGGGTGGAGGGGTGATGGAGGACAGGCAGGGGGGTGGAGGGGTGATGGAGGACAGGCAGGGGGGTGGAGGGGTGATGGAGGACAGGTAGGGGGGTGGAGGGGTGATGGAGGACAGGTAGGGGGGTGGAGGGGTGATGGAGGACAGGCAGGGGGGTGGAGGGGTGATGGAGGACAGGCAGGGGGGTGGAGGGGTGATGGAGGACAGGTAGGGGGGTGGAGGGGTGATGGAGGACAGGTAGGGGTGATGGAGGGGTGATGGAGGACAGGTAGGGGGGTGGAGGGGTGATGGAGGACAGGTAGGGGGGTGGAGGGGTGATGTAGGACAGGTAGGGGGGTGGAGGGGTGATGGAGGACAGGCAGGGTGGTGGAGGGGTGATGGAGGACAGGTAGGGGGGTGGAGGGGTGATGGAGGACAGGCAGGGTGGTGGAGGGGTGATGGAGGACAGGTAGGGGGGTGGAGGGGTGATGGAGGACAGGTAGGGGGGTGGAGGGGTGATGGAGGACAGGTAGGGGGGTGGAGGGGTGATGTAGGACAGGCAGGGGGGTGGAGGGGTGATGGAGGACAGGTAGGGGGGTGGAGGGGTGATGGAGGACAGGCAGGGGGGTGGAGGGGTGATGGAGGACAGGTAGGACAGGTAGGGGGGTGGAGGGGTGATGGAGGACAGGTAGGGGGGTGGAGGGGTGATGGAGGACAGGCAGGGGGGTGGAGGGGTGATGGAGGATAGGTAGGGGGGTGGAGGGGTGATGGAGGACAGGTAGGGGGGTGGAGGGGTGATGGAGGACAGGCAGGGGGGTGGAGGGGTGATGGAGGACAGGTGTCAGTGGCCCACACAGCCATTACATCACCTGTGTTAAGCTCAGGCAGCAGTACAGATACAGACAGACAGACAGACAGACAGACAGACAGACAGACAGACAGACAGACAGACAGACAGACAGACAGACAGACAGACAGACAGACAGACAGACAGACAGACACACACACACACACACACACACACACACACACTGAAGACACCACTCTGCCGTAGAGGTGCGTTTACTGTAGAATAAATCACAGACAATTTCATTACATTATTCATGCACTAAGTAGGCCCCTCTACACCCAAGGGCAACTTACATTTTTCACCTCTCAGACTCCTTTTCTCACTCTCATACCCAGATCACGCTCACACAACAGTGACAATTCTGTATAATCCCTCAACTGTTCCTGCAATGTTTCCTGTAAGTCAGTTATTGTTGTTATGGAAACACTACTTGAATTTGAACATGATTAATGAACAGGAATGGCAGAAAACTGTGACACGCCCTTGAATGTCTATAGGCATATCTACAGTATACAATACAGTAGAGCTACTGTTTTGACATGTAAGACTGATATTAGGGTAATTGAAGATAATTAATTGATATGGGTGATAGGTGTCAACTGGCAAATGGAATGCAGTATTTAACCTCTGTTACTCCTCTATGACCTTCACTTACTGTCAGCAGGGGCGCCGCTAGAGATTCTGGGCCCCATGACAGAATATCATTTTGGGCCCCCCCCCACCTAAACCACCCATCAACCTAGACAACAGGCACGTGCCGTGAGCTTTTAGATTGGGTAAGCATAAGATATAGAAATACACATAATTACACATACATCACACATTACATCATCACATTACATCAGTGAACGCAGTTTCAAGGAAATGCAATTTTGATGCCCTAGAACCCGCTAATAAACTGTAGGGTCACTTTATGATCAGATTACCAAAAACAAAAAAAACAGTTGCCAGTTTCGACTATATCAGGGGTGCTCATTGTTCAATCTTTTTTGAACCAAGATCTTTTCAAGTAGCCAACCTGCTGAAATCTACAAGTCCAGTTTCAACATCGCAAACGCACACACGCACAACACAGACACACACCGTTTCCATCCTCCATAGTAAACTCACAACACACTTTCTTTTCACACTTTTGTCACACAGGCACTTGACATCACATCACATCTCTATCTCTCTCAAACACTTTTGGTCCAGAACCACTGGCACGGACAGCGACATTAGGCCTATCTCATCGATTGATTAAGGTATTAAAGTGATCTTACAGGATTTTTGTATATTTTCAGCCGCTAGTTAAATGAGCGCTCAGGGGCCAAAACGGGTCTGTGTGATAGAGAGCTGGGGATCTCCTTCGACCTCCTGTGGGACGTGAAGAGCTCCTCCAAACAGGTGAGCGGGGGGTCCCAGGCGTTCTCCTGCTCTCTGTGTCCGTTCTCCTACACCTCCCAGACGTTCCTCCACAAGCATGTGAAGAGATGCCACCATGAGGAGTACGTCAGACTGCTGAGGACAGGAGTGATCAGACCAGAGACGTCTTCCAGAGGCCCACAACCTCCCCCCACCACCACAGACACCCCCCTCGCTCCTTCCAGAGGCCCACAACCGCCCCCCACCACCTCAGACACCCCCCTGCCCCCCAACCGCAAACAGAGACACAGACAAACCTGGACCTCACCACTGTGATCTGTGTGGGAGGGGCTTCACTACAAAGGGTAGTCTCAACAGACACCAGCCGGACCCGACACCATCAACCTCGGGCATGAACACCGAACAGTTCTCACAATCTCGAGGTCCGAAGTTTCAGTGGGCCAAACCAGGCTAAATCAAGACAATCATGGCTCAGCTGCAAGCTTGCAGACCGTGCCCATGTATGACCAAAATGAACTTGTTGGTCTTGAAGGATCTGAATTGTGCTTTGAGGAGGTCAGAGCAAACAGATACTTTGCAAAACGCAAGCAGGAAGAGGAACGTAGAACATTTTAATAAAAAAATAAAAAATAAAAAAGTTTTAGTAGAAGGCGATAATAGGGAGAAGGTTTTTCCTCCTATCAGTGGCCCCGGGCCCGAGCTAGAGTACTCTTCCTGCAACGAATGGTGGACTGCTGATTCACATGCTTAGTATTCAAATGTATTGATTGTAAGTCGCTTTGGAATAAGGCGTCTGCTAAATGCCAAAAATGTAAATGTAAATGTAAATGAACACACACCCGGGGCGGGAGCCTGAGCGACCGACCCAGGGTCTCCTACACGGAAGAGGAGGTACCGAAGGATGACCACTACCTCTACTGTGAGGAGTGCCAAGACTTCTTCCTTGAGGAGTGTGAGGTGCACGGCCCCCCCCTCTTCATCCCAGACAGCCCCGCCCCCCTGGGGGCTGCAGACAGGGCCAGGCTCACCCTGCCCCCTGGCCTGGAGGTGAGGACCTCTGGACCCAGCCTGGCTGTAGGAACACACTATGGCCCTTATGAAGGAGAGCTGACTGACCCGGAGCTGGCTGTGAAGAGTGGATACTCCTGGCTGATCTATAAGACCAACAAACCAAGAACGCCCAGTTCATAATCATCTCATGTAGACACAGGGATGACTATATTGATGCCAGGAGAGAGACCCACTCAAATTGGATGAGGTATGTGAACTGTGCCCGTACAGAGCAGGAGCAGAACTTGGTGGCGTTCCAGTATAGAGGAACCATCATGGACCGCTGCTGTCAGCCTGTGGCTGCTGGGCAGGAGCTGCTGGTCTGGTATGGTGAAGAGTACGCCAGAGAGCTGGGGATCTCCTTCGACCTCCTGTGGGACGTGAAGAGCTCCCCTAGTGATTGTATTTAGTGTTCGTTATTTTCTTTGTATTTGCATTATTCTTGCGGTTAGCTGATGGAGCCTTGATTGCTCTCCTTTTGTTTTGTCGATACGCTAGTTGGTTTTGTATCCGCTTTTATGATTTACTCGCAACTCAGAGCCTTGCTTGCTCCCCTTTACTTTTGGTTCTATATCCTTGCCCTGTTGTGACTGTTCATTGCCGCTCAGTAAAGAGAAACTTATTTTATCACTGTCTCGACCTCCTTTCATCCGAGCTGCAGCGCACATGGGTCCAACACCATTCTACCTCTAGAACTTTATACCAAAACGTAACACCTGTTCCTGCCTCCGGACTGTTTTAAATTTAAAATACATTGTTCTAGTTTAGCTATTTGGAAGTAAGAGATTATGTAAGAGTTAATGTGTGCTTGGTTTTAATTAGTGTTGTTCCGATACCGATACTAGTATCGGCATGGCCACCGATACGCACAAAAATGCTGGTAACGGTATCGGCGAGTACTAACAAATAATAACACCCGATACCAAACTCTTGTTCAAACGCAGCACGTTGCGTTTTTCTCAGCTTGTCTGCTATAGTGAGCCTGACACAGCCTTCCTAACACAGACATGCCCAGACATGCTCCTCTGCTGGAACGCTATTGGCCCAGAGCAGCTGCTCTCAACCAATGGCGTGGCAGCTTTTCACTATCGCGGAAAAACAAACACGCATGGAGATATTTCAAGGTGGATAGTCCGGTGTGTACAACGGCTAAATGCACAATTTGCGGTCTCAATGTGTCGAGGGGTGGCACTAAAGCTGCCAGTTTCAATACTAGCAACTTAATTAAGCATTTAAAGGCAAAACATATTAAAGAGCACGAAGAGTTTCTGTCATCTACTGCAGCTGCGACAGCGAGCAAGAGAACGGATGGACCAAAACAACAAACGCTGAGTAGCTCATTCCATAAAAAGGACCAGTGGGACGCGACGAGTGAAATGGCAAGAAAGATGACTGAGAAAATGTCTGAAATGATTGTGCTCTGTGCAGGGGCGGACTGGGATCAAAAAACAGCCCTGGCATTTGCGACACAACAGCCCTATTTCCAAACGCAACATCAACACGGATTGTTAACATAAAAAGCTTGAGATAACCAGACTGACTAGAATCGAATGTAGACATTTGGAACACAAATGTAACACACACACGCACACGCAACTGACACACTACAATCGCTGATGAATTCAGAGTGCCGACAACAATCCACACAACGTTATTGAGAGCATAGTATAACCAGTAGTATGCTATAAGGCACATTCAGGACAAATAGGCCAGACCAAAACATGAGAAACAATGCCAACTGCTAAATTCTGAAATCAAACTCACAACAAGTAGGCTAATTCTTTAGATCTTATATTGAACTCCATTTCCCAAGCATAGCCCCTACCTAGTGGGGGCCCCTGGGCTTGAGTCATTGTTCGGGCCCCTACCTACACCAAGAAAGGTTAGAAGTCATAAGGAAACATGTTTATTGACTGGGCAACACAGTGTATACAGTACTAGCCTGACCTTGGTCATGTGAACCAGCTTCATAAAATAAACCAGAAACACTCATTCTGCAGTCTGCACGTTTTATTCTGATATTAACCAGCTTGTTAACATTCAATTTGTCACATTGTATACCCACAAACCATATTACTGTGTTGACGCAACTTATGGGGAGTGTGTTCATGTTCTGCTGTGCACCGCTCCCCTCTTTCACTTTCCCATAGTCATGCTCCCTCCGGACTCTTCAGAAGCAACACTGAGTCATCTAATAAAGTAACACTATTTAGGAGTAGTAACTAGTCTGCAGACTTCAACCATACTCAACTATCATCACTTCTATTCAACACATGGACAACGCATTATTGGATAACGTTTACGTTAGCCCAATATTGCTTGCTTATAGCAAGGAGTCTGGCTAATTAGATGGTAGACTCGCCAGCCAATGAGGGGGCTCTTCACGAGTGCTTCGCCAACCAATCAGGTAGCGGTATTGCTCTACCATCCCCTACCATCCTAGGTTCCGCAAATTCGCTGCCCGGGCCGATATAATATGTTTTGGGCCGCGGTCTGCTGAAATAAATTATTTTCAATCACCAGAGACAAAATTACAAATAATATATATATATATACAGTATATTAAAAAAAAGATAATACATTCTGAGCGGCCCAGAGTCTCGCGGCCCTCCTGGCATTTGCCAGGCATGCCCGGTGGCCAGTCCGCCACTGGCTCTGTGACCTGCCCCTCTCCTTTGTTGACAATGTGGGATTCCGCCTTTTTATGGCTCACGCTGTACCTAAATACAAAATACCAGGTCGCAAATACATCACGGAGACGGCCGTCCCTGCCCTGCATGCTCAGAAGGTGACTGAGCATCTTTCAGATAAGCTAGGAAAGGTGCAGGCCATCAGCTTCACTACGGATATTTGGACCAGCGACGTCTCCCCACTGTCCCTGCTTAGTTTAACTGCTCACTGGGTGGACTCGGAATCATACAACCGGGAAAGCGTTGTGCTGCATGCAAACGAGTTCAAGGGGTCCCACACTGGTGAAGCAATTGCAGAAGCAATTGAGAGTATGCTGCTTAACTGGAACATCTTCAGGTTTTGAGCAGTGCCAGACTAAGTGTTAGCAATAATTTTACATCGAGGTGAGTATGCGGCTCAAAAAACATGTTTTTTTGTTTTGTTTTTTCAAACGCCGTGGTATCGGATCGGTACTCGGTATCGGCAAGTACTGCACGGTCAGGTATCGGTATCGGTATCGGGATCAAAAAATGGTATCGGAACAACACTAGTTTTAATACATGAATGTATTGTAAATGTACAAATTTGGAATGCAATTGCAAATTTCGCAAATGTTTAATATTGATATACTTTAGCTTTATTGTTTCATTCTTACTTGGCAGATTATAATAGTAAAAAAGGTATTAAGGTATTAAAGTGATCTTACAGGATTTTTGTATATTTTCAGCCGCTAGTTAAATGAGCGCTCAGGGGCCAAAACGGGTCTGTGTGATAGAGAGCTGGGGATCTCCTTCGACCTCCTGTGGGACGTGAAGAGCTCCTCCAAACAGGTGAGCGGGGGGTCCCAGGCGTTCTCCTGCTCTCTGTGTCCGTTCTCCTACACCTCCCAGACGTTCCTCCACAAGCATGTGAAGAGATGCCACCATGAGGAGTACGTCAGACTGCTGAGGACAGGAGTGATCAGACCAGAGACGTCTTCCAGAGGCCCACAACCTCCCCCCACCACCACAGACACCCCCCTCGCTCCTTCCAGAGGCCCACAACCGCCCCCCACCACCTCAGACACCCCCCTGCCCCCCAACCGCAAACAGAGACACAGACAAACCTGGACCTCACCACTGTGATCTGTGTGGGAGGGGCTTCACTACAAAGGGTAGTCTCAGACACCAGCCGGACCCGACACCATCAACCTCGGGCATGAACACACACCCGGGGCGGGAGCCTGAGGGACCGACCCAGGGTCTCCTACACGGAAGAGGAGGTACCGAAGGATGACCACTACCTCTACTGTGAGGAGTGCCAAGACTTCTTCCTTGAGGAGTGTGAGGTGCACGGCCCCCCCCTCTTCATCCCAGACAGCCCCGCCCCCCTGGGGGCTGCAGACAGGGCCAGGCTCACCCTGCCCCCTGGCCTGGAGGTGAGGACCTCTGGACCCAGCCTGGCTGTAGGAACACACTATGGCCCTTATGAAGGAGAGCTGACTGACCCGGAGCTGGCTGTGAAGAGTGGATTACCTTGGCTGATCTATAAGACCAACAAACCAAGAACGCCCAGTTCATAATCATCTCATGTAGACACAGGGATGACTATATTGATGCCAGGAGAGAGACCCACTCAAATTGGATGAGGTATGTGAACTGTGCCCGTACAGAGCAGGAGCAGAACTTGGTGGCGTTCCAGTATAGAGGAACCATCATGGACCGCTGCTGTCAGCCTGTGGCTGCTGGGCAGGAGCTGCTGGTCTGGTATGGTGAAGAGTACGCCAGAGAGCTGGGGATCTCCTTCGACCTCCTGTGGGACGTGAAGAGCTCCCCTAGTGATTGTATTTAGTGTTCGTTATTTTCTTTGTATTTCCATTATTCTTGCGGTTAGCTGATGGAGCCTTGATTGCTCTCCTTTTGTTTTGTCGATACGCTAGTTGGTTTTGTATCCGCTTTTATGATTTACTCGCAACTCAGAGCCTTGCTTGCTCCCCTTTACTTTTGGTTCTATATCCTTGCCCTGTTGTGACTGTTCATTGCCGCTCAGTAAAGAGAAACTTATTTTATCACTGTCTCGACCTCCTTTCATCCGAGCTGCACCGCACATGGGTCCAACACCATTCTACCTCTAGAACTTTATACCAAAACGTAACACCTGTTCCTGCCTCCGGACTGTTTTAAATTTAAAATACATTGTTCTAGTTTAGCTATTTGGAAGTAAGAGATTATGTAAGAGTTAATGTGTGCTTGGTTTTAATACATGAATGTATTGTAAATGTACAATTTTGGAATGCAATTGCAAATTTCGCAAATGTTTAATATTGATATACTTTAGCTTTATTGTTTCATTCTTACTTGGCAGATTATAATAGTAAAAAAGGTATTAAGGTATTAAAGTGATCTTACAGGATTTTTGTATATTTTCAGCCTCTAGTTAAATGAGCGCTCAGGGGCCAAAACGGGTCTGTGTGATAGAGAGCTGGGGATCTCCTTCGACCTCCTGTGGGACGTGAAGAGCTCCTCCAAACAGGTGAGCGGGGGGTCCCAGGCGTTCTCCTGCTCTCTGTGTCCGTTCTCCTACACCTCCCAGACGTTCCTCCACAAGCATGTGAAGAGATGCCACCATGAGGAGTACGTCAGACTGCTGAGGACAGGAGTGATCAGACCAGAGACGTCTTCCAGAGGCCCACAACCTCCCCCCACCACAGACACCCCCCTTGCTCCTTCCAGAGGCCCACAACCGCCCCCCACCACCTCAGACACGCCCCTGCCCCCCAACCGCAAACAGAGACACAGACAAACCTGGACCTCACCACTGTGATCTGTGTGGGAGGGGCTTCACTACAAAGGGTAGTCTCAACAGACACCAGCCGGACCCGACACCATCAACCTCGGGCATGAACACACACCCGGGGCGGGAGCCTGAGGGACCGACCCAGGGTCTCCTACACGGAAGAGGAGGTACCGAAGGATGACCACTACCTCTACTGTGAGGAGTGCCAAGACTTCTTCCTTGAGGAATGTGAGGTGCACGGCCCCCCCCTCTTCATCCCAGACAGCCCCGCCCCCCTGGGGGCTGCAGACAGGGCCAGGCTCACCCTGCCCCCTGGCCTGGAGGTGAGGACCTCAGGCATCCCTGGAGCCGGCCTGGGATATTCAGCTCTGGACCCAGCCTGGCTGTAGGAACACACTATGGCCCTTATGAAGGAGAGCTGACTGACCCGGAGCTGGCTGTGAAGAGTGGATTACCTTGGCTGATCTATAAGACCAACAAACCAAGAACGCCCAGTTCATAATCATCTCATGTAGACACAGGGATGACTATATTGATGCCAGGAGAGAGACCCACTCAATTTGGATGAGGTATGTGAACTGTGCCCGTACAGAGCAGGAGCAGAACTTGGTGGCGTTCCAGTATAGAGGAACCATCATGGACCGCTGCTGTCAGCCTGTGGCTGCCAGGGACGCGGGAAGGGGGGTGCTGAGGGTGCTGCAGCACCTCCTAGCGGCAGGCAGAAGGAGCTCCTCCTGCCTGAATTTTAAAAATAAAAATATTATTCAAACAATAATTTAAAACAATATAATAACTATTGTTGCTTTTGGGAATAAAAATAAATGTGTTTTTTGTAATAAATGTAAAAATGTGTTTGTTAGTTTTAATGTTAGTGATCACATGGTCATATCTTGCTAGGGACTTGACATCCGAGTTAGCTAACTATCAGGTGCAGGTGCAACATGGCGCAAAAACGAATCTCTGAGTTCTTTAGCAAAAATGCTAAATCAGCCAGAACAATTGAAGTGGAGTTGGAAGAAGATGCTGATGCAGGGGCAGGGCCTTCTTCCACTTTGCCCACAGACAGACCACCACCAGGCTGTTACCCCATCCAGTGTAGCAGCAGGACCTAGCAGGTCTGAGGCTTACGTTAGCCCTAGCCAACACAGACCAGGAGGAGACCAGGTGGTCCCGCCACCGCCACCCCCACCCCCGTTTGACGAGCCGTGTCTGGCTGTAGGAACACACTATGGCCCTTATGAAGGAGAGCTGACTGACCCGGAGCTGGCTGTGAAGAGTGGATACTCCTGGCTGATCTATAAGACCAACAAACCAAGAACGCCCAGTTCATAATCATCTCATGTAGACACAGGGATGACTATATTGATGACATCAAGGAGGTGCTTGGTAGAAAAATGTCCTGTGAGTCCTTGTTTATTGACCTTTCTAAAGCGTTCGATACTGTGGACCATCCTCTGCTACTTGGATCCTTGTCGAGGGCCGGCCTTGGATCCAATGCTATTGGGTGGTTCCAGAGTTATCTATCCCAGAGAACTCAGAAGGTTAAATATGGACATTTCTTGTCGGACCCCGTCTTCATCACAATAGGTGTTCCCCAAGGCTCTGTCCTGGGACCCTTACTTTTCTTGCTGTATATTAACAACATCTGTGACAACTTCAGCTTCTGCAAATACCATCTATATGCAGATGATACCGTTATCTATTCTTGCGCTGCCTCTGCTGAGGAAGCCCTCTCCAACTTGCAGGCAGACTTCAATGCCCTTCAACATGCTTTGTTTGGACTTAAACTCTGCCTCAACTCCTCAAAGACAAAGGCAATGTCTTTCACCTCCGGGAGGAAAAAGGCCAGTGCCTTTTGTTCTCCAGTCACTACACTGGATGGCATCGCTATACAGCCCGTCGACCACTACAAAAACTTAGGCATTTGGCTTGACTCTCACCTCAACTTCAAACATCATGTTGATCTTCTCGCCATAAAGCTTAAGCGTACAGTGGGCTTCCTGTATAGATTTAAATCTTGCTTTTCCTTGGCTTCCAGAAAACGTCTCGTCTCCGCCCTTTTCCTTTCACAATTGGATTATGGTGATACAGTATATAGGTTTGCTTCTCTGTCCACTTTATCCAAGCTAGACCCCTGTATCATTCGGTTCTAAGATACATCACCAATAGTGCCTTCAGGACCCATCACTGTACACTGTATAGTCTGGTTGGATGGCCATCTCTTTCTGTCAGAAGGCTCCAACACTGGTACACTCTTGTGTTTAAAATCATCTCTGGCTTCTTACCGAATTATCTGCGCCTGAAGTTCATCCCTATACCGAGTGGCTCGGGTCTCAGGTCTCGTAGATGGCTACAATACAAGGTGCCACTTATCATGAACAATGTTGGAAGGGCAAGCTTGTCTTATTATGGCCCTTGGTCTTGGAATGACCTACAGACTACTTTTAAATTAGAGGCCCTTATTTCCATAAGTATCTTCAAGCGTAGATTAAAGGATGTGGTCACCGCTCGCTGTACCTGCTTTGGTTAGACTTCTCAATGTTTTAATCACCTTGTAAATACCCCTACCATTGTTTGTCTATTGTATTGTTGCCACTGTCTTATGTCCTGTCTTGTTATCTGAACTGTTTTTTAAGCTACTATTTTGACCCTGTCTTGGCCAGGTCTCTCTTGTAAGAGGTTTTAATCTCAATGTGACTTCCTGGTAAAATAAAGGTAAAAAAAAAAAAATGCCAACTGTATGTTGTAAGTAGCAACAAACGGCCAGTAAAAGAAAGTTGACCAAACAAACGTATGAAACGATAATGATGGGTCTTATCTACACAACATTTCGGATGGAGGTATTATTAGGCAGTGTAAACTTTCCACCTAGGACATAGCCTATAAGGCCTAACTAACATTAGGTGTCACCAAAGTTTTACATGAAAAATGTAACTGTTTTATTGATAACCAGGATAGCCTTTGATGGATCACATCAAGCTTTTAAGATTCCAACAAAAGGAAGTCCTCCACTGAGGAGCCAGAGACTGAGGAAAACAAAGCTAAGAAGAAGAAGAGCCTGGAGCAGTTTGTGTACAGAGTGAAGGTCATGCTCACCCTCAACCACTGCCAGGACGCCTTCTGGCTGGGCAACCTGAAGAACAGGGACCTGAAGGGTGAGGAGATCCTCTCTCAGCAGCCACAGGGCAGCGATGAAGAGGAGGAAGGCTCACAGCTGCCTCAGGATCAGGAGGAGGAGGCTCATGAGAGTGAATCTGGGGGGAGGAGGAAGATGAAGTTGTCACAGATGACTGATGACTAGTACAGCGTTGGAGAGGACTGTGGACTTTTCTCTCTAAGTCCTCATGGTCACAAGTTTTTCATGTTTTGCTAAATGAGAGCAATGTTGTCACTTTGTTTGTGAAACGTTTTCTAAAAGTGTTGCTGGTCTCGTTCCTTGGGGATTAATAAACTGAAACTTTTGTTGAGTTATCTTGAGCCTTTATGTAAACGAGTCTTGTTCCCATCGGCCTCGAGGCTGCAGGTATGATGGAGATATTGATATGATATTGATATGATATAGATCTGTATAGCAGAGCACGTTGTTCTTCATCCATCCACTAAAACGATGGTTTCGACCTGTCTGTTTTTTTGTTCTTTGTTATTCATGTAAAAAAAGAAAAGAAAAATAAAAGGTTTTTGCTGTTGCAGCTCGACAGCGCTAGAATCTTAAAACTGCTATCTATACCAAACTCTATTGAGAAAGCATTTTTTGTAAATAAATAGCTTTCCTATATAACATCGGGACCTCGTTCCGCCGAATCCGACGCCGGGAGGCTGAGTCGGGATTACCAGCGTTATTAGTTAGCTACCGCGGCTAACCAGCTAGCCACCTTTACACTTTTTAAACGGGCTTTTTTCTATTGAAAACTAAACTGGTGGTCGACAAGCTATATGTCAACAATCAACTCCATCGAGACCCCAGCATCAACTGGTTATAGTGAGAAACCTCTGTTCCTAGCCAACTGTAAGTTGTAAGTAGCAACAAACGGCCAGTAAAAGAAAGTTGACCAAACAAACGTATGAAACGATAATGATGGGTCTTATCTACACAACATTTCGGATGGAGGTATTATTAGGCAGTGTAAACTTTCCACCTAGGACATAGCCTATAAGGCCTAACTAACATTAGGTGTCACCAAAGTTTTACATGAAAAATGTAACTGTTTTATTGATAACCAGGATAGCCTTTGATGGATCACATCAAGCTTTTAAGATTCCAACAAAAGGAAGTCCTCCACTGAGGAGCCAGAGACTGAGGAAAACAAAGCTAAGAAGAAGAAGAGCCTGGAGCAGTTTGTGTACAGAGTGAAGGTCATGCTCACCCTCAACCACTGCCAGGACGCCTTCTGGCTGGGCAACCTGAAGAACAGGGACCTGAAGGGTGAGGAGATCCTCTCTCAGCAGCCACAGGGCAGCGATGAAGAGGAGGAAGGCTCACAGCTGCCTCAGGATCAGGAGGAGGAGGCTCATGAGAGTGAATCTGGGGGGAGGAGGAAGATGAAGTTGTCACAGATGACTGATGACTAGTACAGCGTTGGAGAGGACTGTGGACTTTTCTCTCTAAGTCCTCATGGTCACAAGTTTTTCATGTTTTGCTAAATGAGAGCAATGTTGTCACTTTGTTTGTGAAACGTTTTCTAAAAGTGTTGCTGGTCTCGTTCCTTGGGGATTAATAAACTGAAACTTTTGTTGAGTTATCTTGAGCCTTTATGTAAACGAGTCTTGTTCCCATCGGCCTCGAGGCTGCAGGTATGATGGAGATATTGATATGATATTGATATGATATAGATCTGTATAGCAGAGCACGTTGTTCTTCATCCATCCACTAAAACGATGGTTTCGACCTGTCTGTTTTTTTGTTCTTTGTTATTCATGTAAAAAAAGAAAAGAAAAATAAAAGGTTTTTGCTGTTGCAGCTCGACAGCGCTAGAATCTTAAAACTGCTATCTATACCAAACTCTATTGAGAAAGCATTTTTTGTAAATAAATAGCTTTCCTATATAACATCGGGACCTCGTTCCGCCGAATCCGACGCCGGGAGGCTGAGTCGGGATTACCAGCGTTATTAGTTAGCTACCGCGGCTAACCAGCTAGCCACCTTTACACTTTTTAAACGGGCTTTTTTCTATTGAAAACTAAACTGGTGGTCGACAAGCTATATGTCAACAATCAACTCCATCGAGACCCCAGCATCAACTGGTTATAGTGAGAAACCTCTGTTCCTAGCCAACTGTAAGTTGTAAGTAGCAACAAACGGCCAGTAAAAGAAAGTTGACCAAACAAACGTATGAAACGATAATGATGGGTCTTATCTACACAACATTTCGGATGGAGGTATTATTAGGCAGTGTAAACTTTCCACCTAGGACATAGCCTATAAGGCCTAACTAACATTAGGTGTCACCAAAGTTTTACATGAAAAATGTAACTGTTTTATTGATAACCAGGATAGCCTTTGATGGATCACATCAAGCTTTTAAGATTCCAACAAAAGGAAGTCCTCCACTGAGGAGCCAGAGACTGAGGAAAACAAAGCTAAGAAGAAGAAGAGCCTGGAGCAGTTTGTGTACAGAGTGAAGGTCATGCTCACCCTCAACCACTGCCAGGACGCCTTCTGGCTGGGCAACCTGAAGAACAGGGACCTGAAGGGTGAGGAGATCCTCTCTCAGCAGCCACAGGGCAGCGATGAAGAGGAGGAAGGCTCACAGCTGCCTCAGGATCAGGAGGAGGAGGCTCATGAGAGTGAATCTGGGGGGAGGAGGAATGACACCAGGGAGGAAGAGGAGGAAGATGAAGTTGTCACAGATGACTCTGATGACTAGTACAGCGTTGGAGAGGACTGTGGACTTTTCTCTCTAAGTCCTCATGGTCACAAGTTTTTCATGTTTTGCTAAATGAGAGCAATGTTGTCACTTTGTTTGTGAAACGTTTTCTAAAAGTGTTGCTGGTCTCGTTCCTTGGGGATTAATAAACTGAAACTTTTGTTGAGTTATCTTGAGCCTTTATGTAACCGAGTCTTGTTCCCATCGGCCTCGAGGCTGCAGGTATGATGGAGATATTGATATGATATTGATATGATATAGATCTGTATAGCAGAGCACGTTGTTCTTCATCCATCCACTAAAAGGATGGTTTCGACCTGTCAGTTTTTTTGTTCTTTGTTATTCATGTAAAAAAAGAAAAGAAAAAGAAAAGGTTTTTGCTGTTGCAGCTCGACAGCGCTAGAATCTTAAAACTGCTATCTATACCAAACTCTATTGAGAAAGCATTTTTTGTAAATAAATAGCTTTCCTATCCTATATAACATCGGGACCTCGTTCCGCCGAATCCGACGCCGGGAGGCTGAGTCGGGATTACCAGCGTTATTAGTTAGCTACCGCGGCTAACCAGCTAGCCACCTTTACACTTTTTAAACGGGCTTTTTTCTATTGAAAACTAAACTGGTGGTCGACAAGCTATATGTCAACAATCAACTCCATCGAGACCCCAGCATCAACTGGTTATAGTGAGAAACCTCTGTTCCTAGCCAACTGTAAGTTGTAAGTAGCAACAAACGGCCAGTAAAAGAAAGTTGACCAAACAAACGTATGAAACGATAATGATGGGTCTTATCTACATAACATTTCGGATGGAGGTATTATTAGGCAGTGTAAACTTTCCACCTAGGACATAGCCTATAAGGCCTAACTAACATTAGGTGTCACCAAAGTTTTACATGAAAAATGTAACTGTTATTGATAACCAGGATAGCCTTTGATGGATCACATCAAGCTTTTAAGATTCCAACAAAAGGAAGTCCTCCACTGAGGAAAACAAAGCTAAGAAGAAGAAGAGCCTGGAGCAGTTTGTGTACAGAGTGAAGGTCATGCTCACCCTCAACCACTGCCAGGACGCCTTCTGGCTGGGCAACCTGAAGAACAGGGACCTGAAGGGTGAGGAGATCCTCTCTCAGCAGCCACAGGGCAGCGATGAAGAAGAGGAAGGCTCACAGCTGCCTCAGGATCAGGAGGAGGAGGCTCATGAGAGTGAATCTGGGGGAGGAGGAATGACACCAGGGAGGAAGAGGAGGAAGATGAAGTTGTCACAGATGACTCTGATGACTAGTACAGCGTTGGAGAGGACTGTGGACTTTTCTCTCTAAGTCCTCATGGTCACAAGTTTTTCATGTTTTGCTAAATGAGAGCAATGTTGTCACTTTGTTTGTGAAACGTTTTCTAAAAGTGTTGCTGGTCTCGTTCCTTGGGGATTAATAAACTGAAACTTTTGTTGAGTTATCTTGAGCCTTTATGTAAACGAGTCTTGTTCCCATCGGCCTCGAGGCTGCAGGTATGATGGAGATATTGATATGATATTGATATGATATAGATCTGTATAGCAGAGCACGTTGTTCTTCATCCATCCACTAAAACGATGGTTTCGACCTGTCTGTTTTTTTGTTCTTTGTTATTCATGTAAAAAAAGAAAATAAAAATAAAAGGTTTTTGCTGTTGCAGCTCGACAGCGCTAGAATCTTAAAACTGCTATCTATACCAAACTCTATTGAGAAAGCATTTTTTGTAAATAAATAGCTTTCCTATCCTATATAACATCGGGACCTCGTTCCGCCGAATCCGACGCCGGGAGGCTGAGTCGGGATTACCAGCGTTATTAGTTAGCTACCGCGGCTAACCAGCTAGCCACCTTTACACTTTTTAAACAGGCTTTTTTCTATTGAAAACTAAACTGGTGGTCGACAAGCTATATGTCAACAATCAACTCCATCGAGACCCCAGCATCAACTGGTTATAGTGAGAAACCTCTGTTCCTAGCCAACTGTAAGTTGTAAGTAGCAACAAACGGCCAGTAAAAGAAAGTTGACCAAACAAACGTATGAAACGATAATGATGGGTCTTATCTACATAACATTTCGGATGGAGGTATTATTAGGCAGTGTAAACTTTCCACCTAGGACATAGCCTATAAGGCCTAACTAACATTAGGTGACACCAAAGTTTTACATGAAAAATGTTTTATTGATAACCAGGATCGCCTTTGATGGATCACATCAAGCTTTTAAGATTCCAACAAAAGAAAGTCCTCCACTGAGGAGCCAGAGACTGAGGAAAACAAAGCTAAGAAGAAGAGCCTGGAGCAGTTTGTGTACAGAGTGAAGGTCATGCTCACCCTCAACCACTGCCAGGACGCCTTCTGGCTGGGCAACCTGAAGAACAGGGACCTGAAGGGTGAGGAGATCCTCTCTCAGCAGCCACAGGGCAGCGATGAAGAGGAGGAAGGCTCACAGCTGCCTCAGGATCAGGAGGAGGAGGCTCATGAGAGTGAATCTGGGGGGAGGAGGAATGACACCAGGGAGGAAGAGGAGGAAGATGAAGTTGTCATAGATGACTCTGATGACTAGTACAGCGTTGGAGAGGACTGTGGACTTTTCTGTCTAAGTCCTCATGGTCACAAGTTTTTCATGTTTTGCTAAATGAGAGCAATGTTGTCACTTTGTTTGTGAAACGTTTTCTAAAAGTGTTGCTGGTCTCGTTCCTTGGGGATTAATAAACTGAAACTTTTGTTGAGTTATCTTTATGTAAACGAGTCTTGTTCCCATCGGCCTCGAGGCCTCGAGGCTGCAGGTATGATGGAGATATTGATATGATATTGATATGATATAGATCTGTATAGCAGAGCACGTTGTTCTTCGGTGAAATTAACAGAAGGTTCTCAAAACCAAACTGCTTAATAATGAAAGGCATACAGGCCCTACATCCTAAAAGCCATACCTTCCTGCAGGATGACCAGGTATTTGGCTTAAGTGAAACATATGGATGTGACCGTGAAGATCTTACTCATCAGCTTCACCAAGCTAGGAGAATTTTGAAAATGAAGGCAGAGAGTGGGGCTGTACAGTTGACAAGCACTTTAGACTTAACTGTGTTTTTAGAGCAATACCCAGAAGTTTTTCATGAGCTTTTCAGACTTTGCAAAATAGCTGTAACCCTTCCAGTCAGCAGCGCTGGCTGTGAGCGGAGCTTTTCAGCTCTAAAGCTCATTAAAAATCATTTGTGGACAACCATGCTAGACAGCAGGCTAAGCCATTTAGGTGTGCTAAGCATTGAATCAAGACGAGCTAAGGCATTGAACATGGATGACTTTATAAAAGTGTTTGCAAGCAAACACAAGAACAGGCGAATTAACCTGTTTTGAGTCAGTGCAATGTATGCACAGTGTACTGGTATTGTTAACATTCAAAAACATGTTGATTCTATTTCTGGACAAAAACTGCAAAATAAAAATTAAAAAATTAAAAAGCAGAAAATTGGAATATCACCTAACATACGTACGTAGGCCGATACACGTTACATTTTACATCTATTTATCAAATTAATAAATGAAATGAAAAAATACATGTACTGAAGTGTGGCTAGTCAGCTAAACACTTTAACCCCCGTTGGGATAGCGATGATTATTGTGGCGGATGTAAAGTAGGCACGAGTGTCTACGTCCATTCCGACGGTAAACATATGGTGGGCTCAGACAATAAAGCCTAGGAGACCGATGGCCATCATTGCTCAGACCATACCCATGTAGCCGAAAGGTTCTTTTTTACCGGAGTAGTAAGCGACAATATGGGAGATTATACCGAAGCCGGGGAGAATTCAAATGTAGACTTCGGGGTGGCCGAAGAATCAGAATAGATGTTGATAAAGGATGGGGTCTCCCCCTCCTGCAGGGTCAAAAAAGGTGGTATTTAAGTTTCGGTCTGTGAGTAGCATGGTAATTCCTGCGGCTAGGACAGGGAGGGATAGGAGCAGAAGAACTGCTGTAATGAGAACCGCTCAGACAAAGAGGGGAGTCTGATATTGCGAAATGGCTGGGGGTTTCATGTTAATAATTGTTGTAATAAAATTGATTGCTCCAAGGATTGAAGAAATACCGGCGAGGTGGAGGGAGAAGATGGTTAGGTCTACGGAGGCCCCTGCGTGAGCAAGGTTTCCTGCTAAGGGTGGGTATACTGTTCAGCCCGTTCCGGCTCCAGCTTCAACCCCAGAAGAAGCTAGGAGAAGAAGGAAAGAGGGGGGCAGGAGTCAGAAGCTCATGTTATTTATTCGGGGAAAGGCTATGTCAGGGGCCCCGATCATTAGGGGAATTAATCAGTTTCCAAAGCCGCCGATCATGATTGGCATCACTATAAAAAAGATTATTACGAAAGCATGTGCTGTTACGATAACATTATACATTTGGTCGTCCCCCAGGAGGGCTCCCGGTTGGCTAAGTTCGGCTCGGATCAGAAGGCTTAAGGCCGTTCCGACCATTCCGGCTCAGGCACCAAACACTAGGTAAAGGGTGCCAATGTCTTTGTGGTTAGTCGAGAAAAATCAGCGTGTGATTGCCACAGGTAAGGTGGCTGAGTTTTAAGCGGTGGATTGTAGCTCCATAGACAGAGGTTCAATTCCTCTCTTTATCAAGCCTTGTGGTGTAACCACGTCAGATTGCAAACCTGAAGATGCACGTTCATACGTGCCGGGGCTTCTTCCCGCCTCCCCCCAAGCGGCGGGAAGAAGTAGGTGGATGCTCGCTGGTTAGAGCGTTTAGCTGTTAACTAAAAGTTTGTAGGATCGAGGCCTTCCCACCTAGAAAAGCTTTAGCTTAATTAAAGTGTCTGGGTTGCATTCAGAAGATGTGAGATAAAGTCTTGCAAGTTTTATCAGAGGCTGGGGGATTTTCACCCCCGTTTAGGGCTTTGAAGGCCCTTGGTTTAGTGTTATCCTAAGCCCCTAGATAGTTAGGAAAGCTGCGACAGCAGGGGTTAAGGGGAGAAGGGCCAGGGCTCCCATTGTGGTTAGGGAGAGAGGGAGTGTGGGTTGGGTGAAAGAAAGACGTCAGGAGGCGGTGGAAGTAAGTGTGCTAGGGGAGGCAGTAAAGGCCATGGCGTAGCAGAGGCGGAGGTAGAAGTAAAGGCTAAGAAGTGCACTTATGGCCGTGAGGGTGGCGGTAAGGGGGAGCCCCTGTTTAGTTAGTTCCTGGAGGATAAGTCATTTAGGCATAAATCCGGTAAATGGGGGTAGGCCACCAAGAGAAAGGAGTACGAGGGCAGTAAGGGCTGCTAAGGCGGGGGCTTTAGTTCAAGAGAGGGCCATAGTATTGATGTTTGTGGCGGTGCTTGACTTAAATGAAAGGAATGCCGCAGAGGTTATGATGAGGTAGAGGGTTAAGCTCAGCAGGGTGAGGGAGGGGGCAAACTGGAGGATAAGGATCATTCAGCCGAGGTGGGCGATAGAGGAGTAGGCCAGGATCTTCCGGAGTTGGGTTTGGTTTAAACCGCCTCAGCCCCCAACGAGGGTAGATAGAAGGCCCATGAAAATAAGTAAAGAGGGGTCTACGGCGGGGGCGATTTGGAGGATGAGGGCAAAGGGGCCAAGTTTTTGCCAGGTTGAGAGGATTAAGCCGGTGGTGAGGTCTAGGCCTTGAAGGACTTCTGGGAGTCAGAAGTGGAGGGGGGCTAGACCAATTTTTAAGGCCAGAGCGAGCATGGTAATAGTGGTGGCAATGGGGTGGGAGAGTTGAAGGATATCTCATTCCCCTCATTCCCCGACAAGTCAGGCGTTGGTGGTGCTAGCAAATAGGATTGTGGCTGCAGCAGTGGCTTGGGTGAGGAAGTATTTTGTGGTTGCTTCAACTGCTCGGGGGTGGTGGTGGCGTGCTATCAAGGGTAAGATAGCAAGGGTATTAATTTCGAGCCCCATTCATGCGAGGAGTCAGTGGGAGCTCGTAAATGTGAGTGTTGTGCCTAGGCCAAGGCTAAAGAGGAGGATGGCGAGGACGAAGGGGTTCATTAGTAAGGGAAGGATTTTAACCAACATGTTTGGGGTATGGGCCCGAAAGCTTGATTAGCTGACTTTACTAGAAAGTGGTGTAATGGGAGCACTAAGAGTTTTGATCTCTTAAGGATGGGTTCGAGCCCCTTCTTTCTAAGTGTAGGAACTGGGGGGACTTGAACCTCCATAAGCCACTCTATCAAAGTGGTCCTTAAGCATTCGGGCACAGTTCCAGGGCTAAAGTTGGGGCGGAAGGCCTGCGAATGCAGTCGGGAGGGCAAGGTGCCAGAGTACCAGGGCAAGAGTTAGGGGCAAAAAGCTTTTTCAGACTAAGTGCATAAGTTGATCGTAGCGGAAGCGGGGGTAGGAGGCTCGGACTCAGAGGAAAAGGACTGAAAGGAGGGCAGCTTTCGTTATGAGGTTAATAGAAGTAAGTTCAGGGAAGGAGGGGATGTGGTAGGCTCCTAAAAAAAGGATGGCAGAGAGTGTGTTCATTAAAAGGATATTAGCATATTCAGCTAGGAAGAAGAGGGCAAAGGGTCCCCCTGCGTATTCAACGTTAAAGCCAGACACTAGTTCAGACTCACCTTCAGTGAGGTCAAAAGGGGCTCGGTTAGTTTCGGCGAGGGTAGAGATGTATCATATAGCAGCTAGGGGTCAGGCAGGGGCAATTAGTCAAATGTTTTCTTGGGCAACGTTGAAAGTTTGAAGGGTGAAACCGCCTGTGAAGATGATGATGCTGAGGAGAATAAGGCCTAGGCTAACTTCGTAGGAAATGGTTTGGGCAACGGCCCGTAAGGCCCCGATAAGGGCGTATTTTGAATTGGATGCTCAACCAGAGCCAAGAATAGAGTAGACGGCAAGGCTTGAGAGAGCTAGAACAAATAGAATCCCTAGATTTAGGTCTGTGACAGGGTAGGGGATGGGTATTGGGGCTCAGAGGGCAAGGGCAAGAGTTAAAGCAAGCACGGGGGTGGCAAGAAAGAGAAAGGGGGAAGAAGTAGAAGGGCGTACTGGCTCTTTAATAAAAAGTTTGACTCCGTCTGCAATTGGCTGAAGTAACCCGTAAGGCCCTACGATGTTTGGCCCTTTCCGAAATTGTATATAGCCAAGCACTTTTCGTTCAAGAAGGGTGAGGAAAGCTACAGCTAGGAGGACGGGGACAATGTAGGCAAGGGGGTTGATGATAAAGATAACTAGGGTTGTAATCATAGCTAAGAAGAGGGTTTGAACCTCTGGGAGAAAGGGCTTAGGCCTTTCGCAATTACCGGGCTCTGCCATCTTAGCGCGCCATTCTCTTGGGCTCATTTGGGTGTGCCCCCTTGTCTGCTTAAGTTGTCTTCATCAGGTGGGGGTGAGGCATGCCTTGAGCATGGGCCCCCCTTTCCCGGTCCTTTCGTACTAGGGAAAGTTACATCATAGATAGAAACTGACCTGGATTACTCCGGTCTGAACTCAGATCACGTAGGACTTTAATCGTTGAACAAACGAACCCTTAATAGCGGTTGCACCATTAGGATGTCCTGATCCAACATCGAGGTCGTAAACCCCCTTGTCGATAGGGACTCTGGGAGGGGATTGCGCTGTTATCCCTAGGGTAACTTGGTCCGTTGATCGGCATTTGCCGGATCATATTGGTCAGAAATTCTGTTGCTTAGAGTTGTAGCTCTTGGCTGTGGGAAAGGTTTTCCCAGTCCACATGGGGGCTTGGTTTTCCCCCGCGGTCGCCCCAACCAAAGACATGTTGGCTAGGGGGTACTGTGTTTATTCCTGTAATATAGGGGTTTTAACGTAGTCTGCCTTTTGTCTAAAGCTCCATAGGGTCTTCTCGTCTTATGTTTATATTCCCGCTTCTGCACGGGAAGATCAATTTCATTGACGAAGAGAAGGAGACAGTCAAGCCCTCGTTGTGCCATTCATACGGGTCTTCATTTAAAAGACAAGTGATTACGCTACCTTCGCACGGTCAAAATACCGCGGCCGTTAAACTTAGAGTCACAGGGCAGGCGGGACCTCTTATATTAAAATTTGCAAGAGGCGATGTTTTTGGTAAACAGGCGAGGCTTGGGTTTGCCGAGTTCCTTCTTCTCTTTTAGGTCTTTCCCGGGGGACACTCCTGTGTGGGGTTAACGATAGTAATATACGTGCTTTTCTAGCATTTTTCTTGGTTCGTATTTCCCTCTGGTATTGGGTTCGTTATTTGTCGGTGGGGGGTCCGGTCCGACTTACACATGTGTTGGGAGAGGGTTATACCCTCTTATTACTCATTCTAGCATAATCGCCCCCAGGGGGGGGGGCATGGGGCGGCTTAGTAAGATTAGGGGGTAAGAATAAGTATCAGGATAAAAGGTTTGTTTGTCTGTCTGAGCTTTAACGCTTTCTGTGCAGATGGCTGCTTTTAGGCCCACTGGAACAGGTTACCTTAAATATTATGATCTTTAACCGCCTGATAAGGTTGTGTCCTTGTTCAAAAGAGCTGTACCTCTTTTGACTAACTTCTCTAGTGTCACCGGGGCCGGCGTAAGTAAGACTTCGGGGGCTTGGGGAGCTAGAGGGCTGAACTTCTATTCATTTCTTAAGCAACCAGCTATAACTAAACTCGGTAGGTTTATCACCTCTACTCGGAGCTCTTCCCACTCTTTTGCCACAGAGACGGGTTGGCCCTGGATAGGCTGTCTCGGAGTAGCTCGTCTAGTTTCGGGGGCTTAAACTAAAGGTCTCTTTGCTTAAGTTTGCTGGCTAGATCATGATGCAAAAGGTACAAGGGTTAATCTCTGCTTTTTTAGGCTTTAATGGGTTGTTTCATTTCTCTTTCAGCTTTCCCTTGCGGTACTTTCTCTGTTGCTCAGGGTCCCTTTTCTGTCGCCCGTACTAAGGGGGAAAAATTGTTTGTTTAGTCTAGTGCAGGTTATGCAGAGGAATATATATTGTGGTGTTTAAAAAATGTCTAGGCTAGCTTTTCAGTTCAGTGCGACCCGACTTGCACGGGCTTCTTCTCGGTGTAAGGGAGATATTTATCTAGTTCAACTGCGCTCTGGTTGTTCCAAGTGCACCTTCCGGTACACTTACCATGTTACGACTTGCCTCCCCTTAGTCCTGATGTTTTCTTATTTAATTTTGGAAAGCGGACTTGGGGAGAGTGACGGGCGGTGTGTGCGCGCCTCAGAGCCAGTTTCAATAGAACTCTCTATTTTCTGTTTACTGCTAAATCCACCTTAAGACACTGGTTTCACAGCGTTGTTCGTGTACTCTGAATTAGAGAATGTAGCCCATTTCTTCCCACCCCATACGCTACACCTCGACCTGACGTTTAGGGTTTTACCCTTTTTGCTTACTATGAGACCTTCACAGGGTAAGCTGACGACGGCGGTATATAGGCGGGGTTAACAAGAGGTGGTGAGGTTGAACGGGGGGTATCGGTTCTAGAACAGGCTCCTCTAGGTGGGTCTGGGGCACCGCCAAGTCCTTTGGGTTTTAAGCTGGCGCTTGTAGTCCCCTGGCGGATATTAGTTGTATTTTTCTATCAAGGTTTATAGCTAAGCATAGTGGGGTATCTAATCCCAGTTTGTGACATAGCTGTCGTGGGTTCGGGGGGGGGGGGTAAAGCCACTTTCGTGAGGGGGCTTCGTGCCCTCAGATGCGTATGACAGCCTAGAGGGTGTTCGGCTTTAGTTTAAAAGTTCCGTAACCACTCTTTACGCCGGTGACCGTCAACTTGGGCCTCTCGTATAACCGCGGTGGCTGGCACGAGTTTTACCGGCCCTGTTTACCTTAACTAAGTCAAGCTTTCGCTTATAGCTTAATGTTTATCACTGCTGAGTTCCCTTAGGGGTGTGGCTTAGCAAGGCGTCTTGGGCTGCCGGAGCGTGCCTGATGCCGGCTCCTCGTCCCCGGGCAGGGGATTAAGGGCATCCTCACAGGGGGGCGGAGACTTGCATGTGTAGATCTGGCAAAAGCTGATGGTAAAGTCAGGACCAAGCCTTTGTGCTTGCGGGATTTTCTAGGACCCATCTTGACATCTTCAGTGTCATGCTTTAGGTTAAGCTACGCTAGCAAATTTTAATACTATAAAGCTAATATAGATGGCCATTTACTTAAACGCTGATGTAATTTTCTCCTGGTTTCGGGGTTTGACAGGAATTTTAAGAATTACGGGGTGTAGGGGGGTAGGGGGGTTTGACGCGTAGAAACCAGGGGGAATAGACCAGAGACTAGGAGAAGGAAGAGAAACATTATGCTCTTGAGATACTGATATGCAGTTGATTAAATGAATATCTTTCCAACTTTACATACTTAGTACTCTGGAAAACAAGAGCTAGTTCAACCTTATCTGTTATATTAGGGTGCACTCTGAGGTGTAAGTTGAAGGGAAAAAAAAAATTTAAATAACCCCATGCATATAAAATACTGCCGGGGCTGACTGGATCAGGGATTTATATGTACTCCACCATTAACCAGATGCCGGGATCAGATCAGCTCTGCAGGGGGGATAATCTCTAGTCATGGACTTGAAATAGGAGCCAAATGCCAGGAATAGTTCACCATGTGCAACCCCTACAAGTGTTGTCCCTGACCCATCATTAAACGATAACATTTGAAATAAATCGTTGGTGGTTTCTTGCGAACCGCCAGATGCCGGTAATAATTCACAAATAGTAATATTACTATTTATGACTAGCTTAGCATAAATTAATTTGAGAAAAATCATTATATGCCTGATAAATGACTACATATCTATTGGAGAATTCAGTAATGTAAATTAACTAAACCAGTAGTTGAAACTTGCAGGTTAAGCGGTGGCATCTGAGTGGTTTATTTGAGTCTTAGTTTGTAGGTGATATCAGGTAGTTTGAAATAAAAGTATAGCTGATAAATTATGAATGAACACAGGGACATACATGTTGAAATTACATAATATGTACTAGTACATAAGTATATGTACACTTACATATATATGTACTACTCATGAGGATGTTTAACTTTCCATTACGGGCGGGCAGAGCCCGGCACGATGAAAAATGGAAAAAAAAAAAAAAAAAGCAAGAGTGGGTAAAAAAGAGCGGGAAAAAGGGGGGAAAAAACAGAAAATAGTTTAATTTAGAATTTTGGCTTTGGGAGTCGAGGGTCGGAGTTAGAATCTCCTTTTTCTGAGCACTAGGAAGGAATTTGACCTTCGACGTCCGGATTACAAAACCGGTGCTCTTACACTGAGCTACTAGGGCAGTTTATTCGAGGGCTTTGTTTTCTGCTCAGCCGACAAGTGGCATAATAACCAGGAAGAGGGAGAAGTAGATGACAGAGGCAACTTGGCCGATGATGACGAAGGGGTGTTCAACTGGTATACCCCCGATTCATGTAAGGATCAGTACGTCTGCGACGAGGGCTCAGAACAGAAGTTGTGTGAGAGGGCGGAAGGTTAGGCCTCGCTGGTTAGAGGTGTGGAGAAAGGGGACAACTGCAAGTACAAGAATGGAGAAGAGAAGGGCGAGGACACCCCCTAGTTTGTTGGGGATGGAGCGAAGAATTGCATAAGCAAAGAGGAAGTATCATTCTGGCTTGATGTGGGGTGGTGTAACAAGGGGGTTTGCGGGGGTGAAATTGTCTGGGTCTCCAAGGAGGTTGGGGGCGAAGAGGGCTAGGGATGAGAGGCCAATGAGAACAATAGCAAAACCAAGGACGTCTTTGTAGATGAAATAAGGGTGAAAGGAGATTTTGTCAGCATCGGAGTTAATACCGACGGGGTTACTTGATCCTGTTTCATGAAGGAAAAGGAAGTGAAGGATTGAGGCGGCAATAATGACGAAGGGGAATAAAAAGTGGAAGGCAAAGAATCGAGTGAGGGTAGCGTTGTCTACGGAGAAGCCGCCCCAGATTCATTGAACAAGGGCTTCTCCTACATAGGGGACGGCAGAAAGAAGGTTGGTAATGACAGTGGCGCCTCAGAAAGACATTTGCCCTCAGGGGAGAACATAGCCTACGAATGCGGTTATCATAACGAGGAGGAGGAGTACAACTCCGACGTTTCAGGTTTCTTTTATAAGATAGGAGCCGTAGTACAAGCCTCGGCCGATGTGGAGGTAGATGCAAATGAAAAAGAAGGATGCACCGTTGGCGTGGATGTTTCGGATTAGTCAGCCGTACGTAACATCTCGGCAGATGTGAGCAACTGAGGAAAAAGCCGTTGAGATATCGGCGGTGTAGTGTATGGCTAGGAAGAGCCCGGTTACAATCTGTGTGCCTAAACATAGGATTAGGAGAGAACCGAAGTTTCATCAGGCTGAGATGTTAGAGGGGGCAGGAAGGTCAATAAAAGCGTCGTTAGCGATTTTTAGCAAGGGGTGGGTTTTTCGAAGGCGGGCCATAAGAGGTTCTTGTAGTTGAATAACAACGGTGGTTTTTCAAGTCACTGGTCTCGGTTAGAATCCGAGCAGGAATTATGACTTATTTTATGTCTTTATCTTTGTTTGGGTTAGTTTTAGGCCTTGTGGCCGTTGCATCAAACCCGGCTCCTTACTTTGCGGCGTTAGGGTTGGTAGTTGCTGCAGGCGTTGGTTGCGGGGTGTTGGTGGGGCATGGAGGTGTTTTTTTATCCTTGGTGTTATTTTTAATTTACTTGGGGGGAATGTTGGTGGTTTTTGCTTATTCAGCAGCTTTGGCTGCTGAGCCTTTTCCGGAGTCATGGGGAGATACCTCTGTGTTAGGTTATGTTATTGGGTATTTAGGGCTGGTGGGATTAGCAGGGGCGTGATTTTGAGGGGGATGATTTGGAACTTCTTGAGCTGTTGTAGATGAATTTAAAGAGTTCTCAGTGCTTCGGGGAGATACAAGTGGTGTAGCTTTAATGTACTCTTCTGGGGGCGGGGCCTTAGTTATTTGTGCGGGGGTTCTTTTGTTGACCTTGTTTGTGGTGTTAGAAATAACTCGGGGCTTAAATCGAGGGGCGTTACGAGCTGTATAAGGTGGTTAGAAGGAGGGCTAAGGTTGTTGTGAGGAAGAAGAGTGAGAGGTAAGTCTTGATCATGCCTTGTTGGGCGTTGCTTGTTGAGGTGATCAGAGGGAGGTGGGAAGAGACTACTGTTTTAGGGCCCACTTTTTCTAGTCATGTTTGGTCTACAAGTTGGGTGGCAATAGTTTGTCCTAAGACAAGGTTAAGTTTGGGGGTAATTCGGTGAAAGATAGCGGGGAAGAATCCAAGCATATTAGAGAAGTGGTGGGCTGGCAAGCTAGGTGTGGTTTTAAATTGTTTGTTAGTTAGGGAAGCGAGCTCTAGTGCAATAAGGAGGCCGAGGATAGTTACGAGAAGGGCGGCGAGTTTAAGGGGCGTAGGCATGGTTATGATAGGGGTTTTTGAGGGTAAAAAATTAGAGGTAATCAGGAGGCCTGCAATTACGCTTCCTCAGGCTAGGCGTTTCAATGGGTTAATCACGGAGGGGTTATTTTCGTTAATGGGGGATAATGTTGAAAACCGGGGGTGTCCCATGGAGACAAAATAAATTAGTCGGAGGCTATAAATGGCTGTAAAAGAGGTGGCTAGGAGGGTGAGGACTAGGGCTCAGGCGTTTAGGTAGGATGTGTTTAGGGCTTCAATGATGGCGTCTTTTGAGAAGAAGCCTGCTAAGAAGGGGGTTCCGGTAAGGGCAAGGCTTCCGATGGTTATGCAAGAAGAGGTAAAGGGGGTGAGTTGGTGAAGTCCCCCTATTTTGCGGATGTCTTGTTCGTCGTTTAGGCTGTGAATTACAGCTCCGGAGCAGAGGAACAGCATAGCTTTAAAGAATGCGTGGGTGCAGATGTGGAGGAAGGCTAGTTGTGGTTGGTTTAGGCCAATAGTAACTATTATTAGGCCTAGCTGGCTTGAAGTAGAGAATGCAATGATTTTTTTGATATCATTTTGTGTGAGAGCGCAGGTGGCTGTAAAAAGAGTGGTGAGGGCTCCGAGGCATAAACAAAGGGTAAGGGCAAAGGGATTATTTTCCATCAAGGGGTGGAGTCGAATGAGGAGAAAAATTCCTGCGACGACCATTGTGCTTGAGTGAAGTAGGGCAGATACCGGCGTAGGGCCTTCCATTGCAGAAGGAAGTCACGGGTGGAGACCAAATTGTGCAGATTTGCCAGTGGCGGCAAGAATAAGGCCGAGTAGAGGAAGAGTTAGGTCGAAATCTTTAGAGGTAGAAAATATTTGCTGAATTTCTCAGGAGCCGAGGTTTGTTGCAAATCATGCTATGGAAAGAATTAGTCCGATATCACCGACGCGGTTATACAGGACGGCTTGAAGAGCGGCTGTGTTGGCATCTGCTCGGCCATGCCATCAGCCGATGAGAAGAAAGGATATGATACCGACGCCTTCTCAGCCGATGAATAGTTGGAATATGTTGTTAGCTGTAACAAGAACAATTATAGCTACGAGGAACAGGAGAAGAAATTTGAAGAATCGATTTATGTTGGGGTCTGCATGTATATACCAGGAGGCAAATTCAAGGATGGACCAGGTTACGTAAAGGGCAATAGGTGTAAAGATAATAGAGTAATGGTCGAATTTGAAGCTGAGGCTGATATCGAAAGTACTAGTATTTATTCATTGTCAGTTAGTAACGATTGTCTCAGTCCCGTGGTTGAGGAAAATAAAAAGTGGGAGCAGGCTGACGAGGAAAGCAGTTTTGACTGCGGTTTTAACGTGAGTAAGGGCCCAACTTTGAGGGAGGGGGGTGGGGGACAGGGTCGTGATTAAAGGGTAAACAAGTAGTGCAAAGATAACAAGGAGATTGGAGCTTAAAATTAGTGATGTTGAGTGCATAGCTGCTACTTGGATTTGCACCAAGAGTTTTTGGTTCCTAAGACCAATGGATGAGCTATTATCCTTTAGGAGCGCGAGTGAGCCACGGAGTTTAACCGTGGGAATAGGGATTAGCAGTCTCTAGTGCTACAGGCCTCTCTCGGTGGGTAAGAGGGGTTTAACCTCTATTACTAGAATCACAATCTAACGTTTTAGTTAAACTATACCTACAGAAGCATCAGCCTCACATAATCTCGGGTTTAAAAACAAGGAGGGTGATGGGGAGGAGGTGGAGGAGGAGGAGGAGGTGTTCTCGGGTGTGAGGTGGTTCAAGGGCAATAATGTGGGAGGGGAGTGGGCCTCGTTGGGTTGTGAGGAAGAGGTAGAGAGAGTAGCTTGCAGTAATTAGGGTTCCGGCTCCGGTGAGGGCAAGGGTTCAGGGGGATCAGTTGAACATAGATGTGATAATTATTAATTCGCCTATCAGATTAGGAAGGGGAGGAAGGGCAAGGTTTGCGAGGTTGGCAATAAATCATCAGGTGGCTGTTAAAGGGAAGATTATCTGAAGGCCCCGAGCTAGAAGTATAGTGCGGCTATGTGTGCGTTCGTAGGTAATATTAGCGAGACAGAATAGGGCGGATGAGGCTAGGCCGTGGGCAATTATTAGGATAATTGCTCCGGTGAATCCTCAGGGTGTTTGAATGAGGATCCCACCTGCAACCAGGCCTATGTGGCTTACAGAGGAGTAGGCGATTAGGGACTTGAGGTCTGTCTGTCGAAGACAAATGGAGCCGGTCATAATCACACCTCAGAGAGCAAGGGCGATGAAAGGGTAGGCTAGTTCTTTAGTTAGGGGGTCTAGCATAACTATTATTCGTATCATGCCGTAACCTCCCAGTTTCAGGAGAACAGCGGCTAGGACCATGGAGCCTGCAACGGGGGCTTCGACATGAGCTTTGGGGAGTCATAGATGAATTCCGTAAAGAGGCATCTTAACGAGGAAGGCTAGAAGACATCCGGCTCATCAAAGTTTGTCTCCAAAAGAAGAGAGGTGAAGGGGCTGGGTGTAGGGAAGTGTGAGTATGGAGAGAGTTCCGGCATGATTTTGTAGGAGGAGAAGGGCAACGAGAAGAGGGAGGGACCCAGCAAGAGTATAGAATAAAAAGTAGGTGCCCGCGTTTAAACGTTCTGCTTGATTTCCTCAACGGGTGATAATAATTAGAGTCGGGACAAGGGTGGCTTCAAATATAACGTAAAATAAAATGATTTCGGTGGCTCCGAAGGCCATGATTAAAAACATCTGAAGGGATGCTAAAAGAGAAATATAGGTTCGTTGACGGTTGGTTGGTTCTGAGGCCATGTGGTTTTGGCTAGCGAGGATTATGAGGGGGAGGAGCCAGCAGGAAAGAACTAAGAGGGGGGTTGAGAGGGGGTCTGTAGCTAAATAAAGGTTGGAGGTGGACCAACCAGTTTCGGAGGCTCATTTAAGTCAGGCTAGGCTGGCTAGGGCAATAACTAAACTTTGGGTGGTTAAGGTTGATCAGAGCCATTTTTTAGGGGTGAGTCAAATCGTGGGGAAAAGTATAAGCGTGGGAATTAGGATTTTTAGCATTGTAGGAGGTTGAGGCTTTGGAGGCGGTCTGTGCCGTGGGTGCGGGCAGTGGCTACCAGGAGAGCCAGGCCTGCGCTTGCTTCACAAGCTGAAAATGCAAGGAGAAGTATGGGTGCGGTAGAGTAGCTGGTGGCCTCTAGTTGGAGGGCCCATAAGGAGAGGGCAATAAATAAGGAGAGTATTATTCCTTCAAGGCAGAGCAGGGCGGAGAGGAGGTGGGTGCGGTGGAATGCTAGTCCTATTAGGCTGAGGGCAAATGCTGAGGTAAAGCTAAAGTGTACGGGGGTCATAAAGCAATCATGGAATTAAACCATGATCTTTTGAGCCGAAATCAAAGGTCTTATTTTAGACTAACTGCTTAATTAGCTATTCAGCCCATTCGAGGCCACCTTGGGCTCACTCATAGGCTAGTCCGAGCGTGAGAAGGGTTAGAACAGCAGTGACTCACAAAAAGGTTGTAGTGGGGGTCAGAAGTTGGTCTCCTCATGGAAGGGGGAGGAGAAGGGCAATTTCTAGGTCAAAGAGTAAAAATAAGATGGCGACGAGAAAGAAGCGTAGGGAGAAAGGGAGGCGGGCAGACCCCAGGGGGTCAAAGCCGCATTCATAGGGGGAGAGCTTTTCAGCATCCGGGGTGATCTGGGGGAGTCAGAAGGACACGGTGGCTAAAATGAGGGAGAGTGAAATTGTGATTGTAAACACTGTTGTGACTAAGTTCATTATCTTTCCTTGGAGTTTAACCAAGATCGGGTGATTGGAAGTCACTTATACTGTCATTTGTACTAGGAAGATTATGAGCCTCATCAATAGATGGAGACGTAAAGGAAGAGTCAAACTACGTCGACGAAATGTCAGTATCAGGCGGCAGCTTCAAATCCGAAATGATGTTCAGATGTAAAATGGTATTGGGTTTGTCGAAGGAGGCAGACGGCCAGGAAAATTGAGCCGATAATTACATGGAGGCCGTGGAAGCCTGTAGCAACAAAGAAAGTAGAGCCGTAGACCCCGTCAGCAATTGTAAAGGGGGCTTCGTAGTATTCCATCCCTTGGAGGAAGGTGAAGTAGAAACCTAAAGTGATAGTCAGGGCAAGAGATTGGATTGCTTGTTTTCGGGTGCCTTCCATGATGCTATGGTGGGCTCATGTAACGGTGACACCAGAAGCTAGGAGGACAGCAGTATTAAGGAGTGGCACCTCAAAGGGGTCGAGGGCTGTAATTCCTGTGGGGGGTCAGCAACCTCCAAGTTCGGGGGTAGGGGCAAGGCTGGCGTGGTAGAAGGCCCAGAAGAAGCCTAGGAAAAAGAAAACTTCCGAGGTAATAAAAAGAATCATTCCGTAGCGGAGTCCTTTTTGAACGGGAGGGGTGTGGTGGCCTTGAAAGGTTCCTTCTCGAATGATGTCACGTCATCATTGATACATAGTTAAGAGAAGAAGGACTAGTCCTAAGGTTATTAGAATGGTCGAGTGGAAATGGAATCAGACTGCAAGGCCTGATGTTATTAGGAGAGCGGCAATTGCGCCGGTGAGGGGCAATTTTCTTTGCAGTTTTTGTCCAGAAATAGAATCAACATGTTTTTTAATGTTAACAATACCAGTACACTGGTATGTACTGGTATTGTTATCCAGTACACTTCAGTAGATGTGGCTTTGAATTTCTCGTAATCTGATTTCATTATTTGCCAAAACCAAGTTTACAATGGCAGCTTCCTGTACCCCGGTAAACATTTGGCATTTTCCCCCCACAGTAGAGTAAATTGTACAGGAAACTTGAAACTTTACAGTTAAGAGAAGCAATTAGAAAAAATTATAAGAAAAAGAAAGGAGAGGCAGCTATGTTAATGTAACATATGTTTAAGAATTATTGTTTTTCCTTGTACCTGTACAGTGTTTTTTGTTTTGTTTTGTGTTACAATTGGAGTGCCTGCATGTTATAGTGTACAAAATGTGCTGGTTTGTTTAAAGAATAAAAAACATACGAGTTTAATATTACATTTGTATGGAGCCACTCTGTTGTGTTGTGATTGGTAGCACTGGGACTTTTAAACAGGGATTGTAATTTTAGGGTGTGTTCTCACTAGAACATTTGCTTCACTTGGAATCAGAGTTTAGGATAAAATTCGCTTTGCTCTGCGTTGTTTGGAGCTGTGAGAACGCGCATTCGAAGTCACTCCCGGAGCAAACAACCAACACATGCTCCGGCGCTTGAAAAGGGTGGTTTCGCTCCGGTTAGAAACGACGCATCGAGGCTGTCCATAGGAAAACAACAGCGCATGCGTGTTGATCTGGATAAGAAAATTGTGCCACCCATGCATAACAAGGTGCCCCACCTGGGCCACCCCAGTGAAAAAGGTCTGGACACGCCACTGCACACAAGGTGCTTTTAAAGTGCAAAACTCACTCCACACACACCACACACTCAATGTGTAAGAGAGTCTCAACATTTGGAGAGACTTCATTTCCCCTCCCCCAACCATGTGCAAAGGCAATTTGTTTGTACAAAATTATTTGTGCAAACTACTGACAGGAATAATTAATTTAAAAGGTAGATATGGGTTCTGTCCCAACCTCTGTGATTTGAAGAAACACACAAGGTGCTTTTAAAGTGCAAAACTCACTCCACACACACCACACACTCAATGTGTAAGAGAGTCTCAACATTTGGATACTTCATTTCCCCTCCCCCAACCATGTGCAAAGGCAATTTGTTTGTACAAAATTATTTGTGCAAACTACTGACAGGAATAATTAATTTAAAAGGTAGATATGGGTTCTGTCCCAACCTATCAAGAATGTTTTTAAAAAAAAAGTCAAGCAAGACTGATATCATAAAAGGCTTAAAAGAAAGAAAAAGCTCCAACGTTCACAGCACACTGTGCCTTCATCAGAGAGAATTGAAGATTGAACCAGGAAGAGGAAGTTTAAATAGAAAAAGGAAAGGGAGGAGTTCAAAAAAAGGGAGGGGGGGGGAATCCACACCTGAAAACCAAGTAGCGACTAATTATAGCGTGATTTTGTCTAATAGAGTGGGAAAATGAAATGATAAGTGTGATTTGAAGAAACACACAAGGTGCTTTTAAAGTGCAAAACTCACTCCACACACACCACACTCAATGTGTAAGAGTCTCAACATTTGGAGAGACTTAATTTCCCCTCCCCCAACCATGTGCAAAGGCAATTTGTTTGTACAAAATGATTTGTGCAAAAATACTGACAGGAATAATTAATTTAAAAGGTAGATATGGGTTCTGTCCCAACCTCTGTGATTTGAAGAAACACACAAGGTGCTTTTAAAGTGCAAAACTCACTCCACACACACTCAATGTGTAAGAGAGTCTCAACATTTGGAGAGACTTCATTTCCCCTCCCCCAACCATGTGCAAAGGCAATTTGTTTGTACAAAATTATTTGTGCAAACTACTGACAGGAATAATTAATTTAAAAGGTAGATATGGGTTCTGTCCCAACCTCTGTGATTTGAAGAAACACACAAGGTGCTTTTAAAGTGCAAAACTCACTCCACACACACAATGTGGAAGAGAGTCTCAACATTTGGAGAGACTTCATTTCCCCTCCCCCAACCATGTGCAAAGGCAATTTGTTTGTACACAATTATTTGTGCAAACTACTGACAGGAATAATTAATTTAAAAGGTAGATATGGGTTCTGTCCCAACCTCTGTGATTTGAAGAAACACACAAGGTGCTTTTAAAGTGCAAAACTCACTCCACACACACCACACACTCAATGTGTAAGAGAGTCTCAACATTTGGAGACTTCATTTCCCCTCCCCCAACCATGTGCAAAGGCAATTTGTTTGTACAAAATTATTTGTGCAAACTACTGACAGGAATAATTAATTTAAAAGGTAGATATGGGTTCTGTCCCAACCTATCAAGAATGTTTTTTAAAAAAAAGTCAAGCAAGACTGATATCATAAAAGGCTTAAAAGAAAGAAAAAGCTCCAACGTTCACAGCACACTGTGCCTTCATCAGAGAGAATTGAAGATTGAACCAGGAAGCGGAAGTTTAAATAGAAAAAGGAAAGGGAGGAGTTCAAAAAAAGGGAGGGGGGGGGAATCCACACCTGAAAACCAAGTAGCGACTAATTATAGCGTGATTTTGTCTAATAGAGTGGGGAAATGAAATGATAAGTGTGATTTGAAGAAACACACAAGGTGCTTTTAAAGTGCAAAACTCACTCCACACACACCACACTCAATGTGTAAGAGTCTCAACATTTGGAGAGACTTAATTTCCCCTCCCCCAACCATGTGCAAAGGCAATTTGTTTGTACAAAATGATTTGTGCAAAAATACTGACAGGAATAATTAATTTAAAAGGTAGATATGGGTTCTGTCCCAACCTCTGTGATTTGAAGAAACACACAAGGTGCTTTTAAAGTGCAAAACTCACTCCACACACACTCAATGTGTAAGAGTCTCAACATTTGGAGAGACTTCATTTCCCCTCCCCCAACCATGTGCAAAGGCAATTTGTTTGTACAAAATTATTTGTGCAAACTACTGACAGGAATAATTAATTTAAAAGGTAGATATGGGTTCTGTCCCAACCTCTGTGATTTGAAGAAACACACAAGGTGCTTTTAAAGTGCAAAACTCACTCCACACACACAATGTGGAAGAGAGTCTCAACATTTGGAGAGACTTCATTTCCCCTCCCCCAACCATGTGCAAAGGCAATTTGTTTGTACACAATTATTTGTGCAAACTACTGACAGGAATAATTAATTTAAAAGGTAGATATGGGTTCTGTCCCAACCTCTGTGATTTGAAGAAACACACAAGGTGCTTTTAAAGTGCAAAACTCACTCCACACACACCACACACTCAATGTGTAGGAGACTTCATTTCCCCTCCCCCAACCATGTGCAAAGGCAATTTGTTTGTACAAAATTATTTGTGCAAACTACTGACAGGAATAATTAATTTAAAAGGTAGATATGGGTTCTGTCCCAACCTATCAAGAATGTTTTTTTTTAAAAAGTCAAGCAAGACTGATATCATAAAAGGCTTAAAAGAAAGAAAAAGCTCCAACGTTCACAGCACACTGTGCCTTCATCAGAGAGAATTGAAGATTGAACCAGGAAGAGGAAGTTTAAATAGAAAAAGGAAAGGGAGGAGTTCAAAAAAAGGGAGGGGGGGAATCCACACCTGAAAACCAAGTAGCGACTAATTATAGCGTGATTTTGTCTAATAGAGTGGGGAAATGAAATGATAAGTGTGATTTGAAGAAACACACAAGGTGCTTTTAAAGTGCAAAACTCACTCCACACACACCACACTCAATGTGTAAGAGTCTCAACATTTGGAGAGACTTAATTTCCCCTCCCCCAACCATGTGCAAAGGCAATTTGTTTGTACAAAATTATTTGTGCAAACTACTGACAGGAATAATTAATTTAAAAGGTAGATATGGGTTCTGTCCCAACCTCTGTGATTTGAAGAAACACACACAGTGCTTTTAAAGTGCAAAACTCACTCCACACACACCACACACTCAATGTGTAAGAGAGTCTCAACATTTGGAGACTTCATTTCCCCTCCCCCAACCATGTGCAAAGGCAATTTGTTTGTACAAAATTATTTGTGCAAACTACTGACAGGGATAATTAATTTAAAAGGTAGATATGGGTTCTGTCCCAACCTATCAAGAATGTTTAAAAAAAAAAAAAAAATCAAGCAAGACTGATATCATAAAAGGCTTAAAAGAAAGAAAAAGCTCCAACATTTGGAATGGAATGGACTTTATTTGTCATTGCTACAGTACAGGTACCAAACAACGAAATTTAGGATTTACACAGCTGTTCCCTATAAGTACTAAAATAAAAGTGTACATACAAATGTATTTACAAACATAAAGAAACACCAGTGTGGTCGCCCCCCGAGCTGCGCGGACTAAGCGCGCGGCCATCTTGGATTTACAGCACACTGTGCATTCATCAGGGAGAATTGAAGATTGAACCAGGAAGAGGAAGTTTAAATAGAAAAAGGAAAGGGAGGAGTTCAAAAAAAGGGAGGGGGGGGAATCCACACCTGAAAACCAAGTAGCGACTAATTATAGCGTGATTTTGTCTAATAGAGTGGGGAAATGAAATGATAATTTGAAAAAATCAAATAATGATGTTAAGGGGTCCCAGATCCACAAACCACTTTTTTTTTTTACTACATTTGTTAGGGATTTGTATTAAAATAACTAGAAGTGATAAATCAAGTACTGTGTGTTCATTTAAATAATATGTGAATGAGGTCAGTTGAAGTCTCACAGAACCATAAAAGAGAGGTTCTGCTTTTGAGCGACATGGGGGGAAGGGGCTCCTGACTGGGAGAAAGTGCTGTAGATTGTTTATTTTTACCTATGTACTAACAACCATTTTGTACCTGCTGTTATGATATTCTATTTTCCTATACTCATTTTATACTATCATAACTAATGATTAATGATAAGTGTGATTTGAAGAAACACACAAGGTGCTTTTAAAGTGCAAAACTCACTCCACACACACCACACTCAATGTGTAAGAGAGTCTCAACATTTGGAGAGACTTCATTTCCCCTCCCCCAACCATGTGCAAAGGCAATTTGTTTGTACAAAATTATTTGTGCAAACTACTGACAGGAATAATTAATTTAAAAGGTAGATATGGGTTCTGTCCCAACCTCTGTGATTTGAAGAAACACACAAGGTGCTTTTAAAGTGCAAAACTCACTCCCCACATGTAAGGCGATCAACTTCTCCAGAATCGATTTAATTGAGTCGTCACTTACAAGCGAGTTCGTTTAATCTCAACGAGACGTCCTTGATATCACTTCTTAAGATAAAATGATCCAATCAAATATTAGGCACCACTACTGAACTGTTCATTAAGATAATATTTATTCAAGCACATCAGCAAGCAATAATAGTTCATTTCCATGGAAAAGTGGTCCCATCTAGTTTCACCCCCGCAGGCCAGTATCAGCTAGCCGTCAACAGGTTAACTGCAGAAGCTTCACCAAACAAGAACCCCGTTTAGCCTTGGTACATAGTCTTTATACATTTTATTTAACATTTGGGGCTGGGCTGTCCCTCCCCGCCTATCTGGTAGTTTTTTAATTGTCAGCATAAAATCTGTTGCAGCTGTGAGCAAGTGTTTTAGTTAGTTATGTGGCCTTCAACTCCTCTCTGTGTGGGTGCGAGAGTGTACTGTGTGTTATCTTCTTCTTCTGGCCTCCCTCTGTGTCCCTCTGCAGTCACACCCCCTGTCTGGGGCTCGTTAATTACATATGCACACACAGCTATGTATTTAAGAAACAGGTAAGCATATGCACAGAGTTATGTTTTTAGGATGTACAGACATTTTTATACAGTTACCTTGGGTATATTCTACTTGCGTTCTAAAGCACTGATTGGCCAGTTATTTGATCATCAAACCCATTCCCTGGGGTCATGACTAGGTCAGTAGGCTATGTTCTTATCAAAATAGCTTGTGAAAACTAACTAACTATTGAAGTTACACAGAGTCAGGATTCGATTTACAAGTTAAAATATAGTATAGAAGAATAGACTTATCATTAATAATTAGTTATGAAAGTATAAAATCAGTACAGAAAAATAGAATATCATAACAGCAGGTATAAAATGGTTGTTAGCACATAGGTAAAAATAAGTAATTTACAGGCGGTTTGAATCATAAAACTTTCTTTTAGTCAGGAGCTTGTCTTCTTCTTGTCGCTCAAAAACAGAACCTCTCTTTTGGCTTTGCGTGACCTTCCTATTGTTCTCAACTGACCTCAGTCACATATCATTTAAATGAGCACATAGTACATGATTTATCACTTTTAGTTATTTTAATAACAAATTCCCAACAAATCCCCCCTTGGTCATTAAACAAAATTATGACCATTACAGAGAATTTGTAGCCAGACATGGTGAGATGGGTCGTAGACCGCAAATGCCTTTATTTACACCATTCCTTCACAAACCTCCATAATCACAACATATCTTCAACTCCTGTATCATGATCCATGATCTCCTCACCCTCTAACAGCGACTGCTGCTGCTCAGCAATAAGCATTTGTAATTGCATCTGTGTTCCAGCATCAACCTTGGTTATGGCCGTAGTAATTAGTCGCTGGGCCAGGCCTCTAATGCAAGGGACAATACAGCAGCCAAACAGGATCAACACCGTGGCAGAGATGAGGAGGGCAGTGAGCATAGACATAGCCAGATTTATACATTTACCAAAAACAGAGTCGAACCAATCACCAATAACAGTGCTAACTCCAGCGTTTGCATACACCTCTTGTAAACATCCTCATCACCATCTACCAAATTTCTCATTATCAGCGCCCAAGTGTCTCGCACCGACCCATGAGTGGGACCATGTGCCTCAGCACCAATAACATTCATTAGACCTGCACAGGCCACTATTCTTCCGTCATGCGCTCTCCACAACCCGTAGCCCTTTTCAGAGGACCAGCTTTGCGTCACCCCCCTTGTTACCCACACTGACCTTTCTTGGGGGGGGCGGCCCCCTGTATGTCATCTATAGTCTGTACAGAGCATTTAGGTTTGTCTAGCTGGATTGAAACAATCTGATGTTCTCTGGGGACATATCAATGGACTGCACTTACATACCGCCTTTATCCAAAGCGCTTCAATGGCTTCTCATCTACACATTCACACACCAAGCCATACAAGGTGCCATACAAGGTACATACAAGGTGCCATACAAGGCGCCGGCCCGCTCACTGGGAGCAATTTGGGTTTCAGTGTCTTGCCCAAGGACCCTCTGACATGTGGCCTTCCGGGGCTCGAACCGCCGATCTGCCAACCTTGCGATCATTAGATGGCGGCTCTACCTCCTAAATCACAGCCACCCCCTCCTGATTTAGCGGCTGCATCTGCAGCATCATTTCCTTTATCTTCGTCTGTGTCGGCTTTCGAGTGTCCCTTCAGCGGTGCCTCCAATCTAAAGGCAGATATCTATGGGGTGAGCCCCCACCTTTCCAAACATGTCTGCTACAGGTTTGCTGAAATTGCCTGGCAGGCACACATTCTAAGGAAGGAAAACAAGTTGCAAGGCATTTGGACAAGAAACTGTAAAGTGATGATTAGGCCCAATGGATCTCCTGAAACCTCCAAAGGGATTATGGTGAGAGAACAAATAATGACTGTGCAATACCTGAACAGACAATGACTAAAATCTGAGTGGAAATACTTGAACAGACAATGACTGTCAAAATGGGAATGGACAAGGATTATTCATTTCCACTCAACGATATAAATGATGATGAGTTTGGAGAAATGGGATCACTGGACTGTGTGGATTATAATCCAGCTGCACCTAAAAACTATGAAGAGTCGAACTTTGAAAACCTTTGACTTTACAGAGCACAAAATGTATGACATTGAGAACAACATCGACCCAGAGAACCACTTCTACAACAATAATAACCGTCTGCAACTTTGAATATTACACAGAGGAACAATTCAAAAGTAATATAATAATGGATGATAATTTATCAATAATACACTTCAACAGTAGAAGTCTTTATAGAAACTTTACGAAAACTAAGGACTATTTGAGACAGTTCACCAAGTTCAGCATCATTGCTGTATCGGAGACATGGCTCAGTAAAGAAAAAGAAGCCGATGTGGAACTTGAGGACTATGAACTATTTACCTCCAACAGAACAAACAAGAAGGGAGGAGGAGTTGCCTTGTATGTAAATAATGACTTTGACTGTAAAATAGTAAAAAAAGATGTCAATAACAATAGAAAACATTATGGATTGTGTCACTGTAGAAATAAATATGGAGAAATCTAAGAGCATAATAATAAGCTGTGTATATAAAACTCCAGGATCCTGTCTTTTTTTTTTTTATATACTTTTTTTTTTCTCCACATTTTATGGACAACAAACATCAACAGCAGAAAAAGAAAAAACATACATACATACACAAGGTCATGGGGTCAGCAAATACAGCATATAAACATACAATCAGTACAAAGAATCGCCATCTTCATTGGCTAAATAATCGCACCATTTTTCCCATCGTTTTTCCCCCAACTCTTTCTGAAGCCTTAAAGAGAAGGTCATTTGTTCCATTAAATGCAAATGCTCAACTGTTTTAACAAAGAGACCGACAGTAGGACAGCTTTTCTGAAGCCAACATTTTGTGATGGCCTTTTTACCTGCCACCAGTAAAAAAATTAGGAGGTAGGTATCATTTCTGCTTAGCTCATCAGGGATGAGTCCAAGATAAAAAGATGTAAAAGACATACTAATGCTAAACCCCAGGGTTCTTGAAATGATCTTTGCAACTTCCGTCCAAAATGTCTGGATAGGAGGACAAGACCAGAAAACATGTCCGTGATCAACCATGGTCTCTCCACATTCCCTCCAGCAACCAAGCTCAGTACCAGTTTGTTTAGACTTTTGTTTAGGGGTGATAAAAAAGCGAATTAAGTTTTTCCAACAAAAGTCTCTCCAGGTTAGGGAGTTGGTGGAGGATGACTGTACCTCCCATGCATTCAACCACATGTCCTCTGATATTTCCAAGTCCAGGTCCTTTTCCCATCGCTGTCTCACATAGTCTGTCGTGACCTTATTCAATGACATAATGCCCTGATACAACCTACTTATGAGGCCTTTAGTGTTTCCTGAGTTATAAGCCTCAATAAAAATATTAACAACCATGGGTGGATCTCGTGGATTAGAACCTTTTACCTCTTTACAAAAGTAATCACGGAGCTGTAAATACCTGAAAAAGTCTGTCCTATGACTCCTATCCAACCCATATGTTTGACATAAATCATCAAAACAGGCAAGCTCCCGTTGCTTAACTATCTTGCATAAGGAGGTGATACCTAAACAGGCCCATCGCCTATATCTACCATCTTGTGATGCCGGCATAAAATCAGGATCATATGCCGGCCATCTAAGCAGTTTGATCTCTTTTTGGAGTTGGAAACGTTTAACCACTTCTACCCAGACCTTAAGTGATAAGTTCACCCATTGGCTCGTTGTCTGCAATAGTTCTTTTTCCCTGCCGGCACAGCCAAGCAACGCCTGCACGGGTGCATCTATTAGTGACAACTCTATAGTCTTCCACCTGGCTTCGTATGAAGGATTACACCAATATACAAGGGGTCTCAATTGTGCTGACAAATAATAATCCCTGTTAAGTATCTGATATGTGACAAGTCCCAACAAAGATTATACTTTGCAGAGAGTTCCAGTGAGGGGGTATAATTGAATGTCATGACCTGAGTTGTACATGTAGATCATATCATGTGCATCATACACACTTCCTCAACCTCCTCCCTCCCTCCCTCCCTCCAGCCCAACCCCCTATCCTGGCCACGTCGTGGAAAGGAGAGAGGAGGAGCACAGGCCCTGAACACTGTGGGGTTATTTGGTCCTGGACATCCAATCTCTTTCAGCTTAATCAACAGCAGTGGAGGTGATTGGGGGGATGAAGGGGGAAAGGTAGGAGGATGGAGGGGGAGGGAAATAGGACAAAAACAATGAAGATTCCAACATAGCTAGGAAGACTGGCTGTCCCCGGATGAAATGATGCAAATGTTGTTGTTGTTTTTTTTGTTTGTTGCCCATTGTTTATTGTGAAGGAAAGACTTAAGTAGACTTAATCATGCTGTGCTGCAGTAAAAATATTAAAACATACATTTTGAACAGCTGAGCCGGCAAAGTTCTGACACACAGAAATAAATAAAGAACTTCAAAAAGCAAACGGGCAGTTGAAGTGAAGTGGCATCTCGCACTATGTAAATAGAAACTCTGACAACACTTCGCATACACATACAGATGCACACAGACACATACAGATGCACACACGCACACGCACACACACACACACACACACACACACACACACACACACACACACACACACACACATTCAGCCTTTTACGGTACTCAAGATTCTTCCGACATGATTTTCAGATGGTTTAAATAAATGAGAAACCAGGTTATAGCACATTTTGGTTAATGATATAGGTGTATAAAGCACAAGTTAGTAAGTAAGTCCGTAGTAGAGTGTTATCGAGAGCCAGTGCGAAGGCACATCATGTTTTGTTTTATATATTAGCATATTAGCATTAGCGAACACTAATGCTAAACATCAGTCGGAGCGGGTTAAAGGTTATAGTGCATACATCAGCTCAGATAAGGTGGGAGATAGAGCTGGTGGAAGGAGATATAGGAGGGTTGTTGTTAATGCATACCAGGCAGCTAAAGGGACAGCCCCTGCCTACCTGAAGGAAATGGTAACCCCCCAAACCCCTGCCCGCTCACTCCGTTCCTCCACCTCGGCTGGCCGACTGGCCCCACCTCCTCTACACAGCAGTCGGGCTGCCCGATCACGTCTCTTCACAACACTGGCTCCCCGCTGGTGGAATGAGCTCCCCACGGCTGTCAGAACGGCAGAGTCACTACCCATCTTCCGTCGTAGACTGAAGACCTATCTCTTCAGGTTACATCTTAACTGCTCCTCCTGAGACATCTTCTGACCCTCACCACTACGTCTCCTAAAGACACCCGCTTTCCCCTCTACTGTGTCCCTAAGAACTTCTATTGCCCCCCTTGTACTGTTTCTCAGTTTCTCCAGTAATATGAAAAAAAAAAAAAAAAAGTTTTAGTAGAAGGCGATAATAGGGAGAAGGTTTTTCCTTCTATCAGTGGCCCCGGGCCCGAGCTAGAGTACTCTTCCTGCAACGAATAGTGGACTGCTGATTCACATGCTTAGTATTCAAATGTATTGATTGTAAGTCGCTTTGGAATAAGGCATCTGCTAAATGCCAAAAATGTAAATGTAAATGTAATGCTGCAGAAGCTGCATCCAGCTATATCAGTCTAGCACTGCCTCTGAGGTAAATGGTTCTGGATGAGGCGAGAGATAGCTTAGCATAGCGTGACTTTCAGAGCTTAAGTATGAAGTATGGTGAACTGAGGGAGGAAGAGAGGGGAGCGATGGGGAGCTAACGTTTAACTTATATTCAGCAGTATAGGTAATCTATTCCAAGTGGAGCACCACCTGCAGAAGTGGCCATGATGACACCCCCTAGAGGGAGGGTGAGAGTTGAGAGGTCAAAGTTCAGCGGGTGCTGCTGAGTTTGAACAGCGTCAGCCTCTCAGCCGTTGGGACTGTTCTCCTCCAATGAAACTTGAGGAGATACCAGAGAGAGGCTGGGGCTTTGTAAACGGCGAACCAACCGCCTGCCACCACCGAGAAGGGAAGCACAAGGAGGGAAAGATAGCGGCCGCCACTAAAAGGAGGAACTCTCTCGTTGTCGGCGGCGAATCACATCAGTCTTTCTCTTCGGTAGGGTCAAACAGGGTTTCCCAGGGGACTCCACAGGGTTGGAATGTAGGTGGGGACGACGACGACAAAGTAAGTTATTCACTGCAACTTTGAGTACTGATGACTTTTTCAAGTGTTGTCTTGCTTCTATGTGTTGTTATGTGGGTTCAAACTTCTGATTCATGTTGAGGAGGGACGGCGGGGTCAGAGGATCTGATTGGCGAAAAAGGCCTTGGTCTGTCCGCAGGTGGGGTTGACGCACAAGGGGCAGCGCAGGGTGAGCTGGCGGGAGCACGGCTCGTTGGACTTCAGGTGAGATTGGACCAGGTCGGCCAGAGCCTGGGGAGGAAAGAGACAGAGGTTTACACTCACACACAGGTCTACAGAACACAGAGACAGAGGTTTACACTCACACACAGGTCTACAGAACACAGAGACAGAGGTTTACACTCACACACAGGTCTACAGAACACAGACAGAGGTTTACACTCACACACAGGTCTACAGAACACACAGACAGAGGTTTACACTCACACACAGCTCTACAGAACACACAGACAGAGGTTTACACTCACACACAGGTCTACAGAACACACAGACAGAGGTTTACACTCACACACAGGTCTACAGAACACAGAGACAGAGGTTTACACTCACACACAGGTCTACAGAACACAGAGACAGAGGTTTACACTCACACGCAGGTCTACAGAACACACAGACAGAGGTTTACACTCACACACAGGTCCACTGTTTGTCTCTCGGACACCGGGCAGAATATCCTCTCGGCGCGGACATGTCGCCTTGCGTACCTCCATCCCACATGTATTCATCATCATATTTTTCAATATATGTTGTATTGTCTGAACGAACATTTATTTCACCATATTACGTGACTTATGCACCTTAGGTTTTTGTGAACGGGACGATCAGAAAGAGATTAGTTTACCACGAAACAAGGAATGCAAAATCAAAAAAACAACGCATTACATTGGCCGTCCTATTGAGATGATAACTGTTTACAGATTGAACTCATTATCACTATTAGGCTACCGAGTCTCGATCTCAAATGGCATTCAATTGTCAGGATTCATCTTTGATAAACAATGGCCTACTAATCAATCGTTGATGATTACATAATCAAATGTAGCCTGCAGCGCAGAGCGCATGTCTTATTGAGTACACATTTCACGGCAAGAGAATTCCGATTTGTGGCAAACACCCAACAATTGTTCGTTCACTAAACATTATAACATGAACACAGTGAGGATTCAAACAAACGAAATAATTAATACACATCATTTCATTTATAATGTGCAGTAAACAAACTAAATAATGTATACTCTCTGCAATTGGCTAATGGTGCCAAAATCAACTATCCAAATATGAATCTGCGTATATCTTTGTACAACCTTGTTGTAGCCTATTATTATCATGGTCGACATGAGAATTGTTGGCTACTTCATATCACAACTGAACATTCATATATATAGCCTATTGCATTATTTGAAAATTGACAGCGCTGTACATAGTGTCATTCAATGCACAAGCACGTAATTTCAAACGATTTTGGTCGACAGCGAAATACATTATCAATATCTTATTATCAATTGTCAATATACTCTCTCCCTTCTTCTCCTTACTTTCCTGTCTGTCTTCACTATATCTGGGACTGCCCCACTCAGAAATATCCGTTTGTTATATCGTTGATTCTGGTGGGGGATGGTTTGAAGGGCTTGTTGGAGGCATCCTTTGTGTGGTGATCGGAAACGATCAGAAAGAGATCATTGAGAATAAGATGACCCTCCCCCATGCATCAACCATCAATTGTCAGGATTCATCTGTGATAAACAATTGCCTACTAATTACATGCCATTGAATATGTTTGCATATGAACACACTTATTCCTACATTATCAATATCTTATTATCAATTGTCAATACTCTCTCCCTTCTTCTCCTTACTTTCCTGTCTGTCTTCACTATATCTGGGACTGCCCCACTCAGAAATATCAGTTCGTTATATGATTACAGGCATAATCATCGCCGACATCATTTTATTTGATGTACACATTTCACGGCAAGAGACAGTTTATTCTCCCAACAATTGTTTGTTCACTGCACAACATGAACACAGTGAGGATTCAAACAAACAAAATAATGAATACACTCTGCAATTGGCTACTACTACAACGTGGTCTACAGTGATATACAAAAAATACATTATATACAATATTATAAATATCTGTTTGTTATATAATATTCGTTGATGAGCAGCTTGATAGGTACATACTGTGCAGTGTATCATTCATAACTGTACATAGGCTACACATATCATAATATCTTATCACTATTGCATGGAACTTGGGTAAACCCGCTGTGAAAAAAACCCCTCAGCTCCAACAAATCTGAAGGGATTGGGAGACATACTGTACAGTTTATCATTTTCATAACTGTCTGTACATATACATATCTTATGTATCACTATTGCTATATATAGCCTATATATAAACACATTATGTTACAAATATCAGTCTTATCCACTGTATCTAATTCAGCACTGAAGCCTGAAGGTTGAGCACAGTGTGTGCCCCCTTGCTACCTCTGCTGATATAAAAGAGAATTGCAGCCTTGGAGAAAAAGATGGCAGCCGAATCCCAAGGCAAATACACAGACACACACAGAAATACTGCAAAATCGCTTTATACTAACTCGATTTTGAAAATGTAAAGATGCTGGGTGGTAGAACGCACATATCTAGGAAAAGTCATGAAAGGAGGGTCCTGAAATTTGATCGAGTGCAAAGGTAGATTTTTTTTTGTACTCACTGGTGCTGTTTAACACCTCACGGCTGATTAAGTGTTAAGCAGCTCTCTCTCCAAACACAACGGCACAGGCCTACATTCAAAGGTAAAAGCAGAGAAAGTCTTAAATAAGGAGCCATAACCAGCAGTACAGCAGTACTCAAACCATATAAACAAGCACAGATCGCCACCAGCCTCGCGAATCATATAAACCGCTCATACGATACCAGGCTTGCTGTAACCCCTAGCGACTCTCCCTTTCTGGGTGTGAAGATCGGTGAGTGGTGGCATCGGGCGGCCTTTAGCCAGTAGTTGTGTTTTTCCAGTCCAGTCCAGTCTACGAAATCCCTTTAGGTCGCTGACAGTAATGTCCATATTAACAAAATCAAGCAAGTTATCCTTATTGATTATTATTATTTAGATCGTTTGAGCTAGCTGGCATAAGCTATTCTGCCGGGCGAGAGAAAGTAAGGTGAAATGTTAAGTGAACTTGAAAGTGATAAGAGCCAATCAGTAGCTCTTATCGGAATGAACGAACTACTGATTGGCTGGTAAGCATGCTTACCCTGGCCACATTAAACAGCGGGCTGAGGCATTGAAAAAAAAAAGAAGACATTTTCACAGAGAGACGCAGACATTACATTACGACATTTCAGCAGAGAGAGAAGTGCTTATAATGCAACGCAATGCAAGCAAGCAGAATAGCGAGTGCTTACTCCTGCAGGTGGCGCCAAAATGAATGACTCCTGCTGCCCTGGGACCTAAAATACGACTCTTTTAATGAAAACAAACAAACGGTTACATGCACTTTTATTTTAATATTTCCACTGTCCTTTTTTTTCTTTTCGTTGGGTAAGCACTGCTTACTATGCTTATATGGACGACACGTCCTTGCTAGACAACCCAGTTGAAGTTGATGAACGAAATCCAATGATGGACATCTTTTGTAAATGTAATTTAAAATTACTTAATACAGGAATCAACAATTCAGCAAAGAAATCTCAACAGTCTTTAACTTATTAAATTAAGACTTGAACAACAGAAGGACAAAAGTATAATTAAATGAAGATTTGAACCCAATTATAAAAGTATAAATCACACAAAAAGTCTAAATATGATTTTAATGGGTGTGGTATTGTGTCTAAATACATTGAGATCTTTTAAAGATCAGTTGGCCATAATACTGTCAGGATTAGATCAATGAAGAATTACAGCAGAGATATTTACTGACTCAGCATTGCTTGTTTCACACAAAGACAAAAGTGTCTTATACAAGACGGAGCAACACAGACATGGTGCCAGCGAAATTGAATAGTGAAATGGGAAAAAGGTAATTTTTACCCACTGCGGCAGTACTGTGGAATAGTATACCTGGAGAGCTAAAAACTATATGGTGTAGTGACTACATTATGGGTTCATGTTCTCCTCTTACTGTTGGTTGTGTAGTGGGAGGGAACCAGTTCTGGCACTAGGAGCAGAGGGGAGGATTATTAACGTTGCAACTTCCTGTTTAGACACAACAGTTTTGGTGATCTATTTTCTGGTCCTGTACTGAGAGTACAAGTTGTTATTTTGATTAAACAGTTATCATTACGTTGCCTACGTCTTTCCTTTTTCCTCCGGCACTACACTGGTGACCCCGACGTGGATTTTTGTTAACGTAATTGTGTACAAAAACCAGCGAACGAACATTACAATCCTGCAAAATGTCCGGGCGAGGAAGACGTTCAAACCAGCGGCAGCCATCACCATCCCCTGTCAGGGTAACGCGTGGTGCGCACACTCCCACTCTCAAGCTACCAGAGTTCTGGGACTCAACGCCTGCTGCATGGTTTGCTATTGTAGAGGCACATTTCAACAAAAGTGACATCGATGACGACGACGACCGGTACAACCATGCTGTGGCAATGTTGGGCAGCTCCACCGCAGCTCGAGTGGTAGGTTTTTTGTCTGCTCCCCCGACGACGAACAAATATGAGCGCCTCAAGGCCCTGCTTCTAGAGACATTTGAACTGTCCACTGCGGAGAGGGTGCGTCGCCTATTTGCCATGTCGGACTTGGGTGACGAGAGGCCTTCTGCGCGCATGGAGAGGATGCTAAACCTGCTCGGTACAGAAGACCCCATGATCCTCTTCACAGAGCTGTTCATGCGCACATTGCCAGCTCAAGTTAGGATGGCGCTGGCCAACACCGCCATCATGGAGCCCCGCGCCCTGGCCAGGGAGGCGGACCGGTTCGTCTTGGCCATGCCTCAACGGTCCCCCGACCTGCTCGCTCCCGCGGCCGCCCCGCCACCCGACCGTCGCAGGAGAGCGAAGGATGACGCCAGACCTTCTGGCCAGCAGGGTAACGCTGCGGGCCATTGTTTCTACCACGCCACTTTTGGCGCCAAGGCCAAACGGTGCCGCTCACCCTGCACCTTCGGACCGACGGGAAACGGCGGGGCCGGCACTCAGTAGTGGCCCTGAGCGCTGGCGTCACCAACAGGCTGCTCTTCATACAAGACACCGCCTCTGGTCGCAGTTTCCTTTGTGACACAGGTGCCCAGTGGAGCATCATTCCGGCAGAGAGATCGGATGTGGCGAAGGAGGAGCGTGGTCCGCAGTTGGCAGGCGCGGACGGCACACCTATCTGCTCTTATGGCACTAGGGCGGTGGACGTGTGCTTCGGAGGGCAATGCTTTTCGTGGGATTTTGTCATAGCGGCTGTCACATTTCCCCTCCTTGGTGCGGATTTTCTGTGCGCCCACAACCTGTTGGTGGACGTGGGGAACAGGCGCCTGGTCAACTCACAGACTTTCGCTTCCTTCGCCTGTACGCAGGGGGAGGCGGTCTACAGCGGGTGGTCCAATACGCTCGCCGAAAGTGACCAGTACCTTCGGCTGCTCGCCGAATTCCCCGACCTTACCAAGCCCACCTTCTCCGCGCCCACGGTGAAACACGGAGTGGAGCACCACATCGAGACCGAGGGGGGCTCCCCTCCACGCCAGGGCCAGGCGCCTCAACCCGGAGAAGCTGGCCATCGCCAGGGCGGAGTTTGCGCATATGGAGCAGGTGGGCATCGTTCGGCGCTCGAGCAGCCCCTGGGCGTCTCCCCTGCACATCGTTCCTAAGTCAGACGGCGGGTGGCGCCCATGTGGGGACTACCGCCGCCTCAACGACGCGTCCAAGCCTGACCGCTACCCGGTCCCACATGTCCAGGACTTTTCAGCGAACCTGGCAGGCAAACGCTTCTTCTCCAAAGTGGACCTGGTACGGGGGTACCATCAGGTGCCGGTGCACCCCGAGGACGTCCCTAAGACGGCCGTAATCACGCCATTTGGACTCTTCGAGTTTCTGCGGATGCCGTTCGGCCTGAAGAACGCGGCGCAGACCTTCCAACGCCTCATGCACTCGGTGCTCCGGGACCTACCATTCCTCTTCGTCTACTTGGATGACATCCTCGTCGCAAGCACCACGGAGGAGGAGCACCTGTCCCACCTCCGGGCCCTTTTCACACGGCTCAGCCAACATGGGCTGATTGTCAATCCGGCGAAGTGTGAGTTCGGACGGAACACCATCGACTTTCTCGGGCACCGGGTCTCCGCAGAGGGGGTGACCCCCCTCCCCTCGAAGGTGGAAGCTGTCGCTGCTTTCCCGCGCCCCAGCACAATCAGCGAGCTCAAGGGGTTCATCGGGATGGTAACCTTCTACTATCGCTTCCTCCACCACATCGCTCACATCCTGCGGCCTCTGTACGATGCCCAGAAGGGCAAGACTCTGAAGCAGCCGGTGGACTGGACGGCGGAGCGTGTCAAAGCCTTTCAGGACACCAAGGCGGCCCTGGCCCGCGCTGCCATGTTGGCCCACCCCTCGCCCTCGGCACCCACTGCTCTCACCACGGACGCCTCTGACTTTGCTGTGGGAGCGGTGTACGAACAGTGGGTTGGGGACGCCTGGCAGCCTCTTGCATTCTTCAGCCGCCAGCTGTCTCCCAGAGAGCAAAGGTACAGCACATTCGACAGGGAGCTCCTCGGGCTGTGGCTTGCTGTCAGACACTTCCGTTTTTTACTGGAGGGCCGCGAGTTTACGGCCTACGTGGACCACAAGCCACTCACGCACGCCATGTCCAAGGTGGCGGAGCCGTGGTCCGACCGCCAACAGCGCCAGCTCGCCTACATATCCGAGTTCACCACAGACATCCAGCACGTTGCTGGGAAGTCCAACCAGGTCGCGGATTGTCTCTCCAGGGCGGTGGTTGGTGCGGTCCAACTGGGTTTGGACTACGCGCGCATGGCTGCAGACCAGGCCGCCGACCCCGCCGTCCAGGCTCTCAAGTTGTCGGACACAGGACTGCGCCTAGAAGAGGTGGTTTTCGGTGACGCAGGGGCCACGCTCCTGTGCGACGTCTCCATGGGTCAGCCACGACCGGTGGTCCCCGCCAACTGGAGGCGCCCCGCCTTCGAGGCGATACACGGCTTGTCTCACCCTGGTAGGAAACCGTCCTCACGGCTGGTGTCAGAGAAATTCGTCTGGCATGGGCTCAAGAGGGATGTGAGGGCCTGGGTAGACACGTGCATCGCCTGCCAGCGCGCCAAGGTGCATCGACACGTCAAGGCCCCCCTGGAGCAGTTCTCTGTGCCTGAGCGGAGGTTCGATCATGTAAACGTGGACCTGGTAGGGCCGCTGCCCCCCTCGCACGGATACACCTATCTCTTTACCATGGTGGACAGGACGACTCGCTGGCCGGAGGCAGTTCCGCTCTCCTCAACGACAGCCCCCGACCTGGCCCGGGCGTTCATCGCGGTGTGGGTCTCCCGCTACGGCACCCCTGCTGATCTCTCCTCTGACCGTGGCTCACAGTTTACTTCAGAGCTGTGGGCAGCGGTGGCGGAGAATCTGGGGGTCAAGCTCCACCGCACAACCGCCTATCACCCGCAGGCGAACGGGCTCTGTGAGCGTTTCCATCGATCCATGAAGGCCGCCCTTCGAGCCAGCCTCACGGACAGCGACTGGCTTGACAAGCTGCCGTGGGTCATGCTGGGGCTCAGGACAGCGCCTAAGGAGGACCTCCAGTCGTCGTCCGCTGAGCTGGTGTTTGGACAGCCGCTGCGGGTCCCCGGTGACTTCATTCCCAAGTCAACGGAGCCCTGGTCCGCCGCCGCTCAGCGCGCCTCCCTGCTGGACAGCGCCAGGACCTTCGTCCCGGTCCCGACTACGCAGCATGGTGTCCCTACTTCGAGGGTGCCCCCGGAGCTGCACTCAGCGAGGTTCGTTTTCATTCGTCATGATGGCCACAGGACTCCACTACGTCCTCCTTATGACGGGCCTTTCCGTGTCATCGAGGCCGGAGCCAAGAACTTCATGGTTGACATGGGGGGTAGGCCTGAGTGTGTGTCCGTTGATCGCCTCAAACCGGCCCACTTGGACCTTGAACTGCCCCTGGACTTGGCCCTGCCACCGCGCAGAGGCCGGCCTCCAGTCCTACCTCCCCTGCCGCGCCCTGGCCATTCCCCCCTCCGACCCCGACAACCCCCCGCAGCTCGCGAGCCCCCGGTCGTCACTGCCCCCCGTCCTTCCCTGCAGGAGGACGTGATGGGCGATGTCACACCTCCTCCCGCACCTCCTGACTTTACCTACGATCGTAGGGGCCGGGCCATACGCCCTCCTCGCCGTGAGGATTTCCAATATTGAGGTGAACACTGGGGGGGCTGGTGTAGTGACTACATTATGGGTTCATGTTCTCCTCTTACTGTTGGTTGTGTAGTGGGAGGGAACCAGTTCTGGCACTAGGGGCAGAGGGGAGGATTATTAACGTTGCAACTTCCTGTTTAGACACAACAGTTTTGGTGATCTATTTTCTGGTCCTGTACTGAGAGTACAAGTTGTTATTTTGATTAAACAGTTATCATTACGTTGCCTACGTCTTTCCTTTTTCCTCCGGCACTACAATCTAGAGTAATGCACAACGATTCAAGATAGGAGTAAAGAGACCAAATCAAAGCTAAACGCTGGGCCTTCTTAGTAGCAAATCTTTAATAAGATCCTTGAAACCTAGTGATGAAGCCAACTTGCTGTGCTGCTGTCATTGTCCTTTGTTACTTCTTGCTCTACATCATTCATAATATGTCCTATAATAGTATTAACATAGTCAGTGGAGCCCCTAGACTTTTGGGGGCCCTAAGCAAACAACATTATGGAGGCCCCTGGTAAGGGTCTTAGGCGGGTGACGATGTGGACATTTTAAAATGTATTTATTTCCCTGACACTAAAATATAATACGGTTTTACGAAGTTCGCGCATATGCGCGCGCTCGTGTGTGTAAGTAAAAAAAACAGTCTCTTTTACAAAGGAGCCCTGGCCAAGACAGCCACAATACAACAATTACATTTGACATAATAAAAGCACATAAAAACATGCAAAGCACATTACATAAAAACAGTAAAAACAGTACATGACCACAGGTACAGTAGCACACCTAGTACACATTGCGACATACTGGACCACAAGTAGCATACAAATTACATGCAACATGGAGCATGTAAATGATGCATGTAAATGCATGTAAATGATGGATCTTATCATGAATCATTTTTAAAGGCTTTAATATAGGCTACATGATGTATTAACTATTTATATTTTGTACCCAGATGTCAAATAAATACGTAACAAATGAATAGTTAACTTTAAAAAAAAAAATGCCCCGCTGAACCAATGAGAAGGACGGGGGGGGCGGTGCTTCCCATCGGTCCGGCCTATCAGTGTCCTAGATTTGCCGCTCGCTCCGGGCGGCACATAGAATCCGTTCTATGGATAAAGGTCTCCAGACGTTTGGAGCGAGAGCAAAGCGGAAGTGGAAACGGCTGGCACCGCGAGACTAGCCAGCTATCAATAAACTACAATTCATCAGAGCAATTGCGCGTCATCTCCCTGTCATCAGAATGATCACGCCCCTTTTTGGGTGATAGAAGGGGAGAAGTTTGACTGGCGGTCAATGGGAATTTCTGGTCTTCGCTACTTTAATCCGATAAAATAAGAAAACCGTAGTGCTTTTTAGATATTAGGAGCCCAAATCCGATGGCCAGTTAGGCAAACTATATTATAGTGTCGTTGCCGATCAATGATCGACGTCGCTATATAGAGAAAATAATGAAATAGGGGTTGATTCATCAGAGCAGTCATACGTCATCTCCCTGTCATCAGGGATTTGTAGTTCTTCATTTGATTTGCCGTGTAAATCCCCAGACTGCCCAAATCCGATTGCCAGTCAGGCAAACAATTATATAGTGTCGTTGCCGATCAATGATCGACGTCGTTATATGGAGAACATTTATGAAATAGGCAATGAATGTGTGTCCTTTCAGTCTGCCTCCATGAACCACCCGACCCAAAGGCCTGAGGTGTTGTAGGAGGTATGAATATGATTTAGGGGGTATTTAGTATAACAGGCTAATGGGTTTATTGTGAGTTTACTTTGATTGTTTGTTTATTGCCTAGATCACCGTATTGAGAAGTCATATGGTTATGGGGGGTGATATTGCAAGGTAATTTAAGCACCTGCGCACCTTGCATGGTGGTAGTGGAGAGAGAGGGGAGCGATGTATTTTTGTTGACCGCATTATACGCATATTCTATACGCATTGTTTGTTATTTTTCTGGTTTTGATCGCTTATGGATTATTTTTGTACGTCGCCAAGTTTGACTGTTCTATTCAATAAATGTCCAATGTGACAATTGCCCTCCTCCACCGGCCCTAGTTTTGGATCTAGCTTGCTGTTCATTATTTTCATGATAAAACGTCATAACATCTTCATATACACCATACAGTAGACACTGAACAGTAGACATAAGACATGTTCATAAATGTTTATCTTATATGTGTATATGTTTGTGAATATGTGAATATGTTTTCTGTTTTTTTGCACCTTCGGAAGAGCCACTACAATTTCATTGTATAGGCAACTGTACAACGACAATAAAGTCTATTCTATTCTATTCTATACAGGATAAATACTGATTAACAGTAGGCTACTTTGGCAAATGCCCATTGAACAGATTTATTTATTATCCTATCTTAAGAAAACTAATGTAACACTCCCATCTGGAAAAAAAAAATGTGGAAAAAAAAATGTGAAAAAAAAAAATTTGGGAAAAAAATTTGGAGGCCCTTTTTGTTTGGTGGCCCCAAGCAATTGCATTGGTTGCCTCTATGGACGGGGCGCCTCTGAACATAGTAATACATACATTACACCAGATTAGCTAACTTAAATGTTATCTAGCTAGCTAACAATATTATTAAGATGCCAGTGGTCAATGTTATTGCAATTACTGGAAGAACTATTAACTAAATATGAATATTAGCTAAAGTTGTATTCAATGCTTGCATGGTAATGCAGCATACATTAAAATATTCAAAATCTGTTTGTTAACCCCAAACCTCCTACTGCTCACCTCCTTCTCCTTCAACTGGGAGGTGGGTTGAGGGAAGGAGTCCTGATCCTGGAGCTGCATCTGTGCATGACGTCATTAGCATGTAACATTATACTAGTTAGCTAGCTAGCTATAGCAAGAGTGCATAGCTGCTGGATACAAATTCACTGAGCTCTAATAATCTATATTTGGACCAAAATTGCCCTCATCTCATATATTTAACTGAAATTATACTGACAGTGCACTGTAAGTTAACTTTACTTGAAGTTAATGTTAATTAGCTATAGCGAGCTAACTAGATCATCCACACAGTGATTAGCTAGAGCTAAACCACACAATGTTGGCTAGGTAGCCTACAAGTTATGGGCCCCAAAAGAAGGTCTGAATGAATACATTTCTTATTTTTTTTGTCACTCTCCTCGTTCTTTACTTTTACTTTTCTCTTTTGAGACCCTGACTTTGTTACTTTTCTCTTTTGAGACCCTTACCTGACTTTGGCTTCGCCTGTGACATCATCTTCTCTCTCCTTGTCAGAATATTCGCGGTAACGTTCCTCGAGTCTAGCAGCTCGTGCGGGTGGACTGAACCATGCAATGACTAAATAGAGGGGTAAATAATAAGGCTTAATTTAGTCAAACATAGAGAAACAAAACTCCAGTTTGTTTCTTTTGTAACTTTTTTTAATACATAGAATTATAATTTGAAGTCGGCTACATTAACTTCCTTATGATAATAATAATAATATTATTATAAATATAATATATTTTAAAAAAGATTCTCTTGGGCCCCTGTCAGTGCTGGGCGCTTAGAATCGTCCTAACTTACCCCCCCCCCCCCCCCCCCCCCCTAGCGGCGCCCCTGGCTGTTGATGTGGTGAAATGAGTAGCCTATGGCTAATTAAAACTTGTAAGTCCCATCGCTGTGTGGGCATGATTCGCGCGCGTAAATGAGAACATTTCGCACTGTTATTTTGGAGACCCCCACAAAGCTCAGCTTATAACTCGAACCCTGTTTCTAAGGATTCTTCTAAATAGACTGAACCCTACCGCCAACAGGCCAGTGGCGGCTGGTGCTAAAATGTTTGGGTGGGGCACAGGTTATGGGGGAAGAATATCAACTTTAAAATCTGGATTTACAGTCAATTTTAGCATGAGAATAGCTCTACCCCCCTGTACAGACCTCGCCATCCCCTCTACCCCCCTGTACAGACCTCTTCATCCCCTCTACCCCCTTGTACAGACCTCTTCATCCCCTCTACCCACCTCTACAGACCTCTTCATCCCCTCTACCCACCTCTACAGACCTCTCCATCCCCTCTACCCACCTCTACAGACCTCTCCATCCCCTCTACCCCCCTGTACAGACCTCTTCATCCCCTCTACCCCCTGTACAGACCTCTCCATCCCCTCTACCCCCTGTACAGACCTCTCCATCCCCTCTACCCCCCTGTACAGACCTCTCCATCCCCTCTACCCCCTGTACAGACCTCTCCATCCCCTCTACCCCCTGTACAGACCTCTTCATCCCCTCTACCCTCCTCTACAGACCTCTTCATCCCCTCTACCCTCCTCTACAGACCTCTTCATCCCCTCTACCCCCCTGTACAGACCTCTTCATCCCCTCTACCCCCCCTGTACAGACCTCTCCATCCCCTCTACCCACCTCTACAGACCTCTTCATCCCCTCTACCCCCCCTGTACAGACCTCTCCATCCCCTCTACCCTCCTCTACAGACCTCTCCATCCCCTCTACCCTCCTCTACAGACCTCTCCATCCCCTCTACCCCCCTGTACAGACCTCTTCATCCCCTCTACCCCCCTGTACAGACCTCTTCATACCCTCTACCCCCCTGTACAGACCTCTTCATCCCCTCTACCCCCCTGTACAGACCTCTTCATCCCCTCTACCCCTCTGTACAGACCTCTTCATCCCCTCTACCCCCCCTGTACAGACCTCTTCATCACCTCTACCCCCCTGTACAGACCTCTTCATCACCTCTACCCCCCCTGTACAGACCTCTTCATCACCTCTACCCCCCTGTACAGACCTCTTCATCACCTCTACCCCCCCAGTTTTCTCTACAATTTCTACAATTTTCTCTCTACAGTTTCTACACGTCAACGTGTACCGAAACACTTGTTTCCAACGTGGTCCTACGTTTCTCCTACACCAAGACACATACAAAGAGCATAGAAACATACAAAGAGCATAGAAACATACAAAGAGCATAGAAGATACAATCAGAATACAGTCTGCCATTCCTTCTCCCAGCATCGATTTGGTTTTCCTATCATGACTGAAGGACAGATGATTCACTTGCTTACACAAGTTTGACTTCGGTAATAGGTCCAGTTGCAATATCAAGTTGGGAACAAAAGATGCCTCCTTCTAATCCATTTGTTCAATTTGTTTACAAAGTCCGGTAGTGGAAAGCAGAACAACGCATTTGTTACTTCACATCCCGCTAGCCATGTTTTCTTCTCATACCAACCCCTCGTAAATCCTCGGTTATACGATTTTCCAATTTTCCCTGCCTTATAAACTTGCTTTATAATTAAATTTGGTCTGGGTGGTCCTAATTCCTTTACTGTTAATTTCTCCTGGTTGCTACGACGGCTGAACGGTGTTTCTTTTAAAGATTCAACCGAGTTGTTCAGAACATTACTAGCCATGGTGAAGCAGGTGAACGAACGTGACGCCGGCCGTATGACATGACGTAAGCACGTACGATTCTTTGTGCATGTCCCAAAACCCCATAGACAAATGACCGAATGGCCTGAAGTTACCAAAATAGATTTTACATGCAAGTCTACGAGAACAGCCTAGTGCAATTTCGAGTAGACTGAAAGTTGCCCTGAAAGGGGCGGGACTTGAAGCTGATTGGAACATACTCCACAGAACACTAGCTGATTGGACTATGATATACTCCACAGAACACTAGCTGATTGGACTATGATATTCAGAAGCAACACTGTCTAGAAGTCATAGAAAAAAAATCTCTCTCTTCTCCCTTTGGTGGGGCATTGTCCAATTGCCCCTAATGAACCAGCCTCCCCTGCAACAGGCACACATGTTCACAGGAACACATAACATGCGAATTTCGCCAAGTGCAAGCGCTCAATCAACCTCACCGTCACGAGATGAATCAGCATCACCTCGTTGATGGCCTTCCATACAATTACAGATTGTAATCAAGTGCAATACTGAAACACAACTGTGAACATTTCAAACCTGCAAACTGCGACACTTTAAATGAATGTGCAATAACACTATGTGCAATATGACAACCCTCGGGTACATAAGGTTCAGAGATAGGAAATGTTAGAATAGGTATAGCATGAGTACAGCACAGTGTTTTATTTGTATAGTATAGTATAGTGGATAGTGTACATAGCCTTTATTTATGTAAACCAGCTCTTTTCCCTTCTTGTTTTTAGTTTTTTTTTCCTAGCACCAGGGGAGCCCCCCCCTCCCAAATTTCGTTGTATGGTACCTGTACTATATCAATGACAATATGTCTTTTCAATGGGGCCTCTCTAGTTTGGGCAATGTAATCATAAATAATAAAAACAGGATGCAAGAACTACCACAAACCACATCTGAATAATGTCAAAGTTTAATCATAGCTTAAACATTGTTTCAAATGACAAAAGTTGTTAAAATTATTGAAAATTGACTGAGGTTAAAACAGATTCGAAAAAAAAGTCGGTTTTGGTATCACATTAAAACAAGTGAGTGATAAAAATGAGATAAAAAGTAGCTGCCAGTCCAGTTAAAAAGACAAATTATGTCCTGGTACTCTTTATTATTATTATTATTATTTTATTTTTTTAACTGAAATAGTTGTTTTTAAATTTTGTTTAAAATGTTTGTTTTTACCTATTATATTTGTGGTGCGAAATTGTGTGTTTTTTAAATTGAAATAGCTGTTTTTATATTGTTTAAAATGTGTTGTTTTTTAACCTATTGTACTTGTAAAGCACTTTGACGTAAAGTGCTATATAAATAAAGTTGTTATTATTATTATTATTATTAATTACAAGATTAATGATTCAGAACAAAAAGGATCTGATGTAAAAGTGATCAAATAAATAGAATAAATGGATACAGTATCTAAGATATTATTTAAATGACATACAATTGGCATTGTAAACATGTCTTTAAAAAGTAGCAACAGCAAACTGGCTTATTCAGAGAATCTCTTGAGTCTGAGAAGCAAAACGGAGAACTTTAGCCATCCTGTTTAATTATGGTCAAGATTGTTGCTTACATGCCGCTTCGACCAACAAGTTCAGATCTAAAAGATAAAATGACAGGATTAGGATTTCAGAATTGTTGCCATATCTTTAATCAAATGTTATAGGTTGGCTTAATTCACAATGTATTGTGGATGGATTGTCTTACCTGGAGATTTAGGTTGCTGTCTGCTGCTTTTGGTCTCCTGGGACAAACTGACATCTGCGTCCTTCACCTTGGTGCTGCTGAATTTATGAAAAAATTACATAATCCAATCTTGTTAATTTCAACCACAGAGTTCATGAAGACAACTGGTAATCATACTGTACATGACAAGTATATAGATTATATTTGCTTTCTTTGTGAACTGTAGCTGAATTATTTTTAACTTGACCATTCCCATTAAGAACTACAGTGTATTCTTTGCTAACTAGACATGACAGGTTTCACAGCACTAACCTTCTGAGAGGCATTGATAGGGTTAGTCTCAACATCTAGAGAGCCAGGTTCCTGCTCCTCCATTTTCACTGGCTCACCCGCAGGACCACCGATTGTGATGGCTATTCCCTGAGGAACTTTCCCTGGGACTGCAATAATAATGGGCCCGCAAGGAGTCACTGGGTTGGCATCCATGAAAACAGGCACGGAGCTGGAGTTGGCAGAAGAGTCTGGCTGTGAAGAGACTGGGTGAGAGGAGCTGTGGATGGTGGTGGTGGGCTGAGGACCAGATTTAGGGGTGGCCAGGAAATGCTTATCTGGGGTCCCCACTTTTACCATGCGTATCTTGGGGGAAGCTTGCAGTTCACCAACTAACTGGAAGACTGTGTCTAGGTTGACAATGACATCACTTTTCTTGCTTTCCTGATTTTCACTGCTCTGCCAGTCCTGGTTTTGGTTTCCAGGAGACAGAAAGCCCACAGGACAGTTTGGCTAAAATATGGGATTGAAAATATAAATCTTATAGCTTTGCATGAAAGGCCTGCAATTTCATCTTTGAACAACTTTCTACCCATGTACTTATGAATTCCACATCACTGGAGATAGATTCGCAGAAATGGGCTGTTCACCTACCTGGTAATCGCTATAACGGGAGAATGAGGGAGATGTCTGTTGCGCACTCCCTGTCATGTCTGTGTCCACTGCTACTGGGGGGCAGCACTGGTACACTGATGGGAAACAAACACATTTTTAACTTAGATGAATGTTTATAAATCACAAATGCAGAGTCTTTCTGTACATATAACTGATGAGTGTTCACATAATTGCCTGGGGAAAAGAATCCAGGTCGGTATTGTGCATGCTGGGGGATAAAACCATTGAACTTCGGCCCAGGGATTGCAAGGCCTTGTGAACCCTGCTGAATATGCACAGTGGTTGGGCTTGACTGCGGACAGGAAGCGTCTGCAGGAAACCCGTGGAAGACCGATATTGGGATTCCCTTGTCTGTGTAGAATATTGTAGGTGTGGGGGCATCACCATGACCCAAGACCCAGCCACGAGGTGGGATTGGGGTCCCAACATACTCCTTCACAGACTGTGATACGTTCTGGTGATATCGGTAAGGAGATGCTCGATGTCCTTCTCCAATATACACAGAACCTGTAGAAACATTGAGAGATCAACAGTATTTATTTATTTTTGCATTAAACATACAAACTGGGTGGTTCTGGTTCACACTAAGAATGTTCTTTGTAGTGTAAGACAGCTATTGATTTACTTGAATAATTGTTTATTACATACTTGGGAACTGGTATGATTAACAATGTACCTCTTCTGTTATTGTTTAGTTTTCTACTATTACATGGGACATAACCTCCCCCACGGATACTAGTTGTGGTTGTTATGCCCTGTTGTGTACATGTCTCTGTGAAATTCAATAAAAAAATATTAACCACAAAAAAAAAAATGTACCTCTTTTCTCTACTTTAGGCCTACCACCATTTGCGGTCGGCAGTCGGGGAAAGCGATTAGGTGGCCGACAGTTCACCTCTAACCCAGCTTTCATCTTGGCCTTGTTACTGCTGGTCAGCCTCTTCAGATTGACCAGGAGTTCAGGACGGAAATCTTGTTAATTTCAACCACAGAGTTCATGAAGACAACTGGTAATCATACTGTACATGACAAGTATATAGATTATATTTGCTTTCTTTGTGAACTGTAGCTGAATTCTTTTTAACTTGACCATTCCCATTAAGAACTACAGTGTATTCTTTGCTAACTAGACATGACAGGTTTCACAGCACTAACCTTCTGAGAGGCATTGATAGGGTTAGTCTCAACATCTAGAGAGCCAGGTTCCTGCTCCTCCATTTTCACTGGCTCACCCGCAGGACCACCGATTGTGATGGCTATTCCCTGAGGAACTTTCCCTGGGACTGCAATAATAATGGGCCCGCAAGGAGTCACTGGGTTGGCATCCATGAAAACAGGCACGGAGCTGGAGTTGGCAGAAGAGTCTGGCTGTGAAGAGACTGGGTGAGAGGAGCTGTGGATGGTGGTGGTGGGCTGAGGACCAGATTTAGGGGTGGCCAGGAAATGCTTATCTGGGGTCCCCACTTTTACCATGCGTATCTTGGGGGAAGCTTGCAGTTCACCAACTAACTGGAAGACTGTGTCTAGGTTGACAATGACATCACTTTTCTTGCTTTCCTGATTTTCACTGCTCTGCCAGTCCTGGTTTTGGTTTCCAGGAGACAGAAAGCCCACAGGACAGTTTGGCTAAAATATGGGATTGAAAATATAAATCTTATAGCTTTGCATGAAAGGCCTGCAATTTCATCTTTGAACAACTTTCTACCCATGTACTTATGAATTCCACATCACTGGAGATAGATTCGCAGAAATGGGCTGTTCACCTACCTGGTAATCGCTATAATGGGAGAATGAGGGAGATGTCTGTTGCGCACTCCCTGTCATGTCTGTGTCCACTGCTACTGGGGGGCAGCACTGGTACACTGATGGGAAACAAACACATTTTTAACTTAGATGAATGTTTATAAATCACAAATGCAGAGTCTTTCTGTACATATAACTGATGAGTGTTCACATAATTGCCTGGGGAAAAGAATCCAGGTCGGTATTGTGCATGCTGGGGGATAAAACCATTGAACTTCGGCCCAGGGATTGCAAGGCCTTGTGAACCCTGCTGAATATGCACAGTGGTTGGGCTTGACTGCGGACAGGAAGCGTCTGCAGGAAACCCGTGGAAGACCGATATTGGGATTCCCTTGTCTGTGTAGAATATTGTAGGTGTGGGGGCATCACCATGACCCAAGACCCAGCCACGAGGTGGGATTGGGGTCCCAACATACTCCTTCACAGACTGTGATACGTTCTGGTGATATCGGTAAGGAGATGCTCGATGTCCTTCTCCAATATACACAGAACCTGTAGAAACATTGAGAGATCAACAGTATTTATTTATTTTTGCATTAAACATACAAACTGGGTGGTTCTGGTTCACACTAAGAATGTTCTTTGTAGTGTAAGACAGCTATTGATTTACTTGAATACCGTAATTGTTTATTACATACTTGGGAACTGGTATGATTAACAATGTACCTCTTCTGTTATTGTTTAGTTTTCTACTATTACATGGGACATAACCTCCCCCACGGATACTAGTTGTGGTTGTTATGCCCTGTTGTGTACATGTCAAAAAATGTACAAAAAAATATTAACCACAAATTTTTTTTTTTACCTCTTTTCTCTACTTTAGGCCTTAGTCGGGGAAAGCGATTAGGTGGCCGACAGTTCACCTCTAACCCAGCTTTCATCTTGGCCTTGTTACTGCTGGTCAGCCTCTTCAGATTGACCAGGAGTTCAGGACGGTCCTGTCTGAAGTGTGGGTTGTGGAAGTGATGGAGGATCCCGCCGGTGGGAGACCTGCCAGTGGCACCATCCTCCTGTTTGTCTGGGTCGACCACGACCTTCTTGAACCCGTACAGGTTCAGCTGGCGGACGAAGCTGGTGAAGTTAAACGTTTTGAACACGTCCACGTGTTGAAGACGTCCATCAAACGGCTGCATCTGGGGGGACAGCAGCTCAGCCTCAAACAGCTGCTGGTCTATGATCACACTTTCCCCAGAGGCGTCCCAGTGGATAGACGGGTTCTTGGGGTTGATGACCAGACTCCACATCTTCGCGGGGAATTTGTTGGGGTTTATGGGGATGGTCCCCATAAAATAGTGTTGGTTCATATTTTATATATTCTCATATAATCTGTTGAGAAACACAAAAATAGTGGACAGAAGTTCACTATAAGACATGAAATCAGAATGCCTTGTAATGACGTGTATTCTGGAAATGTTGGACATTAACCAATGTTAACCTTATGTAGTTTCATTTGAAAGTATTTCACTCCGGCCGGGGAGAGAACGGACTATTCTGACTACAACAAGTCCGCTAGCGATTAAGCTAACAGTCGCTAACAGTTTATCACTCGAGTGGTCAAGATGTTCTGGCGATACTTTGATAGCTGTTAGGAAACTAACTAACTCTAACCAGCCGATTTATACGACGATATCTGTATTGTATTGCCGTGTTTGTATTCATTTAATTACAATTACAAGTTGAAGTTCAATACACCATACCGTTATTCTCTGACCGGGGCTCCGTGTCGTGTCTCAGAATACCGTTGGAGTTTGAATTCCAGAGACCGTCTGAGCTCGAGACCATCACCATGACCACCACCTTGACCAATAATAATAATTAATAATAATAATAATAATAATAATAATAATAATTTAATTTTAATAAGAATACTTTTGCCATTTAGCAGACGCTTTTAATCCAAAGCGATTTACAATTACGAATTACAGGGACGTTCCCCCTGGAGTAACTGAGGGCAAAGTGCCTTACTCAAGGGCTAAACACTAGTAGTGGTGTGGCTTCAGGCGGGATTTGAACTCCCAACCTTCCGATCACAAGTCCAACTCACTATCCACTAGACCACCACTAATTTTCGCGGCTCGGGCGAAGAAATTGGCTAATTCAAACTATCTAACATCCAATCTAATCCAATTGGCTAAATCCAATTTAGGCAGTTTGCGTTTTTTTTTTTTTTTTTAGAAATGCAGAAATTCACATATGCTATGATTATTCATTATTGCTTTTTGATTGATATCTCCTATAAATAACGACCTCTTGGGTAACAGGCTACCTGTAAAGACCATTCATTCATACTCGAGGACCGTGTCTGTGCGTGCGTGCGTGCGTGCGTGTGTCACTATCCATCATCTCTCCAAACCCCACTAGATGGCAGCAGTGTCACACATGTGTGCACTGAATGAAAACACACATGCCAAAATGGAAAAACAAAACAATTGATTTGTCCCAACTAAGGAGTGCGTTTCAATTGAAAGAATACGCTCAGTGACTGACTTGATATAGGCTTTATTTTAAGCAAGTGATAGACATATCAAGCTTCAATCATAGGGCTATGGTAATTGATTTTTGCAAGGATTTACAATGAAGCAATCTATCGTACACTTGCAATTGAGACTCGTCGGAATTTTTAGTTGTGGAGATGATTATTTTTATGAAAATATAGCAATGACCTGTGCTCTAATTGTATCTTATCAGAGCAGAATTTCAACTTCCCCACAGGAATTGGTAGGCTATTTCCTGTTACTATGCTGTGTCTCTCGCCGACTGTTGACCAAGAAGTTGTTGATCTAAACTGGCACAGTGCCTGTGATAAGGGCCTTTGGGAGAAGTAGACTACACACCATTGCTGTGTGGGAGGCTAGAAGGAAAGCGTAGCCTTTTTCTCGCAGACAGATCGGGGGACATTCAGGGAAGTTTCATATCTAATGTTTCATGGATTAAGAGTTGTTAGAACCCGCTCATTAAAAACACCTGGTATTTTCTCTTTCACATGAACTGGGGGACATGATGGCTGAGATGCCTAGACTGTGACACCACCTGTGACAGATACAGACACGTGTGGACACGCAGATACAGAGGACCAACCAGGAGGATGGCACACACTGTTACCTTCAATCTGAACCCTTGTCAAATGGATCCTGAGTATGAGTAAGTAGCTCTTCCCTCCTCTCTGACCAATGTTTTGTATGTGGACCCATGTGATTAGTTGCTCTTTTTTAATTATTTATAGCTAATCATATTGTCTGTGTACTTTATTGCTCCTGTTATGTACAAACTGCTATTGCAGTTTATGCTCAAACTGTTTTCACTTGCTCCCAAACGTACAGTATGGTTACCGTACAACTGTGTTCAGTTCAGCTCTGCTATATGCATAACACATGGTTGTATATCCAGCTAGTTTTCCTCTCTTTTTAGTTGCAAATTCACATACTGCCCTTGTATGCTATTACACACTGTTATTTTATTTCAAGGCCAAGATCGAAGTAGCCTACCCTATCTAAAGTTTCCATTATTTCAGCTCAAGGTTGTGGTGGCCAAAATACAATATGTTTATTATTGTACATGAAGTGCTGTATCTTATATTAATGTCTTGTGTGCTTCTATTTGACTGATATTGTCATTTAAACCGTATTTGCACATTGTTTTTGAAGCCTGCGTTGCTCTTTGTCCTCTGTCCTGTTTAATTTGGAAGCAGTGACTTCAGTTGTCTTGGGAACATTCTCTGGAGAACTGGGAAACCATAAGACCTAGGCCTACACTTCATTCATGACTACTATGGGTTTTGTTTTCTATTTAGATATGTACAATGAAGTATAACATTGATTTCTGTCTGCATCTATAGCATGATGTCATGACGTGTCTCTATTGCACAACATTCCCCAGGAACCTTGGAGCTGATGACATGGCTCAGGTCTGTCAGCTCTTCAGGGAGCCAGGACCGGATGTTGAGGGCAAACCTGAAGCCCTGGAAATGGAGGACCTCACAAGGCAAGAAAGAGGTAACTCGAGTGGGCTCTGTTTACGGAGAAACGAATGAGCATGAAATAGCTCTTCAAACATAACATTCGGCAAATGTACAGCACCAGTATGTCTTATTAATTCTCATCTAATCTCAACCGTGTTTTCCCTCACAGAGCGTGGAGGGATGAGGACAGATGAGAGCAGGCTGGAAATAGGTGATGCACCCATTCAGGCACGCCCTCTGATGAGGAGCCGCTGGTCTGCTGCCACCCAGAGGGTTCTCTCCTCCATGCCCAGTCGCACTGCCGGTAAGATCACCCTCTTAGCCAAACCAGGGCAAGGATTTTGGGGGATTTGTGAATATTTTGATAGTGTGATTTTTTGGGTTGTTGTTGCAGGAATGGCCTTGTTAAGGTTAAGGTTATACTGCATATTCTGCTGTTAACATTTGTTGAGTTCTCCCATGTGTTATCTTACTGTGCCAGGAGTTTCAAACCCTAGCTTGAGTAGTGTCTGTGGCCTTGCCACTCTCTATAAAAGCCTCTGACTTTACAGTACCATATCTCCTCACACAGGACAGAGTCGCGTTGCAATCATCACCCACTGCAACAACCGTTCCACTCAGCTGCGCAAGTATCGCCAGACCCAGCCCGCAATCCGAGACATCGCCCACTCTTCCAGACCTTGTAACCGTGACTATGGCACAGAGGAAGACTTGGAAGATGTCTGTGAGGAGGGTGAGTGTCACTCCCAAACCCACTTGTCAATCCTCTCCTAGTCACCGGGAGTTGCCCTCTACATATGTGGGACATTTAAAGCCAGACCCTACTGCATCTACTGAGAGTGATGCTGTTGGAGGGAAGCCACTCTGGTGCGATTGCAGCTCTCTAGAATTTGGTTTAACAGACAGTTGTCCCTCTCCAAGTCTCTCCACTGGGAGTCAGTGTTGGCTGTGTCTGTGGGATTTGCTGCAAGCAACAAGACAAATGGCAGTGAAAATGGTTTAGCTGATGTGCTTGGATTACAGAGACCAAGAGGGAGCAGCTGGTGAATAACCTGCACAGTCTGTCTGTGGCTGACCGAATGTGCATGCTGCGCACCATGCCTTTCAGTCTGGCAGAGAAGACTGAGCTGAGGTATGGATTGTAAATCAGTGCAAGAATGACACACAAAACGTGTTTAGATCTTCAAAGATTCCACCTTATGCAGTTATAATCTTCCCTTAGATAACGTGTATTCAGTGACAGAGACTCCAACTTAAGCAGTGAGGCTCCCTGCTATAGCACCCTCCATATTTACATTTTGAGAGTGAGTATAATTTAATAAATACTGGCACAGAGAAAGACTGTTGAGAAACACATTCGTTATCAGGCAAACTGAGATGGAAGGCATGATGATAAGATGTGTGTGTTGGTGTCTGTGTATTTCCCAAAGGTCTTGCACCATGGCATGTTCGGCTGTCTCTTCCTGAGTTTCCTGCAGCTGTGGCAGGTGGCGACGAAGAGGCTGAGCGCCCGTTTTGGCACGGGGGTCCTCTCCTACTTCCTCTTCCTCAGGATCCTCCTCCTCTTGAACATCCTCCTCTTCCTCATCAATGGTTTGTTGGTGGTCATCCCCCAGGCCGTCAACCCTCCTGACCGTGTTCCCAGTGACAGCACTTTCACTGGGCTGGAGCTGCTCACTGGGACGGTAAGAAGGGAGTTAAAGTCTGCACAACACAATTTCACATGAATATACAGTAATGCATTGTTTAAGTTGTTTCATGTTGCTTTCTCAACACTCAACACTCCCACCTCTGCTCCCTCTCAGGGTTTCCTCTCTGACAGTGTGATGTTTTACGGCTACTACACCAACTCCACCATCAACAAGAATTGTAAACCTGCTCTGACCAGTGATGCCTCCGACCCGGTCTGTGACCCTCAGGTGTCGTCATACAACATCCCCCTGGCCTACCTCTTAACCATCGGCATAGCCTTCTTCAGCAACTGCATCATCCTCGTCTTCAGGTCGAATGGCCACCTCTCTTCTGGAGAATCAGATCTATTCATCAAAAATGGGATCTTATTTTAACAACTTTTAACTGTATTGTTCTCTCTCAGCATGTCCAAGTCCTTTGGGAGGAGTTTCCGCATGTTCAAGTCTCGTGGAAACTTGGCTACCAAGGTGTTCTGCTCCTGGGACTTTAAAGTCAGCAAGAAGATGTCTGTCATGCTACAGTCTGAGAACATCAGCACCCAGCTCAAGGTATTGGAAATGCTGTGTGATGAATAGACACATTCACAAACACATAGGCACACTGAGGGACACACATTGTTAATTATATAGTTAGGACATTAGTTGCTAATATCACATTTAAATAGTATACAGTGTTTCATATGAATAAATGTTTGTTTCACATCCCTTACATACCAAACATTCTTTTACATTTTTGGCATTTAGCAGATGCCTTTATCAAAAGCAACAATGCATTTGGCTAAGTAAGTGAGTCATCTATCCACCAGCCACACTGAAGTAAGTGAATCATCTATCCATCCATCATAGCAGGAAAAAGTAATCTGGTCGGGCCTGGGGACCTTGGCTTCGTCGTGCTAGATTCTAGAAGAAGGAATTTTTTTTATGACACTGGAGAAACTGTACAGGGGGGTAGAGAGTATGTGTGGGATGGGCATGTGGCTCATGTGCTGAATAACATTTCATAAACTCCAGGGACCTTGTTCTGCTCACTAGTAGTGTAGTGTGGTAGTAGTGTGGTGAAGGATATGCACAGAACACTTGCAATTGATAGATTTGCTTTCTATCCAAAAGCCATCGATGCTGTCTACTTTGAAATATACACATATGAAAAACAAAATTAGACATGAAACGTCAGCTCCGTATTCCCCACACCAGAACGGGACTGCAGAGAGGGGTTGGCGTACTCTTTTTGAGATGGGTAGGTGCATGATAGTTGAAAGCAAGCTACCAAAACAACTATGGCACTACGCAGTACAAACAGCAGCGATGGTACGTAACAGATGCTTTAACAGACGTACAGGGCAAACTCCTTACCAGCTGCTGACAGGCAAGAAAGCAAATGTATCTAAAATGCAGAAGTTTGGGTCTGTATGCTACACGTACAAACAGGACAAGGGAAAACTAGATACCAGGTGTGACCAGGGGTGTTTTGTGGGATATGACAAGAACAACCCGGCATATTTGGTATATCATTCAGATACAAACAAAGTACAGAAACACAGGCTAGTGAAGTTTGTGAGCAGGGCAGCTGTAGAAAAACAGACACAGACATGTGAGACAAACTCAAATGATGACTATAACAGTATGGGACAACCAAGGACTAGCGAGACCACACAGGAGGCCAATAGGAGAACAGAAAATGCTGAAGAGCCAAGTGAACAGAGTAGAAGTACACATAGTGGTAATCCAGGTGCAGTGGTGAGGCCTAATGACCATAACCAAACACAACAGAGTGTGACAGGTGATGAACCTGAGAGTAGGAGGTATCCAACCAGAGAAAGGAAGAAACCGAGTCACTTAGAGGATTTTGTAGATGAAGACAGTGATAGTGATGGGGTTCATACCACAGTAGACTACTGCTACAGGGCGGTATGTGGTGTTCCACAGACTTTTGGAGAGGCTATGAGGTCAGATAACTCAAAAGAGTGGGTAAAAGCCATGGATGAGGAGGTCCAGTCGTTAGAAGAGAACAAGACATTTACCCTGACAACCCTGCCAATAGGCAAGAAAACAGTGGGGGGTAGATGGGTTTACTCTATCAAGAGTGATATAAATGGAAGAGACAAGTACAAAGCACGGTTTGTGGCCAAGGGTTACAGCCAGGTAATGGGGATAGACTATGGGGAGACGTTTTCACCCACAGCAAACCTGACGAGTGTAAGGGTGGTGTTACAAAAAGCAGCACAGGAGAACCTACTCCTACACCAGATGGACGTGAAAACAGCGTATTTGCACGCTCCCATAGATTATGACATATACATCAATCCACCAGAGGGTTATGAAGAGAAGGAGGATGATCTAGTGCAGGGGTGCCGATCCCAAGGTAGTATGGGTGGATCGCATGGCATTGAACAAAACGAAAAAGAAAGAAAAAACGGGAAAAAAAAGTTCGCCTATCATCCATCCTCACTATGGCTTTTGCCACTTGATTGACGTACAGGTAAGCCAGTCTGAGATCTGATCTTTTCACCTACACCTAACACGCGGTTCACCACGCATGCGCAGTCAACAGCACCAACTACAAAATACAAAATACCGGCGAGACTAATTACCTAGTTAGCCTTCCAATTTCTACTATTTACTATATAATACTAAATAAAGGCTATACAAATGAGTGGGGAAGCTGGACCAAGTAAGAAACCAATAACGTATAACTTCCATCCAGAATGGGAGGAGGACTTTTTTACACAATGTGATATTGGAAGTGCGTCTGTCTGATCAGCAAATCTACGATGGCTGTTTGGAAGAAGGGAAATGTGGCAAAAGAGCGAAAACGTACGGCTGCAACGATAGCTTCTTATCGCGTCAGTCACGTTCTTGTTAAACACAAGAAGTCATTCAAAGACGGCGAAATTGTGAAAAAAGTTTCTCGAGGCTGCAGATTGCCTTTTCGATGACAGATCCACAGTGGCTGATGACACCTTGCAACCAGCTCCTACAGCCTTGACTACTAGAAACTAGCTGCCTCCTCCCAGTGCCAGGTCTCCCACTAAGGTAGAGAAATGCATTTATTTCCTCCTTTCAAACTAGGGAACTACCTGTTTTGTATCTGGTTTACTTTTCTGTTTGTTGGATCAGTAGTTGGCTATGGTACTGCAGACTGGCTGTCAGTGTGTGAGTGAGAGAAAGTGAGTGTGTGTGTGTGTGTGTGTGTGTGTGTGTGTGTGTGTGTGTGTGTGTGTGTGTGTGTGTGTGTGTGTGTGTGTGTGTAAGAGAGTGAGAGAGAGAGAGGGAGAGAGAGGGGGAGAGAGAGGGAGAGAGAGGGAGGGTTTGTGCTATGGCTCCCTATGCAGACTGGCAAGTGTGTGTGTGTGTGTGTGTGTGTGTGTGTGTGTGTGTGTGTGTGTGTGTGTGAATGTGTGTGAGCGAGAATAGCAAAGAGGGAGGGTTTGTGATGGTCTTCTCCTGTGGCTGTGTGACAGAGAGAGGGAAAGTGTATTGTGAGTTTACTATGCAGGCTGGGAACTGTGTGTGTGTGTGTGTGTGTGTGTGTGTGTGTGTGTGTGTGTGTGTGTGTTTTTGTAGTACGTGCATGTACGTTTGCGATGTTGAAACTAGACTGGTAGATCTTGGCAGACTGGCTACTTGAAAAGTAGATCTTGGTTCCAAAAAGTGTGAGCACCCCTGATCTAGTGTATAAGCTAGAAAAATCACTTTATGGTCTTAAACAATCGGGGCGAAATTGGAATAGAGTCTTACATGATTGTTTAACACAAAACCCAGCCGACCACTGTGTTTATGCCAAAGAGTCAACAGACGAGAAGGTGATCATAATCATATGGGTCGATGACTTGATCATTGCAGCCAGCAATGAGAAGGTTTTGAGAGAGGTGAAAGAGATGCTCGCAGGAAAGTTTAAGATGAAAGATCTCGGCAGTCTCAAACATTTTCTGGGTATCGATTTCAGCCAATCCGATGGATGTGTAAAGATGTCACAGGAAAGGTACACTAACAAGATATTACAGCGTTTTAATATGCAAAATTGTAGAATTAGAGAAACGCATTGTGATCAGAAACTGGAATATACTGAGGATGCAGTAAAGATGAATGATGTCAGGATGTACAGGGAGGCTGTAGGAAGCCTTATATACCTAACTACTTGTACCAGACCAGATTTAAGTTTTGTGGTAAGCAGGCTATCACAGTACTTTGCTGAGCCTACAGAGGAGCAGTGGGTCACTGTGAAACACACATTGAGGTATCTCAAGGGCACTTCTAAGAAAGGGTTAAAAAAACGACAGTGAGAAGCTAGGTATACAGGCCTACAGTGATGCTGACTGGGCGTCTGATGTCAGAGACAGGCGCAGTACCACAGGGTACTGTGTGAGGCTTAGTAAGAACAGCTCTCTAGTTTCATGGAAAACTAGAAAACAACCTACGGTTGCACTTTCCACCTGTGAGGCGGAATATATGGCACTGGCTTCAACCATACAGGAGTGTCTATACCTAGAGCAGTTACTAGGAGGTATAGATAACTACATGTACACACAAACAATAGTGTATGAGGACAATCAGGGAACAATTGCTCTTGCCAAAAACCCTGTAAACAGACAGAGGAGTAAGCATGTGGACATAAAGTACCACTTTATCAGATCTACTGTGAGTGAGGGGAGAGTTATTTTGATGTATTGTCCTACAGATGACATGGTTGCTGATATAATGACCAAACCTGTAACTAAGTTGAAACTGAAGAAGTTTGCAGCTATTATTTTTGGAGTTTGAAATGTGTAAGACAGGGGTCCACTTTCATTCTGTATTTTTTGTTATTTTCGTTCAGATTGCAACAACCTGAGTACAAGTGGGGGTGTTAAGAGTTGTGTGATATGTCCTCAGTTGATATATAATGTGTAATGTGTAATGTTAAGATTGTGCCACAAGAGGCGCTAATGCGCAGGGTATAGGACGCATGCCTGCGTCATCACGTTCATGTGTGTTCATCACCTGTGGGAACTATGTTAGTTCAAGACTGTCACCGTGAGACTGATGTGTGTACAGCCCGCCAATAAATTATGCCAGGCTTGGCTAAAGGTGATCTTCATCGTGTTTCCTCCGAATGCAACGTTAGCTGCACAAGTATAGGATAACTTAACAACTCTCCTCGTTCTTTACTTTTACTTTTCTCTTTTGAGACCCTGACTTTGTTACTTTTCTCTTTTGAGACCCTTACCTGACTTTGAGACCCTTACCTGACGTTGGCTTCGCCTGTGACATCATCTTCTCTCTCCTTGTCAGAATATTCGCGGTAACGTTCCTCGAGTCTAGCAGCTCGTGCGGGTGGACTGAACCATGCAATGACTAAATAGAGGGGTAAATAATAAGGCTTAATTTAGTCAAACATAGGGAAACAAAACTCCAGTTTGTTTCTTTTGTAACTTTTTTTAATACATAGAATTATAATTTGAAGTCGGCTACATTAACTTCCTTATGATAATAATAATAATATTATTATAAATATAATATATAAAAAAAGATTCTCTTGGGCCCCTGTCAGTGCTGGGCCCTTAGAATCGTCCTAACTTACCCCCCCCCCCCCCCCCCCCCCCCTAGCGGCGCCCCTGGCTGTTGATGTGGTGAAATTAGTAGCCTATGGCTAATTAAAACGTGTAAGTCCCATCGCTGTGTGGGCATGATTCGCGCGCGTAAATGAGAACATTTCGCACTGTTATTTTGGAGACCCCCACAAAGCTCAGCTTATAACTCGAACCCTAGTTAAAAGGAAAGACATGATTACATTCTACTCTACAGTAGCCTATTTGATGCAATAGTCCATATCATTATGATATTTCATGTTTGTTCAGTATCAAAAGTAATTAATACAAGGCTGGAATAACATGTCAACCATAACAATTTAATATGGATACCATATGTCGTAGTACTGTATCATAAAATTAGAATTTGCAGGGAATTTTTATTGTCACCATACATTATGAGAGCATAGAACCAGAGAAGTGTGATACAGGTATTATATATATATATGTGTGTGTATGCTGCCACCTTGTGGCTCAAGTTCCTAACCTCTACGCTCCCACAACATACTGTACATACATACATTTACAGACGCATCATGACACGCATGAGTGAGAGTCACAACACACAGGTTGAAATATCATATGATCAATTTAAACCAGATACAATGCTTTAGAAATGACTATACAACATCATATCCATCATTCAGCAACATTTATGTCCAAACACGAATGTCAAAACAATAAATATATGCAATTTGGGTTCTAAAAAAAAGGTGTGTAGCTTCATGTTTGGGAGCACAGTTCTTACTCTTGAAAGTCTAGTCCAGGCTTGGGCACTCTCCTTCCTCTAGTCCTCATGCTCTTGCTCTGTCGGGTAAAGCAAAGATTGTTTATTATAGTGTTCACATGAACAACAGAGACCACTCAGAGCATCATATGCAAACTACATGGCATTTGTGATAAAAGATGGGCCTCTGTCAGTTGAAATCAATAACGTGTGTGTTCTTCTTTACATTTGAACTCTTTAAGGACTGCACTGCCATGAACACACTCTAGAGGATGACAAAGAACCACCAACACTGACTGTGGAAATACCCACTATAGAGTAGGGACATCTGGAGCTAGGACAGCTGGGGCTAAGCCACTGGTAGCGACATCATCTTGAAACAAGCTGATGGTTTCATAACTACTATCTCAAGATCTCAGAGTCAGACACAGAAAACACGTTGTAGCTCTAATACTGAGTTGCGGGTCAGTGATGCGTAATTAAAACCTCTTCCTCCCTTCCTGCCTCCCCCCCCTCCCCCCAGGACACATCTGCTGGCCCTCAACTTCTTATTTATAACTCCATGTAAATGAAGAGGTTAACTCCTCTACTCTCAGAACTGTGGGTTGCTGCCCCAGTCAGTGTCGATAGATCTGCAGGTGGCCAGAGGAGTTGACTAAGACTGAATTACTCGTCATTCTATAGTTCATCTACCGCTCTAGTACAGTTTTAGTGTTGCACAGTTGCAGTGTCAAATAGGTAGGGTATTCAACTTTGTTATTGTTTGTATTCATTTTGTTTATATTCCAAACTATGAGCCTGGGGGGGTGTTCTTCTCAAGTCTGTGAAAAATATATTTTTTGTTCAAACTGTTGTTTATTCCTTGATTGGATGTTTTATTATGGAATCAGATCAGATGATTGGTTGCTTATCGACTCCTCCCTCTCCTCCTCCCTGGTTGTGTCCTTATAGGTGGGTCCTGCAGCCTCTCCTCTCCTCACACTCCAACCCTGCTCATCTCTCAGCTGGACAGTAAGGGCCGTTCACACCACACACTGACAACATGCTGGGGACACTCTGCACTCTCATCACTGCTCTGACATGTAAGGAGGCTGACTTACTGGATGGTTTAGTTCATGTTTCATTACTGAGTCTGTATGTTTGTCTTTACTCCATGTGATCTTGTTATTTCCCAGGTGTGAGTGGTGTGACTGTGGTGACACAGAAGCCTCCTGTTGTGACAGTGAGTAAAGGAGAGACGGCCACTATGGACTGTAACCTGGGGACTGTTACTGATAGTGCTGCTCGCTGGTATAAACAGGTTCCAGGAGGAGCTCCTCAGTTTGTATTAAGTTGGTACCATGGTTACCATGGTTGGAGCTCTGTAACATATGGCTCTGGTTTCTCCTCTCCTAAATTCACTTCTAATCATCAGTCTAAATCAGATTATCGTTTGACTATCAATAATGTGGAGGAGGGAGACTCTGCAGTGTATTACTGTCATACATGGGATGGCTCTGTTAACGAGCACGTATCACAGTGATTTACACCATGACAAAAACCTCCTCACCAAATACACTCACTTCTGCTTTCTGACATACACTGCTCAGACCATAACCTTTCACTGTCAAAAATAATGTCAACCTTCACTTAGTTTTTCTGCTGAACGAATATGGAAACATAGACTGAACATCCCATAATTTTTTTTAATATAAACAATTACATTGATTATACAAGTCCATGACCTGTCTTGACAGTTGAGAATGAAGAGCAGTTTGACATTCCGTCTTTCAAACAAAGAAAATTTAGACAACCCACCTCATATACTGTATGCTCTGTCATCTAAAAACGATATCTCATTTTAACGTTAGGCAGTGCAGTACTTAGAAACCATTTAATCATACCATAAGTTATGACCATAATTTCTGTACTCTTCTGCATTACCCATGGTTATTGGTCATTACATTATGTATCATTACAGTAACATTTTATTTTGTTTTTAATGAGCCTGTGACAGTATTATTAAAGTGTATGAGTAAAATACTTGGAGACAAAAAACTGGAGGTTCTACCTCTATTGATACACATACTGATCATTCCATGATTCCATGTTACAGTTTTTTACGATTGCTAACTCACCATGTTCAATACTGAAACCACAGTTTCACAACTCTTCATACAGTCTGCATTCGTAACACTCATGTTGGCCAATGACTTCATTCATGTCTCAAAAGAAGCTCGTTCAACCACACACTGGCAACAATGTTCACTCAGAAGCATACACTGTCATTCATAACATTCTGACTTACAAAATACTAACAACAGGGAGCATTACATAGTTTGAATGATTTTCACAAGAATGAATATTTCATTATAAAAATGGTTTGATTTATAGTAATCATAGACAGAATAGTTGACTGTAAAACTGTAAAGTATTAGGCAACAAGAATGAATCAGAAATGCCACAATTTGCTTTTATCCTTCATCCTATCTTTTGCTTCTATCCTTTACTGTATTCTATCGTTTATCCTTTTTTTTCAGTATCTTTGCAGAAAGTAAGTTACGGTACATTTACTTCAAAGTACACTACATTTACTTGTGTAAAATGAAAAGTGAAAAATAAAGTGGAAGATGCAAAGTTCAAACAAAAAATAAAAACAGAAATTCCAGGGCTACAATACAATAGCAATCACACCAAAAATGTCTCACTCCTGAGGGTTTTGGTCCACCCTCTGGTCTGCATATGGTCACATCTAATGTCTTCCCTGGCAATGCATCTAGTCTATTTCATTTCATTGTATATATTCTGCTACTGTAATATTTTCTAGACATTTCAATATGATTACTGCAAATAGTGAAAATACCACCGCTCATCCCTTTGCTGAGGTGCTGGAACTGAAGAGTATCAATAGAGTGCAAAATAACAGCATCTGCACACTCAAACACTGTGCAAAAAACTGTTTATTGCGAGCTTTCTGTCATATATGATAGGAATATGATTACTGCAAAATTGCACCAAATAATTCAGTTTTGAACGTGTTCTTCAGAGTTTTGAACACAGTATGTTAGCAATGAAAAAATATGTTGCAAATACATAGTATTTTGCAAGTGGGGGAGTTTGAATGAGAGAAGTGTTATGGCATTTGGAGAACGTAGTCATTGAATGCATTCTGTATGAAAGCAATGCACAAATCACAGAGAAAGAGTCACAGTTTTGTTCACATGGGTTTCTGCTCTGCTGACTGTATGAAGAGTTGTGAAACTGGTTTCAGTATTGAACATGGTGAGTTAGCAATCGTAAAAAACTGTAATAGCACCATTTTCATTGATAATACAGACACATGACCTCTGATAGTTGAGAATGAACAGCAGTTTCACACATGTTTCAACTGAAAACAAGATTAAAGATGAAGAAAGTTCAGTACTTATGAACCAACAATCATCTGTCTTGAATTTAAATATGACCTTCATATGTGAACTCTTCTCTATTATTGTACATCCTGAATTACTGTATTACATATAACTTTTATTTATTTGTATTCCTTTTTTTATATTCCAAACTATGAGCCTGGGAGGGTGTTCTTCTCAAGTCTGTGAAAAAGATATTTTTTGTTAAAACTGTTGCTTATTCCTTGATTGGATGTTTTATTATGGAATCAGATCAGATGATTGGTTGCTTATCGACTCCTCCCTCTCCTCCTCCCTGGTTGTGTCCTTATAGGTGGGTCCTGCAGCCTCTCCTCTCCTCACACTCCAACCCTGCTCATCTCTCAGCTGGACAGTAAGGGCCGTTCACACCACACACTGACAACATGCTGGGGACACTCTGCACTCTCATCACTGCTCTGACATGTAAGGAGGCTGACTTACTGGATGGTTTAGTTCATGTTTCATTACTGAGTCTGTATGTTTGTCTTTACTCCATGTGATCTTGTTATTTCCCAGGTGTGAGTGGTGTGACTGTGGTGACACAGAAGCCTCCTGTTGTGACAGTGAGTAAAGGAGAGACGGCCACTATGGACTGTAACCTGGGGACTGTTACTGATAGTGCTGCTCGCTGGTATAAACAGGTTCCAGGAGGGGTTCCTCAGTTTGTATTAAGTTGGTACCATGGTTACCATGGTTGGAGCTCTGTAACATATGGCTCTGGTTTCTCCTCTCCTAAATTCACTTCTAATCATCAGTCTAAATCAGATTATCATTTGACTATCAATAATGTGGAGGAGGGAGACTCTGCAGTGTATTACTGTCATACATGGGATGGCTCTGTTAACGAGCACGTATCACAGTGATTCACACCATGACAAAAACCTCCTCACCAAATACACTCACTTCTGCTTTCTGCCATACACTGCTCAGACCATAACCTTTCACTGTCAAAAATAATGTCAACCTTCACTTTGTTTTTCTGCTGAATGAATACGCAAACATACACTGAACATTCCTTAATTGTGTTCAATATAAACAAGTACATTGATTATACAAGTCCATGACCTCTATTGTCAGTTGAGAATGAACAGCAGTTTGACATTCCGTCTTTCAAACAAAGAAAAATGAGACATCCCACCTCATATACTGTATGCTGTCTCATAATCTAAAAACGATACATATCATTTGAACGTTAGGCAGTGCAATATTTAGAAACCATTCAATCCTCCCATATACAAAGTAATATGACCATCATTTCTGTACTCTTCTCCATTACCCTTGGTTATGGATCATTACATTATGTATCATTACAGTAACTTTTTATTTTATTTTTATATAAAATATAAATATACTGTGACAGTATTATTGAAGTGTGTGAGTAAATGACTTAGTGGAAAAACTGGAAGTTCTACCTCTATTGATACTGATCATTCCATGATTCCATGATAATAGCACTATATTCGTTGATAATACAGACACATGACCTCTGATAGTTGAGAATTGATTGGATTGATTGATTGAAAACCTTTATTGTCCCCAATGGGGAAATGTTGTTGTCAAACAGCTTAGTTAGGGCAGACAGAAAACATTCAATAAATAAATAAATAAAACAGTGCAGGCTCAATAAGTAAAAAGTGCAAGATAAAGTGCTCAAGTGCATGTATAGTCCAAGTAGCAGTCTTAACGGCCTCTCAGCTCCAGGTCTCCCCCACCCTGCAGGGCCTGGTTGTAGAGTCGGAGTGCAGCTGGAATAAAGGACTGTCCAAATCTTTTTGTATGAATGAACAGCAGTTTCACACATGTTTCAACTAAAAACAAGATTAAAGATGAAGGAAGTTCAGTACTTATGAACCAACAATCATCCGTCTTGAATTTAAATATGACCTTCATATGTGAACTCTTCTCTATTACTGTACATCCTGAATTACTGTATTACATATAACTTTTAACCTTTTAGTAGAGGAGCCTGGGAGAGTGTTCTTCTCAAGTCTGTGAAAAAGATATTTTTGGTTCAAACTGTTTTTGAACAAAAATTCCTATTCCTATTCCTATTCCTTGATTGGATGTTTTATTATGGAATCAGATCAGATGATTGGTTGCTTATCGACTCCTCCCTCTCCTCCTCTCTGGTTGTGTCCTTATAGGTGGGTCCTGCAGCCTCTCCTCTCCTCACACTCCAAACCTGCTCATCTCTCAGCTGGACAGTAAGGGCCGTTCACACCACACACTGACAACATGCTGGGGACACTCTGCACTCTCATCACTGCTCTGACAGGTAAAGAAGTTTATTTTATTACAATTGACCATTTCTACCATACCTTTACTGTTTGCTGACATGTCAGCAATTCTACACATTTATCACATTTCTATACACATTAAAATTAGCTTTTTTATTATTACAAATAGATAAGAGTCTGATAAGAGTCTGATGGTTAGTCTTCTGTGTCCTCAGGTGTTCATGGTGTGATTGTTTTAACCCAGAAGCCATCTGTCCGGACCAAGACCACAGGACAGGAGGTCACGATGGACTGTAACATTGGTAGATATGATGGAAACTATGTCAGTTGGTATAAACAAGTCCCTGGTGGGGCTCCTCAGTATGTTCTCCGTCTCCTCCGTACTCACAGCTCTCCTGACAACTATGGAACAGGGTTCTCCTCCAGCCGCTTCAACTCTCTTCATCTCTCAGACACAGACTACCGGTTTATCATAAAGCAGGTAGAAGCTGGAGACTCTGCAATGTATTACTGTCTGACATTGGATGATTCTGCTGCTGAGTACGTATCACGGTGATTCACACCAGGACAAAAACCTCACTGACTTCACTTCTGCTTTATGTTGGGCAATCTAAGAGGTGGCTGTTGCAGCTGTTCAATCATTGTCATATCAACCTAGTGTATCAACAGAAATGCACTGCATACAGAGAGAAAATCTACATGCTGTCTGAAAAGAGACTGATCTTTCATCATCATCAACATCTTCAACATCTTCAACATCTTCAACATCTTCAACATCTTCATTATCAACATCAAGTTCCTGACTGGATGAAATGGATTATGGACCATACCTGCAACAAAATCATCATGTTCTTGAAAAGAGTGTGATGATCATGACTGTATGGAGGAGACATAGTGAAGCGCTGCCTGAATAGGATGTTTCAGTTCCTCTCCTCTCTCTTGTGAATGTCAGGAGGTTTTTGTACGACCGTGTCTGCAAACTGAATCACTGTGGTATTCGGACAAGGCACGAAGCTGATTGTCACTGGTGAGTACCTGTTTACCTTCTTAATATTATCCATTTGTTTTATGTTATTCTTCAATACATCAGTATTGCAACATGAATACAATTGATTCAAGTTATTTTCAAATTTCATTAAAAAAATCAGTTCAAATCATTTACTGTGGAAATATTCACAATGTGATACCCTACGCTATTTATGTCTTTTACAATATGTTTATTGATACCTAATTTGGTGTATCACAAATACTTAGGCCTAATTGTATAATGGTAAATTTGACAATTCAGACAAAATGCCATTAAACTTGTATTGCTTTGCATTTCCGGCGTCTGAGATTACTACTAATACTATCCAATACTACTTCCAATACAGCAGTAGTCATCCTTAGTCTGAAATAATAGTTTGTGACGTTAGAATTATAAAGTTCTATCTCCATTTTTGTCAAAATTTAGTTTTTTACATAATCTGATCCATTAGGTGTTTATTAATGCCTGTGTGGTGTTATTTTTAAAATGTTGAAATGTTTTAGTTAGTAATTAATGAAGTACAAATGTTCCATCTCACAAAACATAATGGAATGTAAAAACGTTGACGCTCAATATCTCTGAACTACCTTAAACAGAGATAGAACCTTATAATTCTAAGATCACAAGTTGTTTCCATCTCTCTTAAACATTTTGCTCACACATTATATCACGTGATATATTTTTTGGGTATTTACATGGTAGTTATTTTCATGTATTCTAATGCACTGTAGGTGTACACATTGAATTAAAGATTAGGTATTTACAATACCTGTTTTGCGTTTTTATACTGTATGTGTAGCATTACATTTTAAAATTACATTTTAATTGATTGAATTTCACTTGCAAATCTGTTAAATTGAACAAGCATTAAACAGGAACAGTATAACAGTTAAAATGTAGCATGTATTTTTAATTACTGTGAAAAACATTATTTTAGTGTACATTTTTGGGACCTGCTAATTGTAAAGGCTTTGAGCACCATGTGATGCCTCATCATATGTACAGTAAACGTATCATTTAAATTGCAGAAAACATACAATCTACACTACAGTATAACATCTTGTGTTCTACTTTCTCGTCCCTCCACCTGGCCAGGCTCTACGCTCCCTGCACCTGTCGTGACCATCCTCCCTCCATCCAGTGATGAACTGAAGTCCAGTAAAGCCACTCTGGTGTGTCTGGCCAATCAGATGGCCATGGGCTACGCGGAGGTCAGCTGGACAGCCAATGGGAATCCAGTCACCAGCGGGATCTCTACGACCACTGCGGTGCCGCAACCCGACAAGACATTCCAAATCAGCAGCTACCTGACCATCCAGACGTCTGAATGGAATAAGGACAACGTCTACTCATGCAAAGTGTCTGTGGGGTCAAAGTCCTCAGAGAATGAGATCAAGAAGTCTGAGTGCAGCAGTGAATAGTATTCATGATATAAGAGTATGCTTTTTGCTTTTCATTACATGTTAGCCTATACTGTTCATGCTTAAGAAGCTCTTCTGGCATAGACATTATGTGACAAAGAAAATTACATATGTCTACAGTATATAGCACAGATTATTTGTAATAGTTGACCCTCTCATGTTTCATTGCAAATTGACATCAGAGGAATTGTTACAGCTTTGCAATCAACTGTATTGTGCAGAGATTTAATAAAGAGCATTGCAACAACATGAATGTGTGTATTTGTGCATTTTGATAACATTTCAGTCTAATATCAATTCTTAGTATTCAGAGATGACATATCAGTGGATAAAAGCAATTAACTGTAGAGCCTCACGTAATGATCATGTTTGAAAAGTAGAAGGCTCATATGCTGTAGTAATCAGCCAGATCTTGCAAACGGACAGTTGATTTAAAAAGGAAAGACATGATTACATTCTACTCTAGCCTATTTGATGCAATAGTCCATATCATTATGATATTTCATGTTTGTTCAGTATCAAAAGGAATTAATACAAGGCTGGAATAACATGTCAACCATTAAAATTGAATATGGATACCATATTTCGTAGTACTGTATCATAACATTAGAATTTGCAGGGAAGTTTTATTGTCACCATACATTATGAGAGCATAGAACCAGGGAAGTGTGATACAGGTATTATATATATATATATATATATATACAGTATGTGTGTATGCTGCCACCATGTGGCTCAAGTTCCTAACCTCTACGCTCCCACAACATACTGTACATACATATTTACAGACGCATCACGACACGCATGAGTCTGAGAGTCACAACACAGGTTGAAATATCATATGATCAATTTAAACCAGATACAATGCTTTAGAAATGACTATACAACATCATATCCATCATTCAGCAACACTTATGTCCAAACATGAATGTCAAAACAATAAATATATGCAATTTGGGTTCTAAAAAAAAGGAGTGTAGCTTCATGTTTGGGAGCACAGTTCTTGCTCTTGAAAGTCTAGTCCAGGCTTGGGCACTCTCCTTCCTCTAGTCCTCATGCTCTTGCTCTGTCGGGTAAAGCAAAGATTGTTTATTATAGTGTTCACATGAACAACAGAGACCACTCAGAGCATCATATGCAAACTACATGGCATTTGTGATAAAAGATGGGCCTCTGTCAGTTGAAATCAATAACGTGTGTGTTCTTCTTTACATTTGAACTCTTTAAGGACTGCACTGCCATGAACACACTCTAGAGGATGACAAAGAACCACCAACACTGACTGTGGAAATACCCACTATAGAGTAGGGACATCTGGAGCTAGGACAGCTGGGGCTAAGCCACTGGTAGCGACATCATCTTGAAACAAGCTGATGGTTTCATAACTACTATCTCAAGATCTCAGAGTCAGACACAGAAAACACGTTGTAGCTCTAATACTGAGTTGCGGGTCAGTGATGCGTAATTAAAACCTCTTCCTCCCTTCCTGCCTCCGCCCCCTCCCCCCAGGACACATCTGCTGGCCCTCAACTTCTTATTTATAACTCCATGTAAATTAAGAGGTTAACTCCTCTACTCTCAGAACTGTGGGTTGCTGCCCCAGTCAGTGTCGATAGATCTGCAGGTGGCCAGAGGAGTTGACTAAGACTGAATTACTCGTCATTCTATAGTTCATCTACCGCTCTAGTACAGTTTTAGTGTTGCACAGTTGCAGTGTCAAATAGGTAGGGTATTCAACTTTGTTATTGTTTGTATTCATTTTGTTTATATTCCAAACTATGAGCCTGGGAGGGTGTTCTTCTCAAGTCTGTGAAAAATATATTTTTTGTTCAAACTGTTGTTTATTCCTTGATTGGATGTTTTATTATGGAATCAGATCAGATGATTGGTTGCTTATCGACTCCTCCCTCTCCTCCTCCCTGGTTGTGTCCTTATAGGTGGGTCCTGCAGCCTCTCCTCTCCTCACACTCCAACCCTGCTCATCTCTCAGCTGGACAGTAAGGGCCGTTCACACCACACACTGACAACATGCTGGGGACACTCTGCACTCTCATCACTGCTCTGACATGTAAGGAGGCTGACTTACTGGATGGTTTAGTTCATGTTTCATTACTGAGTCTGTATGTTTGTCTTTACTCCATGTGATCTTGTTATTTCCCAGGTGTGAGTGGTGTGACTGTGGTGACACAGAAGCCTCCTGTTGTGACAGTGAGTAAAGGAGAGACGGCCACTATGGACTGTAACCTGGGGACTGTTACTGATAGTCGTGCTCGCTGGTATAAACAGTTTCCAGGAGGAGTTCCTCAGTTTGTATTAAGTTGGTACCATGGTTGGAGCTCTGTAACATATGGCTCTGGTTTCTCCTCTCCTAAATTCACTTCTAATCATCAGTCTAAATCAGATTATCGTTTGACTATCAATAATGTGGAGGAGGGAGACTCTGCAGTGTATTACTGTCATACATGGGATGGCTCTGTTAACGAGCACGTATCACAGTGATTTACACCATGACAAAAACCTCCTCACCAAATACACTCACTTCTGCTTTCTGACATACACTGCTCAGACCATAACCTTTCACTGTCAAAAATAATGTCAACCTTCACTTTGTTTTTCTGCTGAATGAATACGCAAACATACACTGAACATTCCTTAATTGTGTTCAATATAAACAAGTACATTGATTATACAAGTCCATGACCTCTATTGTCAGTTGAGAATGAACAGCAGTTTGACATTCCGTCTTTCAAACAAAGAAAAATGAGACATCCCACCTCATATACTGTATGCTGTCTCATAATCTAAAAACGATACATATCATTTGAACGTTAGGCAGTGCAATATTTAGAAACCATTCAATCCTCCCATATACAAAGTAATATGACCATCATTTCTGTACTCTTCTCCATTACCCTTGGTTATGGATCATTACATTATGTATCATTACAGTAACTTTTTATTTTATTTTTATATAAAATATAAATATACTGTGACAGTATTATTGAAGTGTGTGAGTAAATGACTTAGTGGAAAAACTGGAAGTTCTACCTCTATTGATACTGATCATTCCATGATTCCATGATAATAGCACTATATTCGTTGATAATACAGACACATGACCTCTGATAGTTGAGAATTGATTGGATTGATTGATTGAAAACCTTTATTGTCCCCAATGGGGAAATGTTGTTGTCAAACAGCTTAGTTAGGGCAGACAGAAAACATTCAATAAATAAATAAATAAAACAGTGCAGGCTCAATAAGTAAAAAGTGCAAGATAAAGTGCTCAAGTGCATGTATAGTCCAAGTAGCAGTCTTAACGGCCTCTCAGCTCCAGGTCTCCCCCACCCTGCAGGGCCTGGTTGTAGAGTCGGAGTGCAGCTGGAATAAAGGACTGTCCAAATCTTTTTGTATGAATGAACAGCAGTTTCACACATGTTTCAACTAAAAACAAGATTAAAGATGAAGGAAGTTCAGTACTTATGAACCAACAATCATCCGTCTTGAATTTAAATATGACCTTCATATGTGAACTCTTCTCTATTACTGTACATCCTGAATTACTGTATTACATATAACTTTTAACCTTTTAGTAGAGGAGCCTGGGAGAGTGTTCTTCTCAAGTCTGTGAAAAAGATATTTTTGGTTCAAACTGTTTTTGAACAAAAATTCCTATTCCTATTCCTATTCCTTGATTGGATGTTTTATTATGGAATCAGATCAGATGATTGGTTGCTTATCGACTCCTCCCTCTCCTCCTCTCTGGTTGTGTCCTTATAGGTGGGTCCTGCAGCCTCTCCTCTCCTCACACTCCAAACCTGCTCATCTCTCAGCTGGACAGTAAGGGCCGTTCACACCACACACTGACAACATGCTGGGGACACTCTGCACTCTCATCACTGCTCTGACAGGTAAAGAAGTTTATTTTATTACAATTGACCATTTCTACCATACCTTTACTGTTTGCTGACATGTCAGCAATTCTACACATTTATCACATTTCTATACACATTAAAATTAGCTTTTTTATTATTACAAATAGATAAGAGTCTGATAAGAGTCTGATGGTTAGTCTTCTGTGTCCTCAGGTGTTCATGGTGTGATTGTTTTAACCCAGAAGCCATCTGTCCGGACCAAGACCACAGGACAGGAGGTCACGATGGACTGTAACATTGGTAGATATGATGGAAACTATGTCAGTTGGTATAAACAAGTCCCTGGTGGGGCTCCTCAGTATGTTCTCCGTCTCCTCCGTACTCACAGCTCTCCTGACAACTATGGAACAGGGTTCTCCTCCAGCCGCTTCAACTCTCTTCATCTCTCAGACACAGACTACTGGTTTATCATAAAGCAGGTAGAAGCTGGAGACTCTGCAATGTATTACTGTCTGACATGTGATGATTCTGCTGCTGAGTACGTATCACGGTGATTCACACCAGGACAAAAACCTCACTGACTTCACTTCTGCTTTATGTTGGGCAATCTAAGAGGTGGCTGTTGCAGCTGTTCAATCATTGTCATATCAACCTAGTGTATCAACAGAAATGCACTGCATACAGAGAGAAAATCTACATGCTGTCTGAAAAGAGACTGATCTTTCATCATCATCAACATCTTCAACATGTTCAACATGTTCAACATCTTCAACATCTTCAACATCTTCAACATCTTCATTATCAACATCAAGTTCCTGACTGGATGAAATGGATTATGGACCATACCTGCAACAAAATCATCATGTTCTTGAAAAGAGTGTGATGATCATGACTGTATGGAGGAGACATAGTGAAGCGCTGCCTGAATAGGATGTTTCAGTTCCTCTCCTCTCTCTTGTGAATGTCAGGAGGTTTTTGTACGACCGTGTCTGCAAACTGAATCACTGTGGTATTCGGACAAGGCACGAAGCTGATTGTCACTGGTGAGTACCTGTTTACCTTCTTAATATTATCCATTTGTTTTATGTTATTCTTCAATACATCAGTATTGCAACATGAATACAATTGATTCAAGTTATTTTCAAATTTCATTAAAAAAATCAGTTCAAATCATTTACTGTGGAAATATTCACAATGTGATACCCTACTACCCTACGCTATTTATGTCTTTTACAATATGTTTATTGATACCTAATTTGGTGTATCACAAATACTTAGGCCTAATTGTATAATGGTAAATTTGACAATTCAGACAAAATGCCATTAAACTTGTATTGCTTTGCATTTCCGGCGTCTGAGATTACTACTAATACTATCCAATACTACTTCCAATACAGCAGTAGTCATCCTTAGTCTGAAATAATAGTTTGTGACGTTAGAATTATAAAGTTCTATCTCCATTTTTGTCAAAATTTAGTTTTTTACATAATCTGATCCATTAGGTGTTTATTCATGCCTGTGTGGTGTTATTTTTAAAATGTTGAAATGTTTTAGTTAGTAATTAATGAAGTACAAATGTTCCATCTCACAAAACATAATGGAATGTAAAAACGTTGACGCTCAATATCTCTGAACTACCTTAAACAGAGATAGAACCTTATAATTCTAAGATCACAAGTTGTTTCCATCTCTCTTAAACATTTTGCTCACACATTATATCACGTGATATATTTTTGGGGTATTTACATGGTAGTTATTTTCATGTACGGTATTCTAATGCACTGTAGGTGTACACATTGAATTAAAGATTAGGTATTTACAATACCTGTTTTGCGTTTTTATACTGTATGTGTAGCATTACATTTTAAAATTACATTTTAATTGATTGAATTTCACTTGCAAATCTGTTAAATTGAACAAGCATTAAACAGGAACAGTATAACAGTTAAAATGTAGCATGTATTTTTAATTACTGTGAAAAACATTATTTTAGTGTACATTTTTGGGACCTGCTAATTGTAAAGGCTTTGAGCACCATGTGATGCCTCATCATATGTACAGTAAACGTATCATTTAAATTGCAGAAAACATACAATCTACACTACAGTATAACATCTTGTGTTCTACTTTCTCGTCCCTCCACCTGGCCAGGCTCTACGCTCCCTGCACCTGTCGTGACCATCCTCCCTCCATCCAGTGATGAACTGAAGTCCAGTAAAGCCACTCTGGTGTGTCTGGCCAATCAGATGGCCATGGGCTACGCGGAGGTCAGCTGGACAGCCAATGGGAATCCAGTCACCAGCGGGATCTCTACGACCACTGCGGTGCCGCAACCCGACAAGACATTCCAAATCAGCAGCTACCTGACCATCCAGACGTCTGAATGGAATAAGGACAACGTCTACTCATGCAAAGTGTCTGTGGGGTCAAAGTCCTCAGAGAATGAGATCAAGAAGTCTGAGTGCAGCAGTGAATAGTATTCATGATATAAGAGTATGCTTTTTGCTTTTCATTACATGTTAGCCTATACTGTTCATGCTTAAGAAGCTCTTCTGGCATAGACATTATGTGACAAAGAAAATTACATATGTCTACAGTATATAGCACAGATTATTTGTAATAGTTGACCCTCTCATGTTTCATTGCAAATTGACATCAGAGGAATTGTTACAGCTTTGCAATCAACTGTATTGTGCAGAGATTTAATAAAGAGCATTGCAACAACATGAATGTGTGTATTTGTGCATTTTGATAACATTTCAGTCTAATATCAATTCTTAGTATTCAGAGATGACATATCAGTGGATAAAAGCAATTAACTGTAGAGCCTCACGTAATGATCATGTTTGAAAAGTAGAAGGCTCATATGCTGTAGTAATCAGCCAGATCTTGCAAACGGACAGTTGATTTAAAAAGGAAAGACATGATTACATTCTACTCAAGCCTATTTGATGCAATAGTCCATATCATATTTCATGTTTGTTCAGTATCAAAAGGAATTAATACAAGGCTGGAATAACATGTCAACCATTAAAATTGAATATGGATACCATATTTCGTAGTACTGTATCATAACATTAGAATTTAAAGGGAAGTTTTATTGTCACCATACATTATGAGAGCATAGAACCAGAGAAGTGTGATACAGGTATTATATATATACAGTATGTGTGTATGCTGCCACCATGTGGCTCAAGTTCCTAACCTCTACGCTCCCACAACATACTGTACATACATATTTACAGACGCATCACGACACGCATGAGTCTGAGAGTCACAACACAGGTTGAAATATCATATGATCAATTTAAACCAGATACAATGCTTTAGAAATGACTATACAACATCATATCCATCATTCAGCAACACTTATGTCCAAACATGAATGTCAAAACAATAAATATATGCAATTTGGGTTCTAAAAAAAAGGAGTGTAGCTTCATGTTTGGGAGCACAGTTCTTGCTCTTGAAAGTCTAGTCCAGGCTTGGGCACTCTCCTTCCTCTAGTCCTCATGCTCTTGCTCTGTCGGGTAAAGCAAAGATTGTTTATTATAGTGTTCACTTGAGCAACAGAGACCGCTCAGAGCATCATATGCAAACTACATGGCATTTGTGATAAAAGATGGGCCTCTGTCAGTTGAAATCAATAACGTGTGTGTTCTTCTTTACATTTGAACTCTTTAAGGACTGCACTGCCATGAACACACTCTAGAGGATGACAAAGAACCACCAACACTGACTGTGGAAATACCCACTATAGAGTAGGGACATCTGGAGCTAGGACAGCTGGGACTAAGCCACTGGTAGCGACATCACCTTGAAACAAGCTAATGATTTCATAACTACTATCTCAAGATATCAGAGTCAGACACAGGAGACACGTTGTAGCTCTAATACTGAGTTGCGGGTCAGTGATGCGTAATTAAAACCTCTTCCTCCCTTCCTGCCTCCCCCCCTCGCCCCCTCCCCCCAGGACACATCTGCTGGCCCTCAACTTCTTATTTATAACTCCATGTAAATGAAGAGGTTAACTCCTCTACTCTCAGAACTGTGGGTTGCTGCCCCAGTCAGAGTAGATAGATCTGCAGGTGGCCAGAGGAGTTGACTAAGACTGAATTACTCATAATTCTATAGTTCCTCTACCACTCTAGTACAGTTTTAGTGTTGCACAGTTGCAGTTTCAAATAGGTAGGGTATTCAACTTTGTGAATTGCTTAAGGTAGGATGACAGTGGAAGATGCTTCAATTGGTTTCTTATCCTTCAATTAGGAGTTCTGATAATTCAGAGGAAATAAGAGTCCAAAGCACTGTAAAGAGCAACCCATATAATGATAATGAATTCTGTGGATCTATATCTGAGCCTCATACAGTATGTCAATCAACATTAGTAAATGGTGATAGGTTAACTGCAGGGTCCCTCCCTCTCCTCCCCCCTGGCTATGTCCTTTTAGGTGGGTCCTGCAGCCTCTCCTCTCCTCACACTCAGCCAATGGGAATCCAGTCACCCGCTGGCATCTCTACGACCACTGCGGTGCCGCAACCCGACAAGACATTCCAAATCAATAGCTACCTGACCATCCAGACGTCTGAATGGAATAAGGACCATGTCTACTCATGCAAAGTGTCTGTGGGGTCAAAGTCCTCAGAGAAGGAGGTCAAGAAGTCTGAGTGCAGCAGTGAATAGTATTCATGATATAAAAGTATGAATATTTATTTTCTTACATGTTAGTCCATACTGTTATCAACATTATGTGACAAAGAAAATTACTGAGACCTCTATATGACAAATGATTGGTGTTACACTAGACCTGCTTGTGTTCCATTGCAAATTGACATCAGAGGAATCGTTTCAGATTTGCAATAAACTGTATTGTGCAGAGATTTAATAAAGAACATTATTTTTGACAATATTTGTGTATTTTGATATACAATCATATCAATTCTGAGCAGCCAGAGATGGCATAGCAGTGGATTCATAAAAGCAATTAAGTGTAGAGCCTCACGTTCTCATAACCTGTTAAAAGTAGACGTACAGTTACAAAAACTCATATATTGTAATAATCAGCCAAATCTTTCAAAAGGACAAAAATCTAACTTTCAAAATTGATTTGAAAAGGAAAGACATGATTACAGTCTACTCAAGCCTATTTGATGCAGTAGCCCATGTCATTATGTTATTTCTAGTGTTGTTCCGATACCGATACTAGTATCGGCATGGCCACCGATACGCACAAAAATGCTGGTATCGGTATCGGCGAGTACTTTACAAAAACGTTTTTTTTTTTTTTTTTTACTTAAGTTTTACAAAAACTTTACGAGTTTTACAAAGGTTTTGAGCAGTGCCAGACTAAGTGTTAGCAATAATTTTACATCGAGGTGAGTATGTGGCTCAAAAAACATGTTTTTTTGTTTTGTTTTTTCAAACGCCGTGGTATCGGATCGGTACTCGGTATCGGCAAGTACTGCACGGTCAGGTATCGGTATCGGTATCGGGATCAAAAAATGGTATCGGAACAACACTAGTTATTTCATTACCATATTTCATAGTACCGGATCATAAACTTAGAATTTGCAGGGAAGTTTTATTGTCACCATACATTTATGAGAGCATAGAACCAGAGAAGTGTGATACTGGTATTCATTTACTGTATATATGGGTGTATGCTGCCACCTTGTGTCTCATGGCCCTTCAGAACCTCTACCCTCCCACAACATACAGTATTTGCCCCAATGTCAGTTCTTGCTTTTGATAGTCCATGCTTGTTCTAAAGGAGTATACAGTAGATATAAGATACTAGAATAACCTCTAAGGCTTGGGCACTCTCCTTCCCCTTGTTCTTGTGGACCGCTGCCCTGTACTCATGCCCCTGTCTGGTGCCCTCATCTGTGCCCCGAGTGGCGCCCTCAGAGGTAGCCTGGGGCTGGAGGAGACCTTCCGTATGGGGCGGCGAGGGGCAGTCCACACTGGAGGAGGGGGGAGTTTGCCAGCCTGGAGGTCATCTACGAAGGCCTCCACCCTGTTGAACTTATTGGAGAGTGTCCCCAGCTCGTCTTTCAGAGAGTTGAACTGCTTGTAGAGGTCTCTCACAGCATCAGACAGAGGCTGGATTCTTTAGAGCCCCAGAACAGCAAAGAGGAATGACAGAGAGGGAATAGAGAAGATTACTAGAATGGAGGGAACAGTCAGGACACAACAGACTTTATGCCTTTGCTCTGGTAAAAGAATGACAATGTATCCAATTACAGCATCATGACATCTACACATCAGTGCCATTGGGGAATCCCAGCCTCAGTCCTCTGGACAACATGAGTAAGTTCACACTATAATAATAATAATATATTATGATGTCATTATGTAATCTTCAGGAAACATCAGGAAAACAGACACAAAACATTATTGAACATCAATGAGAAGTTTCCTGGACCACATTAAGCAGGATCATTGAGCGCTCAGGCCATCCAGACTTGTTATTGGAGAGTGCTTAGGGAAAACTTGCTTATACACGTGTGTATTGTTGGCTGTTACGGCTCAGAACCCAGTGTTTCCAGGAATGGGTCAATGATAGTCACTGCTAGTGACCAGGGGCCACACCTCTCCACGTTCACTGAGCCAGGTGCAACAGCTCTTTTGGAGCTCTGTCTCTCCAAAGTGAGGTCATCACTACACCAACAAAGCGTCTCGTGCATATTTCGCTATAGTCATCGATCAAATTGGTCACTGGACTGGCGAACAGTCAAGCTATGAGCAAAAAGTTTGAATGAATATATAGTATATAAAAAAAATTCTCTTCCATTTTTTCTAACTAGTTATTTCTCCCATGCATTCACAGAGACTACGTTTATACACAGCAGATGAGGAACCCTCTTTCTTGCTGACAGTGTTTCCTACCTGCCATATTCAGGCAGGACAGAGGTGGGGTCGTGGACTAGCAGGTCCTTCACCTGGGTCATGATGGCATACTTCCAGTTGTCCAGCACCTGGGTCAGGTTAGAGCAGCTCTTGGTGTCTGTATTGTCTATGGAAGAGTTATGTTGGTAAGACATCTGGTAAGACATCCTGTACAACAGCTTACAGTATGATTCATCATCTGAATCTGATGTGATGATATTTGATCACAAGCTAGTTAGCACACAATGAATTCATTCAATACTTAATTAATGAATTGTGTGCTAACTGGCTTGTGATCAATCATCACATCAGATTCAGATGAAGAACAGGATGTATAGGATGCACAAAGAGGCAGGGCTTCATGTGGTCAGGGATTTCACAATTCATACTTTAAATGAATGGCGCAGTCTTTAGGGATGACATTTTATTGTAACAGACCTCCAAAGTATTTATGAATGTGTTTACTGTATGTGTGTGTTAAGGCGTGTGTGTGTGTGGGGGGGGGGGGCGTGTGTGTGTACACAGTTATTAATTCATCATGCTACATCATCAATTGATGCACAGTACACACTTGTTAGATGTAATATCACAGACTCTGTTGTGGCAGAACATTGATTCAAGTAATATAAAAGGTTCATAGATATGTTTTACTTTGAAGAGGTGAAAGCACAAACAAATGAATATTGTCACTAATGCAAGCTACTCACTCACATCCTGTATCTTTGTGGTCCAATTCAGATGTCTCCTTTCTCCACTTCTGAGCTCCACATAGAGACAGCATAGACAGCAGGGTCAGGGCCCTCCTCATCCTCATCTTCCTCATCAAAACAACAACAGCACAATGACATCAACCACACCACTATGGTAAAGAGACAAGCCTACAAGAAAAAGGATGGAATTCAAACTGTCTGTCAAAGGACAGAACCTCTGTGAACACATGTGCCGAGCATATTCACACTATTAAAATGTATACATGCTGAAATGGTTATCATTTTACTATGAATAGATACGACTGGAAGTCGGTCTGTGGATAATTAGTCTGTTTTCATTGCAATCCAATAACAAGGGAAGGTTTTCATTGAGTTTTAAATCACCCAACACTAGCAATATGTGATTTGTTGAACTGTCGGCTTTTAGTTTGAAACAAATACAACACTATGCAAAATTAGCCCTCATCGATGATATGCATAGCAGTGTAAATTAGGCCTACTGTATAATATATATCAGCCAATTTCATATACTGTGCCAGGTTGCTAGATTATTTACCATCATTTATTTTCAAAATCGATTTAATCGATTTAATCGATTTAATACATCATTCAATTAATTTCTATAATAATAAATCATCTTTGCTACCCAGTGGTTGTTGGTGCATGGTAAATACTCTACCTGATTGTGAGGCTGATCTATGGGCTGTTCCTCCTTAAAGCAGCAGAAAAACAGTAATCCTGTATCACTGAGGCACTGGATGAACAAGGCCAGGGCAGCGTTCTTATAAGTGTCTCCCTAAACTGCTAAGCCATCCCCCACCTGCTCCCGCCCCCTTTAATGAGGAGATCACTCTCCACGGTTCATTGTACACAAACACACACACACACACACACACACACACACACAACCCCACACACACGCCTAAACACACACATACAGTAAACACACTCATAAATACTTTGGAGGCCTTTTGCAATAAAATGTCTCCTCCAAAGACTGCGCCATTCATTTGAAGTATGAATTGTGAAATCCCTGACCACATGAAGCCCTGCCTATTTGTGCATCCTATACAATGACAGATGATCCATACAGCCATGCCAAGTAATAATCCCTTATCTATCCTCCACATGGGTTCCTCATGGGGGGTGGCTTAGAGCAACTGTACCATCATGCATTCCCCCAGGACCAGGCCAGGGCTTAGATCCAGTGGAGGTGTTTGATGTAGCAGCAATCGCTCCAAGCTCCAGCACAGCATTCCTACTGCCTAGTGTAATCGTCTGTGCAGCATCTGGGCTTTGACGGGCCCAGCCAACAGCAGTCCCTCCGAGTGTCGGATCAGATCAATGCTGCAGACCTGGACCCAGCAGTCCCATGACCAAGGAGCCACATACACGCACCAACAGCTTGTAAAAGCTTGGTCTTAGTCAAAATCATGTGATGGAGAAATGAAAATACATTTCATGTGTAATGAAACTCTAGGATCAACCATTTGGCCACAATTGACTCATCTGTACAGAAGAAAACTATTGTCCACTTGGTGCGTTGTCTAAATTGTCAATAGTCATTACATCACCTGCTGTTCTAGATGTTAGATTTAAAAGAGAGCCATTGAGAGGTGTAGTCACTATTCAACATTGAGTAACACAGAAACACAAGTCTTGTTTACTACCAGTGGTATTATGTGATAAATTTGGCAGTCACAATTAGACGTAATGAAATTGACACAACCATTGCACTGATCCAAATATGACTCTCTCAGAAAAACAATGGTCTGTTCCCTCTGTGTGGATAGGGGAGAGGAGGGCCTATGGCCAGCCCAGGGTCTAAGCCAGCAGTCCATAGATGGCTAAGTAGATCCTTGCAGAGCCATCATGGAGTAATGACAAGAGATGTAGGCCTCCTGTGGGACTACGAAAACTCTCTGTGGCTCTGACCCCAGCATGTTGTGGTCTGACCAACTGTGAGGACATGCTCAGAGAATGTCCAAGTCCCTTGTGGACATTGCCTTTTTGTGGATATAATTAGTGTTGCGTTACTATGAAAACATTAGAGGAGTAAACAGTCTGCCATCATCTGTGATTCAAATCTTGACTTCTTGAGGGTCTCTGACCGAAATAGGTTGCACCTATTAAAAGTTATTACACTTGCAAGCAAATACATTATGGGAACCTTTTTTTTACTCCAAAATCTAGACTCTGAGAGTGCTAGTGTTTTTTTACTGTCTTAAAAAACATGTTTCTAGCAAACTACACCTCCTGAATTTATAGCCCACTGATGATTTACAAGATGATGACACAGACTGTGAGCTCCCGGGATAGAGGAGTTGGACCCCTCAGCATTGTCAGTATCTCTGTTGGCATGGGGACCAAAGGACTGACTGGAACGTATAAGGTTTGTTCCTTACAGAGTCTCAATAAAAAATAGAATTTATCAGTGAAACACATTTTCTCTAATATTGAAATAGCAGGCAGGACAAAACATTTGCCAATTCCCATCATTTTCTGAGAGCAATTACTTTGGTTACAAAGGAAGGAGTACTGTGACTTGTGTTGTGCAATAGTCATCTCCAATTTACACAGTTGTAAATCTTTGTTATGCAGTCTGACGCAGTCTGCAAACCAGCATAGAGGCTCAGGAAGGTTTGGAAACAATGACCCAATCAGCCTCCACAGTAGAATAACAAGACCCAGGGTACATGATGCAAACATGCAGAGAGTGCAGAGAGCACATGAGTATTACCAGCCAAACACTGCTCAGACTGGGAGCTGCGTATACTGTATGATAAATAACACACAAGTACAGTAAAATAGAATGGAGCTGAGCTGTCATTCTTTCCTCAGGCCTGTGCTCAAAGGAGACATCATTGAGCATTACTGATGTCTACCCAAGTGTGACATCCTTCCAACAGTTTGACATTAGAACAGAAGTTTGACAAGTTTGACATTAGAACAGAAGTGAAAAGGTCACATTTATATTTCTTATCTTATCTGTTTTGGCCTCTTCACATTGGCTGACTGTAGTATATAAATTATTTTAAGACGTTCATTGTTTAAACTGTGATATCCAATTATTTTATTGGTTCCTCACAAAAAAGATTGACATTAACATTCCAAGTATACGCAAAAGACCAAAAGCTTTCTCTGTGCATGCTTCTAAATTGTGGAACACATTACCAGGAGACATGAACATGTAAATGGATTGCACTTATATAGCACCTTATTCCAAAACGCTTTACAATGGCCTCTCATTCACACACCAATGGCAGCAAGTTACCATGCAAGGCGCCGGCCCACTCATTGGGAGCAATTTGGGGTTCAGTGTCTTGCCCAAGGACACCTCGACACGTGGGGATCGAACTACTGAACCGCCTACCTTACGATCATTAGACGCTGGCTCTACCTCCTGAGCCACAGCCACATGTCCAATTTTATGCAGCTTATTTCAATTACTGGCTTATATTGTAATTTTTAGAATGCTTGGAGTGTAAGTGAGAGAGAGAGAGAGAGAGAGAGAGAGAGAGAGAGAGAGAGAGAGAGAGAGAGAGAGATGCATGAGTGATGATGACTGTGCCCTTAATCCTCCTTCCCTCATAGACATAACAAGCTAGAATAAAAACTAATCTCCGAACACAGGAGAGTCTGACTTAGTGAGACTAGAGGAAGACAAGATACACAGTTCTACCCAAACACTGGCCCCACACTGTTATGGGAGATGCACATGTTGCTTGTGTCCGGACTGCTGTGATATCCAACAGTAGTGTATTCTGTTAGGGAATAGAAACAGATGCTGGCCGAGGACCGAGTAGATGTGTATTCCATTCAAGTGAGTGATGTGTGTAAGCAAATGTGATCATACTCAAACCATTTCCCCACCCCTATCCCCATCCTCCCCCATCCCCCTCTCCATCCCCAGCCCCATTGCTATCACCATCTCCAGCCTCATCTCCAGCCCCGGTCCCAGCCCCATTACCATCTCCAGCCTCATCCCCAGCCCCGGTCCCAGCCCCATTACCACCTCCAGCCTTATCCACAGCTCCAGTCCAAGGCTCTGGCCTGCCTCATCGCCAGCTTGATCATAAGCAGTAAACTAATTCCTTCCAGAGGTCTGGGGCAAGGCCAGCACAGGCCTGAGGAAAGAATGACAGCACAGGACCTTAGGTGCCAGTGAGGGGGTAATCTGACCCTCTCTTTCTTTCTCTCTCTCTCTGTTTTTCACCTTACTGTCACTACCTTTCTCTCCTGCTGCCGTTTGTTGACATACAGCAAGACATCTCAGTCTGGATGATAGCTATATCAGACCTATGAAAATGGATTTTTACTCTGGAAAATATCCTCCACACTCCAACTCTTGGGGCCCAACAGAAGACATGCAGTAGGGAGTCTGTTCCTCCAGCTAGCACCATGTGCCTGTCGGAACAATGCCTGGTGACCAACAAAAAAACAGACCAGTTGTAACCTAACCTCATTGACATTATAACTGCTTCCATTTTGGGGAGACATGTGGCTGCGGTGAATGTTTTCACAGCACTGAGTGAGTGAAACTGTCAGGGAGTCCTTACGATGTGTGTGTTTTCAAGCTGCAACCAAATCCATAATCAAAATGATAGTTTGGGACAGTTTGTGTTTTAGCCTGGATTGACTGTGCCACAGGTAAAGAGGTAGGGACAGGTAGGGATAAAACCAATTCTTGTAAACAATGAAAGGCTGTAGAGAAGAGGGTAAAAAACTGGTTCAGAAACATTATATTGAGAGGAGGAGTAGAACCAGAGAGAAACAATCACACACATAAAAAAAAGCGCCCTTGAATTATGATGATGTGGAGGATTTTCCATAAGCCTGAACTCCTACACAGAGATCTTCCTCCTCACACTCCTCCGGAGATATAGAGCAGGTGAACTAATTACCAGCAGGTTGATTCCCCAGTCTGATCTCTGATGATTAACAGTGTGTGTGTGTGTGTGTGTGTGTGTGTGTGTGTGTGTGTGTGTGTGTGTGTGTGTGTGCGTGCGTGCGTGCGTGCGTGCGTGCGTGCGTGCGTGCGTGCGTGCGTGCGTGCGTGCGTGCGTGCGTGCGTGCGTGCGTGCGTGTGTGTGTGTGTGTGAATAGGCATAACTGGTTGTTGGCTCAGCACTACTATAACTGACTGTTTCCATAATGTCAAAATGCACTGATAGTATTTATGTCCTTTAGATATTGTACAATTTATGTGGACATAAATAAAGCATATAAAATGTGTGTGTGTGTGTGTGTGTGTGTGCGTGTGTATGTGTATGTTTTAGAACCCTTGAAGTCTTCAAGTATAGTTGAATAGGCTTAGCCTGGAGTAGACCAATGAGAATTGTAAGTATGGATGTGGGCTTCAGCTAAAATGATGACAGAGTGAGTAGCCTTGCGGGAGCTGGTAATAGAAAACTATTAACAAGCCTGGACAGCTTCTCAACAGCTCTCTAACTGTAAAAGAATGAAGTTGTTTATGCCCTAGACTGCAGAAATGAGTTGCCTTCTGGAGTCAGATGCTTTTCTCATTCTGTTGAGAGGTGATAAACTATTTAACATTCCCATTCAGCTGCTGCAACAAACATCAGCATAGATTGTTTACTGTATGTAGCCACATTGGAAAGGAACAATAAACGCCTTGTGTAGTTCAATATAAATGTTACATGTGATACATCGATTGTTATGAATAGTAATAGTCACCTTCATTGAGTGTATACCACACAATTGTATTGTCTTGTATTTTTGAAGGAATTTATAATTCAGACATCAATACCAATTTGAGAGCTGTTTTGCCTCTTATGCCATTGGGGTGGACACATTTTGTTCATACAGTATACTGCACACATTTGTCTGCTATATAGGTTTGGAAATAAACCAGAATAGTGTTTTTATTAGTGCCGGCAGTCTTAAAGACTAATTAAGGGTTCAAATGGTGAACAACTTGCTCCTTTGAGAGTTCGTTCCACTACTGTGTGGTGTGGGATCTGAGAGACTGGCATTGGCAGGTAAGGGGTTCAGTTAGCTAAAACATGTCAAAGAAGCTGGAAAAAATCTGCATATTCCATACTCAGGACACCAACTGTGCTTAGCTCTTCTACCAGGGAAGATCCATACCAAGAGGAAGAGCCAAGCTAAATCGAGAAGCTGAGAGTAGGGGACCCTAAACACAGCATGAGCACCTGGACTCCCAACTACCCACAAGGCCAAACTGTCAGCCTGTCCCTGGATGCTGCTGGCCCTACAGTGATGGATGAGCACCTGGACTCCCAACTACCCACAAGGCCAAACTGTCAGCCTGTCCCTGGATGCTGCTGGCCCTACAGTGATGGATGAGCACCTGGACTCCCAACTACCCACAAGGCCAAACTGTCAGCCTGTCCCTGGATGCTGCTGGCCCTACAGTGATGGATGAGCACCTGGACTCCCAACTACCCACAAGGCCAAACTGTCAGCCTGTCCCTGGATGCTGCTGGCCCTACAGTGATGGATGAGCACCTGGACTCCCAACTACCCACAAGGCCAAACTGTCAGCCTGTCCCTGGATGCTGCTGGCCCTACAGTGATGGATGAGCACCTGGACTCCCAACTACCCACAAGGCCAAACTGTCAGCCTGTCCCTGGATGCTGCTGGCCCTACAGTGATGGATGAGCACCTGGACTCCCAACTACCCACAAGGCCAAACTGTCAGCCTGTCCCTGGATGCTGCTGGCCCTACAGTGATGGATGAGCAGCCAAACTGTCAGCCTGTCCCTGGATGCTGCTGGCCCTACAGTGATGGATGAGCAGCTGTCAAGGGTGAGCTGCAGCACAATCTTACAGTTGTGGAAGAGACTATTATGCTCTAGATAAACTTTAATAGCGATGTATAGCTCATTTTCCAATGGGAGGTACTCCCATCATTAGAATCATGCTATATGACATACCTGTAGGTCTACATGTATTGAGAACTGGCTTTGGACTGTAGAATTGACAGTGCACACTGGCCAGCCCACTGTGTTGAGGGAGTGTACCAGTGATGATGACTGTGGTCAGTGACTGATAGTTGAAACAGAATCAGAACAGAATACACTGAGCTGTGGGTGCTAGGTACAATAATGCCTTTGATGTCTTTGCTGCCCTCTGAGGGCTACCAATGTGGTCACAACTATTCTAACTATTCTGTCCCTGCACTTAAAGTCATCAGTCTTCATCTGATGAAAGCCAGGAAATCCAAGGATTATGTGGTGTCGGAACAGATACATTGTGTTGATTATATAAGCTAGGATAACGTCTCCAGAACTCCTGTTCCTCCGAGAAGGTGTCTGTCGGACTGAGTCCAGTTTTCTGCCTATAGAGTTTTATGAGTTTTGGAGGAGATGCCAAATGCACAGGTGCTAAAGATTTACTGGCGTATTGAACTTGACCCAGACGCTCATGGCACACTGGTCTCAGTTAGAGAGTCTAGTTTGTAGTTGCCAGGAGATTCTTCTATATTTCAGAGACAGACTATTTTGATTAGAACCATAGCCTTGACCATACAACCGTATAGTAAAATGGCAACTTCATTTCTTTTTTTAAACAATATTTTTATTAGAAGGAAGTAGAACACAGTACAACACTTATGGGTACACAAATAAGGAATGAAGGTCCTTCTATTTTAGATGTTTCCCTATGTATCCACCCAGCCCCCCACCCATCAACCAAACACCTATTGCCAATGGAAAATAAATAATAATTTAAAAATATATATGTATATATAAATGACAGGGGTTAAATAAAATAAAATAAATAAACAACCATTAGGCTATATCGAATGTCCCCATAGCTCTGAACAGACATCCACAAGGGATGCATTCAGTCATCTTATACTGTATTCAAATGATACTTATTCACTTAACAGTCACACATAATAACAAGTTACATACATACAAAAAATATATTAAACCAATGTACCTAAACATGTCTACACAGCATCCAAACACATCAAATACAGATCAAATGGCCTCAATCAGGGGGGAGCACTGTTAAACGCTCAAAGTAAGATAAGAGAGGCTGCCAGGTAAAGTACAACTTCTGGACTGATCCTCTAATGGTGAATTGAATCTTTTCTAATCTAAGGAACGACATCATCCTCTAGGAGAGATGCTGATGAGGGGGATGCAGGAGATTTCCAAAAGATAAAAATTCTCCTGCGAGCCAGAAGAGAGGTGAATGCAATGATACCTAGCTGTTTTGATGTGAAGGGCTCAACAGACTCGGGCACTCCAAAGATAGCTATCCCCGCATTGGGTAGAAGTACCTTCCAGATCATTTTTTCTAGATTTTTATTTGATTCAATTTAATTTACAGATAACTGCCTCTGCCAGCAAATAGCAAACATCAACGACCGAACTCTGATTCAAGCATGACGTCATTTCACAACTTCATCACATGGCTCATGTGATCTGAGCAGGGTCAGTTCTGTAAGCCTCTCTCTTCTCCCTGGAACACTCACTGAGGCGTTCTCTGACGACCTCTTAATCTCTCCACTGTGACTCTCACATGATGCTGGAATCCCAAGCCTTGTAGCCCAGAGCACACGGCTGTACGGCTCCCACAACGTCCTCCCGTTCACTCACTCCCTTCCCCATACTGTACTTTCTTCTCTCTGTCCCAGAGTTGATCATTCTGACCAGTTTAGAGAAAAGGGAGACTCCTCTCCCAGCTTTTGGGAATATGAGGATATTACAAGTAATAAAGGGGATTACTTTCCCCTGGTCCAGGAGGGACACTACACAGACTGAGACCAGCCCACTCATACCAAAGGTACAGTGATAGAAAGCATGTTTACTATTACATGTTTTACTGTGTGTGTATACATTTACTGTAGGATTTCCAGGTGCATGATATGTTCAGTCATGTTAGGGAAAGTCAGGAAACCTCAGGGCATGATGTTTGATGGCTGTTCTCTGCTTCTATCTGAAGGCAAACAGAAATAAAGAGGGGGCTGAAGCAGCTGTGCATGTGGGGACTGGGGACAGCACGGATGAGCAAGCGTCACATCTGGGATCAAGTGATGGACAGAACCAGGATAACTGGTCCTCTAGGAGAACCGGGGAACCCAGACCACATCGGTATTACTCCCTGACTGACTACCTACTGAAGTACCTCCTGTTCTTGAGCAACCTGCTATTTACTGTGCTGGGTCTTGTGGTCCTGGCCCTGGGCCTGTGGGGCCTCATCAACAAGGAGTCCTTTGCCCAGGAGAAGATTGGCCACATCGGTACAGACCCCATGCTGCTGTTTGTGACACTGGGCTTTGTGTTGTCTGTGCTCTGCCTGTCGGGCTGCGTGGGAGCACTGAGAGAGAACTGCTGCCTGCTGCGGATCTTCTCTGCAGCCGTGTTGGTGCTGGTGGCGGCCCAGGTCCTGGCTGCCATCGTGGCCTACAGTCTGCAGGGCGAGATAGAGGGCTACCTACGTTCAGGCATGCTGGCGGCCATGGTTCATTACCAGGACGACCTGGACCTGAGGTTTATCACAGATGAGATCCAGACGGGCCTGCAGTGCTGCGGGGCGGACAACTACCGTGACTGGGAGATCAACATGTGCGTATCATGTGATTATGTGCCTATTGACTCGTGTGCTAATGTGTGTTATACACACTAAAGCATTTGTTATACAATATACAAATTGGAATGGTATACAACTAAGCTGTATGATGAGCTATAGCACATTCTGGTGACTTACTGCAAGCTTAGTTTAAGAGATGCTGCAAAATAGACGCCAATTTATCATAAAAAAACGTTTTATAACAATACAGAGTTAGTAGCCTACTGTACTACTACTGTACTACTATCTGGCGCCCAGATTATTTTTCTCTTTAATCACAGAAGGTGGAAGCCCTCCTTGTGTGCCACTGGGACGCAACAACACATTTTTAAATAAACGTCTTGATTAATTCTCAGGGTTCTCGAAAACCCATGCAACGTCATTCGTGGGGGACAGTTTACTGTAGCCTACACTTTTAGGCCTACATTTCAGTCATTTAGCACTTAGAAGCTCTTATCCAGAGCGACTTACACTAAGTAGCTACATTCTTCTAAAGTAAGTGAATCAACTGTACATCAAAGGCATAATGTTTGATTGCTGTTCTCTGCTTCTATCTGTAAGACTTCCTATAAGAATGAATACCAGACACAGTCATCACAGTGCTAGAGAAAGGGAGCCTAGCCATTTCTCAGCTGAGAACAAATGAATCTGATGTTCATTTAATGTATTGAATTTGAACTTTGATGAACTATCTTATATGCACAGTATACATGTTTGCTATAGTAAACCTAGCAATTACCTATCATCTATAGGTGATAGTTGCTCCCTCTTCTGCTCAAGTTTCTCTTTTTACAGCTCTATTTCACTATTTCTTCAGCCACCATCACCAGGGTTTGCCTCCTCTTGACTGCCTCCATCTGTTTCTCATCCTTTCCACATCCTGCCCACCTCTTTTGGTATTTTCACCCTCTCCTTCCTTATCTTATACAATTCTGCATCTTCCTTCTCTGTCTCTCTTCCTTCTAAGTATCTCCTTGTTTTGTAACTTTTTTTTAAAATTCATGAACATTTTCACTTTATATACTGTATAAGAAACTCTCAAACAGATAGAGCTTCCTTACAAACATAACACAATAGTATGAAAAGAAAAAAGAAACACAAAGCAAAAGTGAGGTCGTGCGTGGGATGGTCAAATTAAATCAATATAGAGTTTATCCAATCTAATACATGTTGTACAAAAATAGTCATGGGGCACCAGACTAAGTATCTCCTTTGAGGTCTCCCTCTTATTTTCTTTACTGATTTATTGCCGTGCAATCAACTTGTCAGTCAATTGTTGGAGTTTGGTATTTTTGCTCTAGGCACAGGGTCTAGGCACAGGGTCAGCCATATTAGCCACCCCTGGAGCAATTAGGGGTTAAGTGCCTTTCTCCAGGGCACATGCAAGCTCCCTCCTGAGGCAGGGATCGAACCAGCGACCTTCCGATTGCTAGCCGGCTAACCTCTACCTCCTGCTCTACCTTCTCTTTTTCCTGGCTCAGTTTCACTCTTTCTTCAGCCACATCACCACCAACAGGAAGGGCCTTGCCCAAACTGTTGCCACAAAGTTGGAAGCATACAATTCTGTAGAATGTCAATGTATACTGTAGCATTAAGATTTCCCTTAACTGGAAATAAGGGGCCGAGCCCAAAGCATGAAAAACAGCCCCAGACCATTATTCCTCCTCCACTAAACTTTACAGTTGACACTATGACACTGTGCATTGGGGGCAGGTAGCATTCTCCTGGCACCCGCTAAACCCAGATTTGTCCGTCAGACTGCCAGATAGTGAAGCGTGATTCATCACTCCAACACGTTTCCACTGCTCCAGAGTCCAATGGCAGTGTGCTTTACACCGCTCCAGCCGACGCTTGGAATTACACATGACGATAGGCTTGTGTGGAGCTGCTCGGCCATGGGTTCATGAAGCAAGTTCTTGTGCTGAAGTTGCTTCCTGGGCAGTTTGGAAGTCAGTAGTTAGTCTTGCAACCGAGGACAGACAATTTTTACTCGTTATGCTGTTCAGTTCTCGGAAGTCCTGTTCTGTGAGCATGTGAGGTTTGTGGCTGAGCTGTTGTTGCTCCTAGATGTTTCCACTTCACAATAACAGGTACAGTTGACTCAGGAAGCTCTAGCGGGGAAGACATTATGAACTGACTTGTTGGAAAGGTGGCATCCTATGACATTGCAACGTTGAAAGTCACTGAGCTCTTCAGTATGACCCATTCTACTGCCAATGTTTGTTGATGGAGATTACATGGTTGTACGTGTGTTTATGCAGGTTGCGTCTCTTGGTTCATTTTGCCACTGACTGAACTAAAGGTTGAAGAACGCTGCATATTATTGCAGAACATTCTAAATTCTGTATAGGCCTATATCAACTTCATAATGATACCAAGATAAAAGTTAGGATTAGGCCTACACTGCAATAGTCTATACATGTACATTTAATTTTATTTTAATTTATAGTGAATTTTACCTGAAGGTCACAATGTACAGGTTATACAAAAGTAGCCTGCAAGACAAATATATACAATACAACGTTTTAAAACACAGATTGTATAGAGTAAAATCTAGGCATATACCGTCAAATCCAGGCATATGTGCATCTTTCAAATACATAAAGTAGATTACAAATACAAAACTATTATACAATAAACATGTTGTCACAAATGTCACACGTTATATCTCTGAAACCACTGGGACAATTGTTAATAACTTTGGGTGAATGATGCGTCTTGCCATACATACTGTATGCGGTATTTACTAAATTACACTGATTGGCAGATATGCAACATATGCACATCATTTGTTTGGTCTGCAGAAATGATCCCCCACAAAAATAATTTGAGACTATGTTGAATGTTCCGGTAACCTTTCAGTCTGGCTATGAATGCAGCTTAAGGAGTGTAGCCTAATGCAGTAGGCCTATAGACTAACCAATTCAATAGTACAATACTAGCATAATGGCACCCACACTATACTTCTCTTCAATCACAGAAGGTTGAATGCATCAAGAGGAAAGCCCCTCCCTGTGCACAATGGGGACACAGCACTGTAAAACTCAGAGTGTCTTAGTAAAACGTTTATGAATAAATTCACAGGTTTCTCCATCCTTTTATGGAGGGGCATTTACATAATTCGTAGGGGACAACATGTTTACTGTACACTTGTTAATATTGCAAGGATCAATGAATTCCTCTCAAACATTGGATGGCACTTCCGACACTACAGGCTCTCCTTCAATAATAATAATGTATCAGATATACTGTAGTACACAGCTTTGACCTCAACAAAAGCACATATTATGTAACGTAACAACATAAGAACGCTTACTATTATTACAAGAGTAGAACCACATGTTCTCTTGTCCCCTGTCTCCCACAGGTACTACAACTGCTCGGCCCCAGGGGTCCTGGCCTGTGGTGTCCCTGCTACCTGCTGTGTGGACCCCCTGGAGAACGGCACAGTGTGGAACTCCCAGTGTGGTGTAGGGGCCCAGCAGCTGAGCGAGTTCTCTGCCCAGAGCGTGGTCTTCTTGGGGGGCTGCCTGGGGGGCATGTCCCGCTGGGTGGAGCAGCATACAGGGTTCATAGGGGCAGTAGCCGCTGTTCTCCTGGGGGTACAGGTCTTGGTTCTCTTCCTCACCACACGACTGCTGGACAGTATCCAGTGGAGTAAAGCTGGAGCAGTGAAAGTTACAGGCTGATAACCCTGATGCATCACTACACTCTGATGGACACCTGATGTAGTCGATGGAACCTCTCTTCTTGAATGGATTGCTTTCTCTGATTCCCACAACCCTTCACATGTCCTCTTGGTAAAAGGGCAATGAGCTAGCATCCAAAGGAGATGCAGAGGACAGCATCAGAATAGCAACAGAGGCAGATGTTTTATCAAAATGTAATCTTAATGACTCCCACATTACTTATGCACTGGTCCGGTTGTTTTGTGGCTCACATCTGGTGCTATGATATGACATCATACCTTAGACAAAGCTAAATGTTGACTACCCACCTTATCTTTTTGTGCCAGGTCAGATCATGACTTCAAAGCACAGCGTTACATTTAGTACGTAAGTACTGAATATGTCTCATACATCATTTCACTTTAATTTCTTTTGACTGATTTCCACTCTAATTATGGGGCCGATTTTCCTTGAGGGATAGAATTTCTAATATGAGTGTGTACAATATGTTTCTCATCATTAGGAGTAGAAGTAACAGTAGGGTTCAAATAAAAAGACAAACTTAAAAAAAAACTTCTCAACCTTTATTCAGAGATTTAGTTCCTGCCAATCCAATGAATGCTGCTGATAATTGTGCAAAACTCACACATTCTTTCAATTATCCAGCAATTTGTGGTCAGTAAAATCACAGACGGCTGCTCTCACTTACTGCTCCACATGCAAACTCCTCAAAATTCCACAATACTACATCTATCTACAGTATAAAAGAGCACAGGCAAAAAACAGTATGCAATATCCATGTATGGAGAATTATCATCAATTCAAATAAACATTCTTGTCCATACTGCAGGCCTAGTTAAAATACTGTACAATAATGTATTTGGTAGAAATAACTAGGTACTGTACAGCAGTATACTGGATAGGAATGACAAGACATTTCTAGAGCAAATATTAGTTGTCATGAAAGCAAATGATCGTCCCTGAGCTAGCAAATTGTCTGTAGTCCCTTTACATGGGACATTTAAACTGGCAATATGAGCAAAATACTATTTACAAAACATAGAAAAAGGATAAGAAAGATCCAAACTGTACTGTAGTAAGGGGATGGGACGACCTGATGGTAGATTGAAGAGGGAAATGTATTGGCGAGTTTGTTACTGAAACCATCGAATGTACTTGGCAGAGAGTAATGTAAAATAGAAAAACCCAAGGAGACCTACATGATAGCAGAGATATGAGTCAACTGGATTTAGGACACCAAATAAAACTATCTGACACAGAAACGACCGTTTTTTGGTGATCTTTTGGAGTTATTGTTGCTGTTGTTTCATTTTCATGGGATGTATTCTCCAATTACTATGGAGAATCCTGTAGCTGACAACTCAGGTGATGAATGGAGGACTTAGATGATACCGTACTGAGCCAGTTCATGCAGCTCCAGATGACTATAGGCTTCCCAGGGGCAGATGACTGTAATATCTGTAGAGGGAAATATAAAGAGAATTGTAATAGATGATATAATGTAGAATAGCTTCTCTTGACTTCACTTTGTAAGGTAGGATTCTGTAATTGTCTTTATTTGTGGCTCCATAAAGTGGTGACACTTACCAAAGCCAAGACCCTCCATACCGGGAATATCCTCTCCAAATCTGAGGAAAACAATGAGCACAACTTCCTTATAATGACAAAAAAATAGCCACAGTACTGTATATCATCTATATTTGGATAGGTAACCTAGTTACTGTCTGAAATGACCATCACTGAATAATCCCAAAGAATTACTTTCAATAGAATAGAATTTATTAGGATTTACGGTACCCAATGACACCCCTCTTGGGGGGCTTGCTCTTGAACTGACGGGTGTTCCTCTGCTTGAACTTGGGTGGGCCCTTTCGTGGAGAGCCAGGCTTAGTGTTAATGGCTTTGATGGCACCCTTGTTGGCAGACTTCACCTCAGGTTTGGCTACCTCCAGATTCATGCTTCTTTGGTTAGCAGAGAATGCTGGGTCTATGCAGAATATTGGTTATTAATCATGATACCATCTAACACCCCATTCATAACCCCCAATACTCATATAATATTATCCTGATGGATGAAATGAATAATATGAGATGAATCATCCCATAGAGATTAGGAACACCTATATATTAAGAAATCCCCTAAGAGAGACTCCTCACGGCTGTACATGGATGATAAGAGTTCCCATAATCCCCTCAAATGAATGAGCAGCCATTGAGCTGCACAGCACCCTGGGTAATCTGATTAGAGGTAGCCTGGACATGCTGCATTTGCTAAAAGTGTTTGAGGGATGTTAGTCAACTGCCCCTCTTATCTGGCCAATCACAAAAGGAGACCTCTGCAGTCCAGTATTGAGTTGCCCACACTGGGAGGACACAAGAACCAAACAACACCCTTTTGTTGAACTATATTATGTCTCAATTTGAAAGAGGTTTTTAATCCATCTTGACGTCATGTCTAACCACCTTCTGAAAATCAATGCTAGGAACCAGCAGTGTAATTTAGGGACATATACATGTAGCAGTACAGGTCATAGCAAACTATATTTGCTGAGAATGCTTTTAACTTTCTTTAGTGGTTGATTCATTCCATACAATGTATTCAATATGTATTTATCCAGGTTAGTCTCATTGACATCAAATATATGTTTTATGAGAAACTTTAGCTATTTTATAACAACATTTGGAACAAGTACTGTACACCACCTAACTGACACAGCCTTCAACAACTGGGCTACAGAAAAGAAAATATATTGGAAAACAACCTTGGTGACCATTACAGGTACTTGCTTTAAGTACACCTCCATTATTCCCATATTACACAATAACTGCAACAAAAACAATCTATGATGTCTCATCTGCCCTCCTATGCCCTGGTCTCGGTTCCATCGCCCAGTACTCACCAGCTGTGTGGCAGTATCGTTCAGTTGTGATGGCGTTATCAGGCTTGCTCTGAGTGAGTAGGGCGACTAATGGGCCTTTTATACTCACCAAACCCTGAGGAGATTATGACGAGGCCACCTGCCAACAGCCTTTACGTGAGAGATGCACTGCTGCAATACCTGTAGAGCGGGAAGGGATATGAGGTTGGAGAAATGGAAGGAGGTGGCAGGGGGAGATGGGAGGGGAGACATCTGTGATCATTGGCCTGTGCGTGCAGATATCAGGTACATGTGTTTTCTAACACATGTACATGTGTTTTCCAGCACATTCTGTATGGGCTGACAGTAGCAAATAGGAGCTTATTTTACATAATGTATTAGTCTATTACAGCCCATCCATTTTCATGTTTCAATAAATTTACTGAGAGTTGATTTAATAGCCTACAGAAATAAGCGGAAATGCGGAAAATGATTTTTTTTTTTTTTAAAGTGTTCATGTGAAATGAGAAAGTGTGTATCATGTACAGAAGCTGTAGGAGTGTGTGTACATGGCTAGATGACCTATGTCAGGAATCAGAATGACTTACCACATGGTACCATACCTTTTCTTCTAGAATGTCAAGGCAATTGGATACCTCCAGAATGACCAGAACATTCCAGAGGATTACAAAGAAGATTTTGAAGAGAAGATTCACAGGGATAAATCTATAAACTATAACTCTATGTCATTAGGTGCAGTGAGACATACCGCATGTGGTTCATTCCCCCACAGGTGCCACTATCACTGGATGGAACTGTTATGCAATGCCTGTCTATGGGGAACATCTCCCCTCTCTGAGTTCCCTCACATCAGCAGTCTCCCAGATTGAGTGCATTGTTGGCCACAGCTAATCTCCCTACTGCCTAGTCCATTCAACTACAGTAACGGATTATTACAGTATTACAGCGCCTCACTGTAATCACACAAACAAACACGTGTGTAACTTGTGTAATAAAGTTAATTGTTATTCTTGGGCAATTACGGTTCCCAAATGCTTATACAGGAGCTTATTTTACCATGTTGACTGATCCTTCACTATGATGATTACAAACATAATAACTATAAAGCATTGCAGGCCAGACCTGCAGCAATCTGATGAGAGGTTAACAAAGGCATGATCAGGTGTTACATGTTGGAACAGACGTAGAAATAGGAGTGGTGTATACTACATTCCAGGACTTCTTAGAGTAGACAATACAATTCGAAAATTATTTATATCATTATGAAAACTATATAATGAGTGTAAATCATACTGTTGTATGAGACGCAAATAGGAGGGGAGGCAATGTTGGATTGTTAATAGACACAGGGCCCTTTGCACACAGACCACTGAGCCTTTGTACCATTGATCCCCACAAAAGAGGGCCATGTGAAAGGGCGACAGAGCACAGCTTATCTCCCCCCAACCCTCATAATGAATGAGCAGCAGTTTGTGACACGTTCTGCTTTACTGCAATGCTGATGTTACAGTGATACTGAACACAAGGGAAACTAGATTGGCACTGAAGTGATAGCATGAGAACGTTCTATTTATGTTGTGTGATTAGTTACACTCTATCCATGATTAAAATAAAAGGACTGTCAGAGAGATATTGTTTTGTGAACACACTCCATTCACACACTTCACAGTACAATTAATACATTTCTATGAAGAATACGCCCTCTGGCGTTGTTACAGTGTTAGCAGCTTTCATAATGAGTATACAGACAGTATTCAGACCAATCAAATGAATGTGCGCTTTTCTGTTAAGCCAATTCGATTGCGACATAAGTATAGTGGGCTGAACTTGTTTGAGGTTGAAGTTGAAAGGTCATAGGTTTCTGAGTTGCATGTTTTCTCACGTGGGGTTTGCTGTTTTGAAAAAGAGAAACACTAGCTACTGTATAACTGTAATCAACAGAAAATAAATATGGGGAAGAATAAGCAGGCAAAATCCTCTGAATCGGTAAAACAAGGTGCCAAGACCGGGCAACATCCAAGGTAATGCCGTCTTACTAGCTAGCTAACTCGAGTCTTGTCTTTCTAAGGGGTTTCCACAGATGTTTGCTAGCTATGCTTGTTAGCAAGAGACAATACCTTTTTGAATGTATGTAGCTAGCTAGCTAGCTAACTAGCTTGCTGCTCTCCTGGCTGACTGAAATACAGACTCCGTGGTAGTTAGCTGTCATGAAAGTATTTACATTTTTGTCCAAACGGTGACTACAAGATTTACGAGCTAGCCCTGCTAACCATTATGCTGGAATGAGCCGATGAATTATGTTTTGATTACCGCTGCTATTAAATCATTACCCGTCTCCACCCTAAGGTAGTCGAGATAGTAATGTCATGATCATTTGTGCCAATAATGTGTCTTCTGTAGTCAGGAGAAGCCAAAGCGAGATGGCAAACCAAAGCAAAAGGACCATCTCCAACAAATCCCATTTCGCCTACGCGAGATCATGAAGAGCAAGGAGAGAATGAAAACGGCACCCCAAAAGACCAAGAAAGACTTACTAAAACGTAAGAAACCAACGCAGTTCCAGCCTGCCTTATAAGTATACTATCAGCCGAGTGTTTAAACTTTAGGTCTGTGTGTCTTTCTTCCTCATTACATCTGTCCTGTCCCCATACAGAACTCACTCCCCAACCCCAGAAAGGTGACTCTCAGGTTGGGGACATCCCTGTCCCACATTTTCGTAGAGGAAAGAAGGAGTCAGAGAAAGCATACATGCGCCGCATGGGCACCGAGGCACAACACGTCCTTTTCCTCACCCAGAATCAGGTGGAGAGACAACCTGAACTGGAGCAGGAGAAGCAAGAGAAACCTGCAGAGAAGCGCAAGTCTGAGAAGAAGAAAGAGTGAGTGGGGTGTGTTGTGAGGACGTCTTAAATCTGTCAGGAAACTCATGCATTCAAACATTCGACCTGTTTGTCAAGACTATCTGGAACCAATAGTTTCAGTTGGGGCAAAAAAAAAAAAAAAGTGATGTTTCCTTAATGAAGCCACAACAACTAATCTTCTTCTGTCTGAATACAGGTTTGATAAAGGGAGGTTACAGAGACTACACAAGAAGAAACTTGACAGGCGAGCGGATCAAGAGGAACAAGATAGGTTCACAGGTAAGTAACTCCAGAGCATGCAACATATCAGATCATCCTACAGTATCTTTTCTCTGTCGTGGTCTAATTTGGTTGATATCTTTCAGATGTAATCGGCTTTGGTGAAGTAGCAATGGCTCCACCGTCTTTGACCATCAAGCCCAAGAAGGCTCCTGTCAAGCTCCAGGTAATTATAACCAACTGTGATTCATGTGTGATCTTCCTTCATTTCAATGTCAATCACTACCCCGGAGTGGGTGAAAGGTTGGACGATTGAGTGAAATCAAATGAAGTTTGTCTGTCTTTTCAGGGTGCGTCAACCAAGGGGCTCCTCCTGAACACTCTGCTGGGCCACACCCCTGTGTCCACAGTAGTCAAGCCCTCCATGGCCAGGCAGAGGATTATGGAGGAGGAGAGGGTAAGGGTGGTGCAGGCCTACCGCCTCCTGAAGAAACAGAAACTACAGCAGAAGGAGGCTAAGTCTGCTGGCCGGGATAAGCCTAGTTGACTATCTGTGCAGTATAGTACAGTGGATTGTGTACATAGCCTCTATTGATGTAAACCAGCTCCTTACCTTCTTGTGATTTTTATGCATCTATGCTTTTTCCAAAATGTGTTTCTTTTTCCTTTCCTAAACACCAGGGGAGCCTCCCCTCCTAAATTTCGTTGTTTGGTACCTGTACTGTAGCAATGACAAATAAAGTCTATCTATCATAAGCTGCAGAACCTCCAGTGAGACCCCACAGCAGCACAACCAAACCCTAGTGGAGGCTCATGAAGGGAACATGAACAAGCAGCTCACGTTAGACCAGTGGTTCTCAACCCTCTCCTCGGGGACCCCCAGCCGCTCCACATGTTTGATCTGTTCCACCACCAGCTCACCTGATTCAACTGATCAAGTACAAACCATAATTGCTTTATACTTGATCAGTTGAATCAGGTGTGCTGGTGGTGGAACAGATCAAATATGTGGAGCGGCTGGGGGTCCCAGAGGAGAGGGTTGAGAACCTCTGCGTTAGACACTAGATTGATATCCATCCAGGCTACAGTGAGCCTCGTCTCAGCACAAATGTGCTATCAAGTACAGTATAAGATGACACTGGCATGATCTGGACCACTACTGTCTCTAGGAAAGGACCAGACTTGCTTTGAAAGTTCATCTTTACATGGACTGTGGACTGCGTATCAGAGTGATTCACTGCTGTTTCACCACAAATGGGTTACCTCCCTAGAGAGCCAATGTAATATCTGCCAGGCCATGCTTCTGGTCACCAGCAGTGTGTTTGCCTGCCTGGAATATTGCCAATTTTCTTGTGTTATGGCAATGGATAATCATTGTGATGTGGACTCTCAGGGGACTTTATAAATGTCCTCCTTTTCCATACAGTTCCAATGGAATAAGCACCAAATACAGACTGAACTGAGCAACAGATGCCTGTATTGTACTTCTGTGCCATGCCCACTAGATGGCAGATGAGATGTCTTAAATATCAACAGTTCACCTGTTTTTGCTTTCTTTCAGTATGTCTGTGGTGTCAAGGTTTTTGTGGAAACACAATGTGATTTTAATAAATACATATTTATTTAAACATGTCATTGTATAATCACCTTAATCATTCAAACTTATTTTGGTGGTGTACTTAATACTAAATGCACATTATTGTGTGATGCATTAGAGGCAAGTGACCCAAATCCATGGAATAAGCAAAGTGATTTCCTTCTTGGTTTGCATTTGGCTATGTTTGTATTTGGCCTAGATTATAATGTCACATGATCAACAATAACTTCAGTATTGTTTGGTTTGTAAGTCCCATCTGACTTCTCGGTATACAGACAGTTGGACTGGTGGTTTGGGTGTATGATGTCAGAGGTGTCATTTTTATGATGGCCTGTATTATTATATCCCCATGCCTAAAAATCACCTGAGTTATTAGGCACTAAAAGCTTATTCGAGCCTGGCACAGACCATTTACATTGGTAATCCTAAAAAGGTTGACTCATTGCTCACTGGGGGAATGAATAGACCCTTTGTCTGGGTACTGGACTCTGGACCAAACAATGCTGTACACTAAGCCATTTTTGCTATTTTGTTTGAGCTCCTTACTGAGACAGCCAGGGCGATCAAGGTTATGTGGCTTGCTATGCTTTCATAAATCAAACAAATATTTGTGTATGGTTGTGTTATTATTTGAATCCTTTTTATAGTGCCCTTTTTGTTCAACTGACAACAATTCAAAAACAGTGGTCACACAGGTAGACACATGCTTGACCTACGTGGAGAGCGTTGTCACGGTGACAATGAAATGGCAGGGAGTGAACCAGGTGGTTGTGATGTGTAGTGGTGGCTGGCTCATGTCCTCTGAGCCCAGCCACCTCATTAGCACGTTGTGAAACTCAAGTCTACAGTCCATGTACTTCAACAGTCGATCAAGTGAATGGATCTAGATTTTTCGGATCAGTTATACCGATCAATAAACTGCCTTTGATGTTGTTATTGACCAGGATAACCTTCTCTAGTTAACCTTTTAATGTGGAATTTAATGTGGAATTCATGTACATGGATATAGCTCATTTGTCTGTGACTAGGATGATTCGGGCCACACCATAACATAGAATATTAGTACAGTCATGGGTCAACTACATAATTGCATATTAATCGTAATAGGTTTGCTTTGTCTTAGATACAGATGTGCCCCAGTGTACCCTTAGACCGTCTTCAGTTGGCCACTGAATAGGGGAGTCATAGCCAATAAAGTTGACATTTTGCTCTTCCTCTAGGTGAAGATGTATTCTGTTTTTAGTGAGTTTACTGGTGCAACAAAGATAATGCTTTGCTGGTGGCCTGTTCTAACGATGTCTCATTTGTGTTCATTTGATTATCTATGTTCAAACAGCACACATCATTGTGGCTTCACTTGGCTATCTCATAGTCTATGTAGAAACATACTATACTACTATAGGTTATTTGATGAAGCCCACCATATATAAAAGTACAGTATGGAAAGAGATAAAGGTTGTATGGACTTGTACGGGTTCACTCACATTTCTTGAGTATCTTACCCATGTTTCTTTGCTAATAACTAGCCCTCAGAGTCTAATCTATTCCAGCCTGTTTTCCCTCTCTGAACAAGGGTGCAGGTCTGCTGACAGCACAGATTGGTGGGAGTGAGTGGGAGAGAGCCTTCTCAACCCGCTGCTAGGCAGCAGTAGCTCAATCAGTCATTTCAAGTGAGTGTGTCTGTGTGTGCTGTGGTAAGTTACCCATGAATAAATGCATGTCCCCCAGTGTAGGGCTAGGACTCAGTTTAACAAGGTGAAACAAGTACAGGACAGTCACAAAATAAAATACTAGCTATAGCTACAGCCGTTTGTTTGGCTCAACAGCTTTAGTCAACAGCTACTCACACCTTAGGTAGCCACTCACTATTTTTAAATCGATCAGTCCTGTCGCTGTTTTTAATGTGTATGATGTGATGATATGATTTGAAGATAATATGTAAAATATGAAGGTTATTTATTATATATAGATTTTAAATTCATTTACACTTTTTGCATGGTGATGCCAAAGGCACATTTCCATCCCTGGATGGACAGTGAAGTTATTCTCTATTTTAGAAACATGGGTCTTATCAGTTTTATGTGTGTGAATATGCTCTCTTACTGCCCACTCATCTCCTTTATGTAACAGCTACATGTGCTGCCTTCTACCCCTGCCACCATACAATTGTTCTCCAACACACTGAAATGAGTCACCTGTTTTATAATCAAAAGTAGTTATCATTTTCCCTATTGAATGTGTGGATTTACTATACTATGGAATGATGATTATTCCATGCTCAAAAATAGAATTATACTGATGAATGCTGCTGACATATCCTCTGATAACAAAACTGGGGGTATATCGATCAGTTTCATATTTGAATTTAAGATGAATCTATAGCTTTTGTTATATACCCCCAGGATACAAATATGAGTGAACATTTGAGATTTTAAACTGCACGCTTTGAAAGAAGACCTATCATCACACTGTATGAGCTTATGATGTAGCGTGTTTGGCTGTGAGTCAGAAATAGTAAACACACACCATGTACACTACCTAGTAGGTAGACTGCCTCCCAGGCATAGCTGCTGAAGCTTATCAGATCCTCATATGTAAATATCTGCCCAGAGAAGTGGACATTATTTTCCTCAGAGCATTTCCTCTTACAATGTTCGCAGTCTGCCTCTTCAAATGTATACTGGTCATTTCCATCTTGTACCACTGTAATAAGCCTCTGAGGGATATAAGAATCAGACCAAACATATTCACTTGATTTAATTATTTCTTTAAACAAAAACAAAAAACATTTGTTGGACATTTCTATTTACAAAAAAAAATACTAATAAGTAAGAAGTATTCTCTGAAATATCTGTTATGGTTACGAGAAAATAATGTAAACAATCTGACAACATCTTTTTACATTTCTACACAATAAAATACAAACACAAAACACCCAAACATATGTCCCTTACATAGGGAATTCACACTGCCAATATAGTAACATATATTAACAATCAGTAATTTATGTGAAATAAATAGCATATTAACAATCAGTAGATGTATGTGAAATAAAAAGCAGACAACTCTTAACTAATACAAAAGGCGTACTGTATGTATACATTCAAAGTCATCATGGTGAAAATACAATCAATTATGATAATTGTGTGTAAGTAGATTGTGTAAAAATGAGTTAAATGTTTCTTTGCAGACCTTTTTAATATTTCATATTTGGTTATGTACATTGGGAGGGCTTGGCCCCTTGACAGCTTACACATTTAGGCATACAGCATGAGAACAGTTCCTTGTTTAACTTTTTTTTTTTATTATTAGCTCAAGTTTAATGATACACTCATACTACTCTCCTTTGCCTCATTTTCCTAACCAAGAGTACTGAACTAGGGATTCAATGCATTCTCCTGACAGACTGTCGATAAAACAACTAAACTCTAAAGGGCAACCACTAGGGCTTGGAGCCAGGGGTGAGACTGATAACCAGAGGCACCAGTACGGTAAAAGTAAATAAAATAATCCATCATCCCTCCTTCCCTCTGCATCATCCTAATAATCTCTCTCTCTCTCTCTCTCTTTCATAAAATAACATTAGGGGTTTAGCCTGGTCACACTGGCGTGTTGGATATCTCACATCAACACATGGCGTTCAGGCGTTGGCACCCAGAGGTGGAGAGTCCTGGCTGGGTATAGTATACAGTAGGTGGAGGGTTTAGGGTGGGTACTGCCACTGGGATAGACTGGGGGTGACTAGAGAGAGGTGAGAGACAGCCTCCCCAACAGAGGGCCTCTTGTTCTGGGTGCAGACTACATGGACCCTGGCCCTGGCAATGGTCTCTCCCCAAACACCAGCCCGTTCACTCCGCGCTTCCACCTCTGCTGGCCGACTGGCTCCAGCGTCTCTACGCGTATGCGGCAGTCGCGCTACCCGGTCACGTCTCTTCACTATACTGGCTCCCCGCTGGTGGAACGAGCTTCCCACTGTTGTCAGAACTGCAGAATCACTCCCCATCTTCTGCCGTAGACTGAAGACCCATCTCTTCAGGCTACACCTTAACTGTCCTTCCTGAGACATCTACTTATCCTCTAGCCCCCTGTCCCCTGTCCCCTGTATGTGTCATAATAAATAAAATAAAAATCTCTGAACCTCCTTCTAGCATGTCGACTGCCAATGTCCCCAGGCCTGAGCACAGATTACTTTTTCCTGCTATGACTGTTAGAGGATGATTCACTTACTTAGTCAAATGTATTCGTTGTAGTCACTTTGGATAAAGGTGTCTGCTAAATGCCAAAAATGTAAATGTAAATGCCTCCCAGTGACCACCTCCAGCCCTGTATCCTCTACAGTGGTCAGGGTCCAGGTCTGAGATACACACACACGTGCGCACGCACACACACACACACACACACACACACACACACACACGCACACACAGCTAGAAGTAACAGGGGAAATCAGAGCAAGGACTGAAGAGGAGGTTGGAGAAGAACATGAGCCAGGTCGTGGTGCTGCTAGATTCACCACAGAGCTTTTTTGTGCAAACCACTTCCCTGAGAAGGAGAAGGGGGGATTATTAGATGTGACTAATCTACACCTACATGAATCCCTGCTAAAGAATCATAAGGAGTATACAAACACCTGAAGGTATTTCATCAGTGTGGTTTGTCAGTATTTATGCATAATGATGGCAGTTAGCTATACTTGCTACTTACATTGCCTGCAAGTGAGAGTCCAGTGGCAGATAGGGGCTCTGATGATTGAGGCAGGGGGCTGCTCCCCTGGCTCAGAGGGGGGGCTGTGGCCCTGGGGAGGACCGTCTCATGGGACTTGTCTCTCTGTAGAGGAAAGAGCAAGACCGAACACACAAACACATTGTAAAATAAAACAAAGCAGAACACAAACATGCTACTGTAGTTTTCATTTGTACATTACAAATAAAAAGGTTTGAGTAGTTGTGTGTATGTTTACTATGATGAAGAAACAACACACTCACGTTTGCCAGGCTCTTGGTAATGAGGGCCAGTTCCGTGGGCTGGTACACACCGCTGCGCAGCTGACCTTTATAACCACCATACGGAGACACTGGCTTTTTGGCTATCAGAGAGGGATGGGTGGCAGGAAGACAAGAATCAACAACTTAAAGTGTGGATTTAAGAGTGGATTTACCTTACATTTTGACCATGTGGTTGTTGTTAAACCTGTCAGTTCGATCTAAACATCAATATCAACTGCAGTCAGTCATAGATATAACGACCTAGGAACAAGAGATGCATCCATTCATTTCCTTAGAAACATCTGCCATTATTTGAAGAGGATGAGAATAACAGTGTCTCTATGGCAACAGCAACATACAACTCTGTGTTAAACCCATGTTGAACAGCCCAGTCATTCATTATCATCTCCTCCACAGTGCCTCTCAGAGTACAGCAGTGCTAAAGCTGGGTATTTCATTATAACATAAACATTTCTTCAATGATTATTTATTATAACCCATTTAACATTCATTCCTGTGGTACATTATCCTATGTGGTGGGTGGGAATGGCGCTGGAAACACAGACAGTTGTGTTGTGCCTAATCTGGGTGCCCCCCCCACACACACACACACACACACACACACACACACACACACAAACACACACACACACCCCCTCTCCCCCTCTCCTTAATAGGTAACTCTTATGCCATCAGGTGAAGCTCAGCAGACACAGCAGGTACACCTGACACTGGAGTGAGATGGACTATGATAATAGCCCTACTGTTTAGAATGAAATGTCAAGGGTAAGAATGATACTGTGCGTGTTTGTGTTGAAATCACAAATAAGCTCCCTCACTGGTCAATACATTCAAGTAGATGAGATGACATCACTGCAACTGTGTGGAATGCAACACTGGTGACGCATTCCACACAGTGGTCACTGAAATAGTATTAATACATCTGTGTGGCTCTATTATCAGTTCAGTCAACATTTAAAATAGAACCTAAAATGGTGTTCCTCTGGCTTCTTTGCATGGTGGCCAAATAAGACAAACTATGTAGATACAGTATACATAACTTACACTAAAAAGAAGTGGCCCATGGGAATATGGAGAAAACGGAGAATCCCACCAAAAAGAAAGCAAGCTGAGAATCGCACCAACACTGGCATATTCCCTGGGGCATAGCCAGACAAACATAATGCATGTGAATAGAAAACAATTCATCATTTTGTCAGTGGACTGAGGTCAGTGGAAAGGCATATTTAAATATTCTCCCTTGTGTGGTAGTCGGAAGATGAACAGGAAAGAGAACAATGTCTGTTACATCAGAGGCCTTATCACTACCATTTTAATGACCTGTAGTCAGGAGATGGCATCCAACATGCTAAGCTTGCGTGGGATGAGAGACACAATATTCCATGTCTGCGACAGGTTGATAATCTTGTTTTGTTATATCAGCATACTGCTGGACGAGAGAGGCCACATATCCAGCACACATCAAACCATTATTAAACATGGCCTTAAAGGGGAAATCTTTAATGATAAATGATAAATAAATGATGCATAGCCATTGATTCTTGAGTTTTTGGTTGAGGAGTCGGGGCTTGCACTAAATTGATGACAATGACTTTTTTTTTTTTTTTGCTGGATGTCCAGGGTTAACAACGTCACTGCTGTAGCTGTTTACTAAAACAGTGGCAGGGAGACCACTTTACTGTAGTTTCAATCCCAAGATGTATAACGATGGGAAATTCAATGTGATAAGAGTGGGAGAGTATTTTCTTAGCGGTAAAAGTGAGAACTGATGTAGCAGGAAATATTTCATCAAAACAAAAACATGGAATAAACCATGCCCATGACATCCAATAGATAGTATAGAGAGAAAAAAACAAGGGCACTGATGAACCACTTTCATACCATACCTGCACCGGGTTCGTCCATGGAGAAGGCCTTATTCTCCATGTATATGTTCTGATGGACAGGGTTCTGCTCCTTCAGGATGTTGTCATAGACCAAGCTCCTGGCGGGGTAGATGTGCTCCCCGTCATGGGGCTGCTCATGGTTCTCCTCCTCCTGGGTGAGAGAGCAGATCTCTGGGACGGTGTAGAGGATGAGGAACACCCAGGCGTTGGACACCAGGGCGATTGCCAGGGTGGGGTCATCCCAGCTGGGGTCCCCAGCCACCTGGTTCCCATGGATGTACATGACGATCCAGGCCACCCAGATAGCCATGGTGAAGACCCCGGTGGCCAGGATGAAGGCCCCATCCCTACGCAAGTGCTTGTGCTTGTGTGTCAGCGAAGGCACTGCCATCAGCACTACAGCCAGCAGCAGAGCCATCACGTAGATCAGTGCCATCACAAAGTCCTTGTTGCCGATGTTGCAGGTCAGGTTGGGCAAGATGGCGACTGGAAACGGATACCGCGCCACCGTGATGATCAACCACTCAGTGTTGATGATGACCTCCACCAGCCAGAGAGCCAGCGCCCCCAGCCAGAGCAGCCATGCCCTAGGCCCCCGGCCTCTCTGCTCCAGCAGCACCAGCCACAGGCCGTGCATCAGCAGGCAGGACAGGCAGCCCGCAAACAGCACCCCGAACAGGAAGCGCCGCGCCGCACAGCTGGTGAAGTCCCGGCCCACGATGAATGCAAAGGTGAGGCCGAAGAGCCCCATTGTGAAGACCAGAACAGTGGCCTGCAGGGCCACCATACCCTTCCTCAATCTGTCAGTCACAAAGGGCAGGCTGGCCATAACGATCACCAGCAGTACAAAGGTAGTCACCACACCTGCAGCAGCGAAGGCCTCCACCACCACGCCCCACACCACAGCCAGGTCACACAGGTTGTAGTACAAAGAACTGATGGAGGGGCCGCACCCTTTAGGAGCACTGCTGGTGGCTTCCATGGCATCACTGTTGGACCACAGGGACAGGGCTTGCTGCAGCAGGATTAGCCTGATAATGACTTCACTCATGCTCGTCAGTCTGGAACAGCAAACACACATACAGCATGGATAGACAAATATTCAGACTAAGACCAGTCATTATAATCAAATGAACAAAGAAACCAATACAGAGGGCTTATAAGGTCATCCAAAATGTTTATGTAGTAAACAGTTTAACAGTTTAGTTTAAGTAAGTAATAAGTTGGTTAATGTTCAGATTGAAAGAATCACTCATGATTATATATCATCTTATTATATTATATATTATGACAACCAAGTGCCACTTCTAGATTGACATGCAATCGCCTGATCAAGTTATTCTGGCTCCTATTGGGCATTAAGCCCATTTGCACTTAGATAAGCTAGTCCATGAAAGAGTGGGTGAAGGGAGGAGCAGGATGGCGCCAGGTAACTGAATGGCACCACCCACACAACTGTTTCCATGGCAATTATGCCAATAATGAATGCCCTGACCAAGAATGTATCTGACATTAATCTCTACTGAGTTTACTAAGGACTGTTCACAAAAGGTCTAATCTGGTTACGTAGCTAGATCTACCAAATCACAATTATAATGCTGAAAAACATAAACCAGAAAATAGGGGTGTATTCAAGAATGTCCAGACCAAAAGGTGGGTCTAGCGATGTTACTTATTGTTGCAGTTCTGTAGTGATTGAATGCATGGCACACACACACACACACACACACACACACACACACACACACACACACACACACACACAAGCATATTTGTTGGTGCAACAGGTGGTTCTACAGGCCCAAAATGAACAGACTCACAGAGTTACTTCCTGAAATCTGTCTCCATGTCAAGAAACCTATACTTATCATAAACAGATTAATAATGAGCCCTTTTACAGAGCGATGAGGCAAGAGGATTGCATTCAGGAACACAAAATCAATTCACATTCAACTTCATCACAAGAATCCTGATTTACATTTAAAGATGTTAATGATTATCATATGAATCATTAATATATTTAGGCTAATCATTATGAACATTGGTTCGTTCCAGTTTTCAATCAGTTATACAGCACTGTTTCCTTGTATTAGTCTTACCTGCTGCCAGGGATGGAGGTGTGATGTGCGCTCGTTCTTGTGGCTAGTCTCAAACAGCAGACAGAATCGAGGTAATTTGCCCACGTGTACTTTTGTTACAAAGCGGTAGAATCCCTTCTTGAACCTGCAACAATTATACGAGTTATTATTTAATTTGAAATAGTTTACCGGTATTTAGTCTTTCGTGAAGTATCGATAAAGGCAGACTGTGACCTCTTCTTAAATCCCAATGTAGGCCTACTATAATCTAAATTCGCTCCTCGCGGTGTCCACGGTTTGATAGTTCGGTGTGTCTCCAACGATTCGCACAGGTTTTACAGGATGACTTCTTGGTCCATGCCAGTGTTTTCCCCACCCACTCTCACTCTCACTGTACAGTAATCATCCGCCGTTCAACAAGCACCATCATATCCTCCAAAAGTCACTCCAGCCCTACGCACTGTCACTCACTCAGTAACCATTCGAGATTGTCTACCTGTGTTCTTTTCTTTCTGCCATTGCCACTTTACCACGAGTCTTACCTCTAATTAATTGGTCGCAGTAAATCCGCTAGAAAAGCTTTGCACATTCTGTGGGATTAATTTACGCACTTCCCGAACCAGCTTAGGTTTCAACAATAGTGCACTCTAGAGTTGGTGCCCAGTACGCAATTAAGCAAACCGTTTTTTGCTATGGTGTTTTTTGGGGGATATTCGCAATGCTTTTCTCACCTCACCTTATTAGTATACGATTAAATGATGACAGTGGAAAGGAGAGACTATTGAGATTCTGTAGTATTTCTCTCCTTTGTAATAACGATTTAGGTAGGAAATACTCAATTGCATTAGCAAAATATGGTGAACCCATAAACTTAGTTTGCAGAGCCACCTGGTGGATCATATTGATACAAGACTTGAACGGTCACTACGGCCAGAATGGTCAGGAATAATATGGTCCATGACATAATCATAATATCTCTCTTTTGGTTTCTTTGAAAACCCAGGCTTGCCTCCTGGCCATGTAATTGACCTTTTTTCTTCCAACTCTCTCCAAGCAAATGTCTCATAATATCCCTTGTTATGAGTCTGCACATACAGTATGCACCTACGTTTGAGTATTGAGAGTAATTAAGCAGTGTTAGTTTTTCAACTAAACGGTATCAAATAAAATTAGCCTACATAACACAATGGACCATACAGTAGGTATTGATCCACTAAAGGGTATTTCAATTAGGAACCGTTTGATAAGAGTTATTGAGTCACTCCTATAGAGTTATAATATTGATCTGGCACTGTTATGTTAAAGTACAGACTCTCTCATACTGTCTGTGTATGACCTCTAGAAAACAGAATATATAGGTTGTTGATTTGTAATCTTATTTGATACCATTTAGTTGGAAAACCCTGCTTAACACTGCTTAATTACAATGTTTTATTGTGTATCAAAATATATATATGTGTGTGTGTGTGTGTGTGTGTGTGTGTGTGTGTGTGTGTGTGTGTGTGTGTGTGTGTGTGTGTGTGTGTCTCTGTGTGTGTCTGTGTGTGTGTGTGTGTGTGTGTGTGTGTGTGTGTGTGTGTCCAAATAATGCTTTGTGTAACCCTAACCATAGAGATTGAACAAAGTACTATATGTATTCATGGTATATGTTCTATACAGTATTTTTGGTTGGAACACTATCACATCATCAGTTTAATTACATATTACCATTTTTGTTGTATAGATCAATGAACTGGCTTTATTTGAATGTTAGACAGTAGACAGAATGTTGATCTCGCTTTAGTTTGTTGCCCCAAACCTGTGTAAAACATGTAATAATAATAACTTTTATTTGTATAGCGCTTTTCCTGCTAACGTTGCAGCTCAAAGTGCTCCAATCTTTATATAATCATAATTTAATTATTCTTTCATTTAAAGGCAATATTAAAAAGATGGGTTTTTAGTCTTGACTTGAACATATTTGCTGAGGTTGCATCCCTAATGTAAACTGGCAGTGCATTCCACAATCTGGGTGCATAAAATGAGAATGCAGCCTCACCAAATCTCTTCTTTTGTACATGTGGTACACAGAGAAAGCCAGCGTCAGAAGACCTGAGCGCTCTATTGGGCTGATATGCTAGCAAAAGGTCTTTCAGATATTCTGGTACTATGCCAGTGAGAGCTTTATAGACAAGCAGAAGGATCTTGAAATCTATTCTGAACTTAGGGAAGCCAGTGTAGAGTTTCTAAAATAGGAGTTATATGAGCTCGTCTGCTTGTTTTGGTTAAAACTCTCTCTGCTGCATTTTGGACTGATTGCAGCTGTCTAATAGCTTTCTTCGGAATATGACTTAATTGATTTGTCATTGCACAGCAATGGGGCTTTGTAGGTTTGGTGGAATACAACAGGTTCCTTATTGCACATGTAATAATAATAATAATAAAAACACAACTCTATTAGGCTACTATATATGCAGTTACGGAACAAATTACAATACTTTAAGGGTTACTACACAGGTACAGGAGCCACTTCATGTAAAGATGCATCTAAATATATCCAAAATACAAAATTCATTTGTTTGGCCTTCCCTGGTGTGATGTTTTCAAGGTAATAAATGTACCCAAAAAGATGGTCGACCCCTTATGGTTCAACACCACTGATATGTCGCTGATTATCTTTGCATTGGCATTTATTCTGTGCTAAACATGGCTGTTAAACAGACTGTGGTGGGGCAGGAAAGGCCCCCCTATGGCTCATTGATCCGTCAATGGATGTCCTCCCCAGGGGTGCTTTTAAAGATTTGGCAGCTTGCCAATCTGACCCCCCCTGTCAGCTCATTCTTAGCCATCTCTGCCCCCAATAAAGAGGGCAGTATGACCTTGATGAGGAGGTTCTGAAGGACATCAATAGTTCATAGAGAGTTATAGAGTCCAACTGAGTGGGACTAAAGTGTTTTTCCTCTCCCATTCTACCCCCTCCTTCATTGTTAAACTTGACAATTGATTGATATTTTTCTTGTAACCCATCACAATATGGACTCAGAGAGGAGGAGAGGCAATCAAGTACATCGATTTCCCTGTAAGCTAACACATTATACTGTATCTGAGGTCACCTAAGGGACAGATTATTGTGATGTCTATGTATTTACATCACAGTGAACTGAGCCTTGGATCACATACAATCACCTCTCATGTATAGCGTGAGTCTAACTGTCCATTGGGAGGCAGGTAAGGCCCACAGTCTTCTCCCTGAGACGTGGTCCTGTAGCTTGCTTGCTGTTCTCCTGTATCAGGTCTCATTACAGCATCTCAGCCCAGCTCTGTCAGGCTATTCATAGCAGTAGCTGAGGTGTGAATCTCCCAGGACAACAGTGGACTTGCATGCTTACCATCCATCACGGTTCCTCTGCAACCCAGTTCTCTCTCAAATGATATATTTACCTTGTTTGTTTTATGGTAGCCTCAGAGGATTACATTGAACATAAGACAAAACAATATCTGGTTTTATTTCATATTAAGGTTGTTGTTACTCATTAGAGCTGCTTTGTCTAGACTGAAGTCTAATTTAGCTTTAGATGCTTTCTTATTTGTTTCCATCTCAGTTGGGGATCTGGCTCACTTGAGCTCATCTCTCCCTAAGAGATCTTAACAACGATCTGGCTATTGACTGGCCAAACCCCTGACGGATGGGTCGATATCACAACGGTGTGGCAGATAAAGGGTCAATCTAGCACTCTTCCTTTGATCTTTAGGTCATGGCCACACAGTCCTTGTGTACCAATGTCATGGTTTGTGTATGCTGCACCAGCTATCGGCTGTAACGTGTCAGTAGAGTTGAGGGAGAGTCTTTTAATGGGTTTTACCCCCTCCCATCTCAGAGTAGACAGTGTGTGTAGTATTGATTCTAGTGTCCCCTAATGGAAATGATCATGGTCGCCATCTGCAGCAGCCATGCCCAGCTGATCCTGTGGCATTGTGGATCACGCATATTCGTTAAGCACTCAGCTGCAAAGCACAGTGGCATACACACACAAACGCACACACACACACACACACACACACACACACACACACACACATACGCGTATACACACACGCGCACACATGACTATGATGACCTGATTATTGGGGACCTGGTGCTGGTAAAGATCTACCATGAATTGCAGTGTGCAATTTTCTTTTTTCTTGAAATGCATTACAAAACATTCTTTTTACTATGGGCATTGCTCTAATGACAGTGCATATGTCTTTCAATTACTAAGATTAAGAGGCATTTAGAATGAGAGGCATGCTGTAAAAGGATTTTATTTTAAGATTGATTATAGTTGGTTCCCGACAACTCTGGGGCAAACTAATTAGTTAATTCAGTAATGATTTGACACATATTTGACATACCGTAGTCTTTCTCTAAAACCAGAAACAAAATGCTCCTGTACAGTAGTCTGCCACTGAATCATATAGATTCCTATTCACCCCAAATCATTTTTAGCCACCACCTCTACCCCCTCTCTCTCAAACTGATTCCCTAACTGAACCTCTCTAAAACAGATTCCCTAACTGGGCCCCGTGCCACAGATCGATTCCATGTAACATTGGAAAGGGAGAAATTCAAAATCAAAGCCGTCGTCATGGCAACGGCCCTGCCAGATTCCACCAATCAATGGAGTCCGCAAGGCTGCGAGATGCGCCAGGGAAAGGCCGGTGTCCTACATAAACAGTGCGGGACAGGGAGTCGGGGCACCACACCAGGGGCAACCCACCTCTAGCACAGACACACACACACACACACACACACACACACACATATATACACACACACAGCAAAGACAAGACACCGCAAGGAGAAGACGGAGAGAGAGAGAGAGAGAGAGAGAGAGAGAGAGAGAGAGAGAGAGAGAGAGAGAGAGAGAGAGAGAGAGAGAGAGAACGGGACAGCAGAAACAAAGAGAGAATAGAGAGAAAGAATAAATGACCAGTTATGGCTTATGAAGGAGGAATCTCTGCCCAGGTCTATCTGGGCACCCTGATGGTGATGCTCTGCTTCCAAACCATCACAGTCGGAGGAGGTAAGGGGACATACTGCATAGCTGTCAACTGTTTAGTTGGTCTGTTGGACTTGCTCTGCCACTTTCTACTGACTAGTGCATCCGTTGATTAAACTGTGTGCTACATGATATCCCTAAGAAAGGAAAGCAGTAGTAACACTGTTTTAGGAGCAGTTTTCCACCACACTGCCCATCAGAGTGGTTGTAGGGCACATTACTCTGTATGTGTATTGCTCTTATCCACCCTGGGGCAGTGGGTTCCCCCTCTCCCATGCACTGCTCATCTGTCTGTGTGCTGTTTGGACAGAGAGCACAGTGTTACTGTCTATAGGTGAGAATCGATTATGCTGTCTGGAGAAAAGGTTTCTTCCTCTGGCTTTAAATAGATCAGTGCAGTTGAAGAGGGGACATCAATTGATTTAAACGTAATCACATGTTGTTAATGCATCTAGGTATGAAGTATGATTTTATACCATTTCATCTTCCTCCCTCATATGAATTTAATGCTTACTCAACTCCTCACATACGGTACGCAGCACAAGCAGATTTTAGGGATGTTTTATTTAGTGTATTCAGCCCTTCTGAGTTTGAACAAAGGAGACAATTCATAATGCTTTATTCATAACTGTCAGTTAACTGTCAATTTCTCTACATGAAAACAATTCAATTCAGATTCTGTTCAATGAGTGCTTTTTTTTACCAACCAAATTCCCTAAATTCATTTGAATGAAAGTGTACTTCAAAATAGACTGAACAGATAAACCAGTGTTTCCCCTACCATTGCCTTGCCTCCCCAAGAAAGAGGAATTATTACGGACGTAGACACCAAACATCTGACAAGCAAGCTAAAATATCCGCTTTTTTTAAATGCACCCAACCCGAATCTGGCGAGTGGCAAGCCCATGGGCTCGTTTGTAACATTATAGTCCAGTCAATCTGTGGTTTAACCCAGGGGAAATTGCATTAGTAATCATTCAAGTGTTTTTGTGATCCCTAGGGACAACCAAATAACATATTAAAAGTCTTAGTCTTCTCGATACATCTTCAAGACAATAACGGATATTTTCTACAGTAGGCCTATGTATTTCCATTAGACTTGATTACCATCCTCTCTTCCTCTACATCATCTCTCTTCTCATTCAGGGGCAAAATGTTTGACAGTGCCTATGTTACATTGATGGGAACCTCTGTCTTGGTAGGCTAATCTTTGTGTGTGGTGGTGTATTCAAATCCAAAACAGAGTTCCAGTCATTTTAGGCCCAATCCATGTCACCCTGGTGACAGTTAGGCCAGCCGCAGAAAACACTCGCACCGAGGGCACCGAGGTTTCGGGTCCGCGCTAATTTGGCCAACGAGGAAACCTTCTTTCGTTTAATTTCCACCAGTCAGTTTAGTTAGTTTAGTTAGTTTAGTTAGTTTAGTTAGTTTAGTTGGGTCGCAGTTCAGGCGCAACTGCGTTGCGAAATTCAATGCGAAGGCAAATGCAAAGTTCATTTCTCACACATAACGTGGACAAACTAATTTCCATTATTATTATTATTATTATATATATACAAAATTAAAAAAATCCAATTTCTTAACGATTATCGAGCAAAATATTTTGTGATCGACCAAGATCCTTATCGATCAATTATCGATCGTCGATCATTGATGCCCACCCCTAGTCTTAATATTTATTGGATCACGGTAAATTCAGGGGTCGAAAATGTGGGTTTTTGTGCCAGGCGCAACACAGCCAGTTAATAGGATAATAAAAATGATTAGTCCGCCCGCATAGTCGGACCTATATCTCTCCACACTTCGCATAGCCAGACCTATCTCTCCACACTTCATATAGCCGGGCCGATATCTCCACACTTCACTTCCCGCTGTACACACTCGCGTAAACAAGATTGAAGATGGCACACTCGCGTATAAGATTTTGCGCGCGCGACGGGAGAGAGTTTTTGCAGGGGGAGATGTCTGCACAAAGTAAGCAAGTTGAAACGTTAGCAAATATAATTGCTGAGTGTTCTAACAGAGCAAGTTGATTCAAATTGGTCGTTATTATTGTGACTAGAAAGTGTAAAATCGTGTCAAAGAACTAGCACGCTAGCTGGCTAGCTCAGAGGTGATGAGATGAGCCAGTCTGCTGCACATGCCAGCCAAAGAGCTAACTGGATGCACTTTATTATTTTACTTAAAGTAGATATACAATCATTCTTATTCTGCTAGAGTTGGGCTTTATGGTAATACCATAATGGCATATTTACAGTACATCAGGCCAGGCTGGACTGGGACAAAAATTAGGCCCTGCCATGTGGCTCAGACCGGCCCAACACAGTCGGTCCGACACCGCCGATTAACATGCTGGCAGTCTGTTGAATATAAGTGACATGGACAGGAAGCAATGCAAGTGTGAACCAGTGTACTCACTCACTGTTGACGTACTGTTGGTTGTTGTTGAATCTTAAATGTCTGATTGTTTGTCTGTTTATTGATTGAATGTATACATGGTGTTGTGTTTTTATAAAAACCAATAAAAAACACCTGTTGACGTACTCCACGGTGAGGAGACATGGCTGCTGTATCTGTAGTAGGCCTAGCCCCCAGCATGTGATATTCAAATCCAAAACAGAGTTCCAGTCATTTTAGGCCCAATCCATGTCACCCTGGTGACAGTTAGGCCAGCCGCAGAAAACACTCGCACCGAGGGCACCGAGGTTTCGGGTCCGCGCTAATTTGGCCAACGAGGAAACCTTCTTTCGTTTAATTTCCACCAGTCAGTTTAGTTAGTTTAGTTAGTTTAGTTAGTTTAGTTGGGTCGCAGTTCAGGCGCAACTGCGTTGCGAAATTCAATGCGAAGGCAAATGCAAAGTTCATTTCTCACACATAACGTGGACAAACTAATTTCCATTATTATTATTATTATTATATATATACAAAATAAAAAAAATCAAATTTCTTAACGATTATCGAGCAAAATATTTTGTGATCGACCAAGATCCTTATCGATCAATTATCGATCGTCGATCATTGATGCCCACCCCTAGTCTTAATATTTATTGGATCACGGTAAATTCAGGGGTCGAAAATGTGGGTTTTTGTGCCAGGCGCAACACAGCCAGTTAATAGGATAATAAAAATGATTAGTCCGCCCGCATAGTCGGACCTATATCTCTCCACACTTCGCATAGCCAGACCTATCTCTCCACACTTCATATAGCCGGGCCGATATCTCCACACTTCACTTCCCGCTGTACACACTCGCGTAAACAAGATTGAAGATGGCACACTCGCGTATAAGATTTTGCGCGCGCGACGGGAGAGAGTTTTTGCAGGGGGAGATGTCTGCACAAAGTAAGCAAGTTGAAACGTTAGCAAATATAATTGCTGAGTGTTCTAACAGAGCAAGTTGATTCAAATTGGTCGTTATTATTGTGACTAGAAAGTGTAAAATCGTGTCAAAGAACTAGCACGCTAGCTGGCTAGCTCAGAGGTGATGAGATGAGCCAGTCTGCTGCACATGCCAGCCAAAGAGCTAACTGGATGCACTTTATTATTTTACTTAAAGTAGATATACAATCATTCTTATTCTGCTAGAGTTGGGCTTTATGGTAATACCATAATGGCATATTTACAGTACATCAGGCCAGGCTGGACTGGGACAAAAATTAGGCCCTGCCATGTGGCTCAGACCGGCCCAACACAGTCGGTCCGACACCGCCGATTAACATGCTGGCAGTCTGTTGAATATAAGTGACATGGACAGGAAGCAATGCAAGTGTGAACCAGTGTACTCACTCACTGTTGACGTACTGTTGGTTGTTGTTGAATCTTAAATGTCTGATTGTTTGTCTGTTTATTGATTGAATGTATACATGGTGTTGTGTTTTTATAAAAACCAATAAAAAACACCTGTTGACGTACTCCACGGTGAGGAGACATGGCTGCTGTATCTGTAGTAGGCCTAGCCCCCAGCATGTGATTGGGCCAGCCCATGTGTTAGTATAAACGGGGGCCGTCGCTTGATTCAGCGCTAGTTTGGGGTCGGCCGCGCTAGTTTTATATATATATATAACATTTTTTTATTAGATTTTTTTTTGGGGGGGGGGGGCAGCCCGACCGGCCCAAAACTGTCGCGGCCCACCTGCCAGCGGGCGGGTAGATTGTATGGCCAGTCCAGCGGTGCAGTACATGGACAGTGGATTGAAGCATTGGAAATGTCTGTTTTTATAGTTGGACATACGCTTTTTTTTCAGGTGAGAGAGTAAAGTCAAAATGACATTATCTGACTGCATTGCCCACAGCAATCCAATATTCAATTATAATTATGTTATAAATTGATATGGATCAATTTATACCTCTTATTAGATTATAAATACTCTGGTTGTTATGTTTGCCTTTTGGTTGACTGCAAAAGAGGGAGAGAGGAGGATAGAGAGGGAGAGAAGGAGAGAGAGCAGGATGGTGCACCAGAGAGAGAGAGCAAGAACCAGGTGAGAAAGTGGACAGGTAGTCAAGACCACATAAGTAAGTAGCCTGCATAACGGCCCATAGGGCAGGAGCCTATCTCCTGTTTCCGTAGCGTGAGGCGGCTTAATGTACAAGTTAGTACACCCCCTGGACATGACGCTGGTATGTCGCAGGGTCTTACCCCCTGGGGGGGGAGGGTCCATGCCACGGTCCATGCCACCCCCCCAAGGCAGCAAACCTAGGGGAAACACTGTAAACCTTGTTACAATTACATTTCACATTTACCATGATGTGCTTCCAATTTGTCAAGACACATTTGCAAATATAGAACTGGGTGAATGTAAAGCAAGGAACTCATGACAAGTCATTTGTCGATGGCCCCCAAGCTCAGCTGCACCAAGATGCAGGACGGTTAATGATTAGAAGTCATTGAAGTGAAGGTGTGTGATTACAATACTGATATGAAGACCGAGAGGTGGCATGACACGGGGACTCAGACGTCCTCCCCCTGTGCCTCATTAAACCCACAGTAACAGGCACAGGCAGCTGGTTCTAGAGTACACATCCAATGTACAGGTACATAAATTATTTATCTATTTAATAGTAAACCTCTTAGGCTTAGGTTCTTCAACACTGGCAATGCAGCAAGGAGCAATCCATAGTCATTGCTGAAAACACACAGATCATTTTTAAACACCATCTTCACTTTTTTGTGTGTCTGCCACCTGGCTAAAACTAGTTGGCTGAAACTATGAAACTATGATATATCAAGATCAGCTGAATTTATGGCAGGGGATAATTAAGTATTTAGGTTTTGTTTTAAGTATTAACAAATAAAAAAATCGTTGAAATGACTGTTTTAGACGGTTTTATGTCCAGTGCTTATACAATGCAGCACTGACTTCGATTCGTAGTGTACTGTGTGCTCTACACTGACCTTTAGCCATTCCACTGGGGTAGGATTTTCTCATTAGCAGCCTGGCCAGTGACTTCTGAACTGCAGTGGAACTCTGAGACTGTCTCTGAGGCTGTCTCTGAGGCTGTCATTGCTGCTCTTAATTAGCCTTTGAATCGGCAGTGTGCCAAGACTGGAAAGGGCCTGTATGAATGGCTTGTCATAACCGATAAATGGTGGAGCTTATAATTAATTGTCAGTCCCATCAGTTGACCCGTATCAATGGGGTTGACAGGGACGTCAGGGCGTTAAGGTTTTAGGAAACCATGTCAATTGCCTGGATAGGACTTGGAGTCTCAGTATTGTAAGCGTAGAGGATAGAACAGTGTTCTATGTCTATGATTGTAAGCTACGGCAGGACAGGAGGTAAATCAAGGTGGCTCTAGTCTGGAGATGTGACATTTATCTGAGAAGGTCTCGTGTTGATTATGCATCAGACGACTAAGTCAAAGGTCACTGAAGGAAGGCTTTAATATTCAATGACAAAATGTGTAGTGACTCAGCTACACCAAGGGATTACGCTGAACGATACGGAGTTGATAACCAGTGCCTCTCCTGGTCTAAAGAGATCCTTGTATTCCCCTCCCACAGCGGCGCTGAAGCAAGAGCAGCTGGAGAATGGCGCCACCATGCTGAACCACTCCATGTCACTGGTGCAGCGCATGGAGGCTCTGCTGGCCCAGGGGAACGGCAGCGACGTGGCCCTCAGGGTGCAGACCATCTACACGGACGAGGTGAAGATGATCCAGGCCCACACCCTGGTGCTCTCCCTGCAGAGCGAGGTCTTTGAGGAGATGCTGCTCAGACGTAATACCAGCACCCTGGTCCTGAGGGAGACCAATGACTGCTCTGCTGTCTTTGACAAGTTCATCAGGTGAGAAGAGCACAGGAGGTTGAGAGAGGGAATTGGGACATGGTACTGTGTACGTTTCCATGTTCACTATAACATTAGAAAGTCGTAATGAAAATGATAGCCAGACCTTGTGAAAAATCACACCAGATATGAGTGGCAGGTACAGTATACAGAAGCATCTGAGTGTGCGTGTGTGTGTGTGTGTGTGTGTGTGGTTAACATACAGTATATGCTCTTCCCTTCCCTGCTCCGATGACCAACCAAGCCTTTTCTTCTCTCTGCAGGTATCTGTACTGTGGTGACATCTCAGTGCGGCTGGACCAGGCCATCCCTCTGCATAAACTGGCCAGCAAGTACCATGTGTGGACCCTCCAGCAGGGCCTGACCCAGTACATGAGCCAGCACCTGTCAAGTGACTCCCCCACGGGTCACGTGGTGAGCTGGTACCAGTATGCCATGCAGATCGGGGACGTGACCCTGAGGGACAGCTGCCTGCAGTACCTGTCCTGGAACCTGTCCTCTGTGCTGCAGAGCGGAGAGTGGGGCTCCATCAGTGACGACCTGCTGCTGTCCCTCTTGCAGCGCTCCGACCTCATTGTTGTCAGCGAGCTGGATCTCTACGAGGCCCTGGAGGCTTGGATCGGCCAGAACCATCCAGCGAGCCTGACAGTGGAGAACGCTCTGCGAGCCGTGCGCTACGGCATGATTCCTCCGCAGGACCTCTTCCGCCTGCAGAAGCAATCGGCCCTCATGCTGATGTACTATGAGTCTATCCGCGACCTCCTCTTCCTGGCCTTCCAGTTCCACGCCGCCTCGCCCATCCAGCTGGCCAAGTACTTTGACGTCAACTGCAGCATCTTCACGCCACGCAACTACCTGTCTCCGTCCTGGGGCTCCCCCTGGGTGATCAACAACCCCACCCGGGACGACCGCAGCTTCAGCTTCCAGACCCAGCTGGGTCCCAGCGGTCATGATTACAGTAAGAGGGTGACCTGGAATGCCCTGTTCTCCCCTCGCTGGCTCCCACTCAGCGTGCGATCCACATATACCGAGCACAGCGCCATGCAGCCGACGCGCACCGACGGAGGCCGTCCACGTATCATTGTCACCCCCGCCACCTCCAGCCCAGATTTTGCAGGTGTGAGCTTCCAGAAGACGGTGATTGTGGTGGCACGGCAGCAGGGGAAATTCGTTGTGCGCCACGTCTACAACTTCCATCAGAGCACAGAGGAGGCCGGTGATTTCCTGGTGGATGCCGACCTTCAGCGTAGAGCATCAGAGTACCTCTGCGACAGCTCCCTCTTACTGCACATCGTGGTGAAGCCGCTCTATCATACCCTCATTGTCGCCAGGAAATAAGGGCAATAAGTTGTCGCCTTAGTAACCATCCTCTCTGATAAGTGTCCTCCATCCCTCCCTAGCCCACGTAGCCACACACACACACACACACACACACACACACACATCACTATTCCAAACACTGTTTATTGGCCTGGTTTCTCTATTCAACATTAGTAAAGGATTGTTTTGGCAATTATGCTTATGTTTGTGTTCCAACTGTTTAAGCTATGTTTAATGCCAGGTGTAACCACTGGATTCTCTACTGTAATAGCTGTTAGATGGCTCAGCACTGGAGAGTTTCAGATAAGAAAAGTAAGCACACATTGTTTTTTTCCCTATATAACTTGCATGCTAATATTACTGACTGTTCTACTGTATTTTTTGTGACGCTTCTTTTTTTATGTTAAAACATGTGAGTTTCCATGGTTTTCTCTTATTAGAAGGAAAGTGAATTTTTTAATGATTTCACTTTTGTAGTATAGGTATAATAATTGTTAGTATACAATCTCAGTTTGATATTGATTTCATCTGACTTTATTGGTGCTACCGCAACCCCAGGACAGATTTTTTTTTATTTTTTTACCATCACCATCTAATAGATTCTATGACATGCAGACGTACACAAATACTAGTACATTATGTATGCAACCCATTACTTTACAGTAGCTTGCACTGTATTTTAGAGATCTATTGTTTGTATTACATTTCAATTTTGCTAATTGGAGCTATAGCTAAGAGGGTTGTGTTTGTAATTTTAGACTATACTGTAGATAACAGTGTTGGCCTCATGCTCATATAAATAGAAGTATGTTTCTTTTGGCCTCAGTTATGCTGTAAGTTATTTAAAATATTACTGTTATTTGTACAAGGAACAAACTCCCTATTTCCTCTTCCCATTCTCAATAAAATCTCGATATATTTTACCCAACAGTCTATTGTTGTTCTGTTTACCCACTTCAACTATGTAAACAATTTCCATTTGTATTTCTACAAACACAATGTGGAAGACAATTGTGAATTACTTTATATAAAGTTTGACATCAGGTTACATTCAGGTGAAATGGATGACCACATCATCTATTTCACACATCAAACAATCTTACTAAATCAAATGAGATTCTGGGTTCCAAGATTAGGTTAACCCAGAACGTGTCACCTACTGAATTAGATGTATCATACAGAATATCTGATATGGTATTGGGTATTATTATCTCTGGTATTATCCATAAACTTTTATTATCACACATGTTGAAAATGACATCAGATACTACATGTCCCATAAGTCCGTATACACCGGACCGGAAAGACGTGGGTCGAAGTGCACGCCACCAGGGATACGGTCTTTGACGCCACACAGGCGTTCTCGAGCCTTCAGCTGTCAGACTTTGGCCATCCTGAAAGTGCAACGTTTTTCTATTTTACAGAGTGAAAGTAACCCAGGACGTTGTATTTAAAGCTGTGCATTCGTTTGTTTAACTTTTCGATACGAAGTCCTGCACAACGAAGACAAAAGCACGCAGTGTGCATGAACATTCATCTTTCATTGTAGATAGTTGCAGGACACGCCGCCGCCACCGCAGATCCTGAGCGGGGTAGATGCAGGGAGGGAGGGAGGAAAAAAGGCTAAAGTCTTTGTGCTTCCCCTCCCCCTCATCAAAGCTAAGGGGAAATGTCTCTTTCTAAAGGAGGTAAGAATTTTCTCCTGTTTTTCCCACCCAAGAGAATAATCTTGCAGAATGCATTGCATGAGGGTTTGCGTCAGCAATTGCATGTTACTTATTATTGAAGCTGTAGCTTACTTGATACAAAAAACACGGTTGCGTTTTCTGCTTAGATATGTTCTTATGCAAAGTTAGCTAGCTACCTAGCAAGGCGATGTAGTCAGCCTATCAACGTTAGCTCGAAGTTGTGTGTTGCACTGTGCCCAAGGCATTCCCCGAACCTGGAATTCCCACATTTTGCGGATTCCCCCCCATGGCCATGGTTCTTTCTCCTGTTAACTCCTGGATCAAATCGAACGATGCCTTTTCGTCAGGCAGCAACTGTTGCATGTTAGCGTTCAACTTGACAAAAATGACAACTGCGTAGCTAGCTGTAAATCCATCGGTTGCTGGCTATAACGTTAGCTAGATGTCGCCTCTTTTTGTGTGATAGATAGCACATAACAATGGGGTCGGCGGCCCTGGCTCGTGATTGTTTTGTCTCTTTGGAAAACATGACTCATTGCATGTGCTGGATCTTGCTGATTGGGTTTTCCTCTCATACGTGCAATGCCCAGTAATAGAAACGTGTTCAGGTTTCCACCAATGCATTATTGTAAAACATGTATTTATTTATCCCATTTGGGATATCAACGTGAAGGGCAATATGTCACATATCCTCTCAAAAGCAATGCCCGTAAACGTACGACCTATCACACACTTGGCCTCGTGCATCTGTTGTGTAATGTGTAGCAACAGGCAATGTTGAATAAAACACACACCTGGTGGAAAATCAAGGTCCTCCCTACGTCAGACATAGAAGGCAGGCGTGATGATGTCAATTTACATTTCGAGTTCATTGCGTGCTATTAAACAATCATACTAGCGTTACCATGGTCAGAGAACACATTGTTTGAGAGGGCTTGACTGTATGTTATGCAGGCCATCAAAGCCCTAGGCCTAACATGCATGTTTAGACTTGTACCTCCCAATGAGTGGTGCAGACGTTCTTTGCTGACAGTTCAGTCTGTAAGCTGTCTGCCTGTGCATAAGCTGATACACTGGTTTGCTATGCTGATATAATTAGAGCTGATGGCCTGTCTTTCAGGAGCAACAACATGCAGCTTGCTTTTGATCAAATGCTAGTCTAATCCCTAGTTTTGCCATGGTGTTGGAGCTTTTCTTGATCACTTGAATTAGTTTAATTTTGCCTTATGATATTGAGGTGGAGTATAGCTAAATGCTTTGCAATGCACTTGTTGAATTCAAGTAGGTCGGCCTGTTGCTGAGGCAGGTAGACAACATGCCACAGATTTGAGATTGTTTTAACATTGAGATTTGTGTGGAAAAAACATGGTGGACTCCTCATTGCCAGTAAACATGTCCAGTGCCTGTGAAGCCACGGTGACTCGTGACCCAGCTATTCACACTTTGATCCCATGCTCCGTCCAAGAATTCAGAGTATTCATCTTCATATAGCCTATCGAAGCCCTTATAAGTGTACTGACACCAGAGCATCTGTCTACTTTTAAAGCCTGGTGGGTATTTTTTTTCCAGAAGGCACTGAATCACCTGTCTCTTGGTGAGCATAGACCACAGCCCTGACTGATGTACACAGATTACTGTCAATGCTTACATGTAGGGACCACTATATGTGTGCATATGGTCTACTCAAAAAGGGACAGACAAGATCATAAGGCTTAGCGTTTGAGAAAGGATAGGGTTTGAAAAGGGATTTCTATAAGGCAGGGCCTGGTCTTCCACAGAAAGCCAGAGAAAAGCTTGGCTCAATGACATAATACTTCCCAAAGGGTCTTCCTGACAGCTGTTCAGAAAGGATGCATCTTGTTTAGCAATGAGTCATCTCCTACCCTGTCAGAAGCATCAGATGGGGCTACACCTGCCCCAGCCCTGACTCCCGGAGAAGGGAGCAGTATCTCCCATGCTATTTGCTAAGCCCTCATTTAAACAGAACATGGAATGACATGCAAGGCCTCTGTTCAAGATGGCAGTTCTGCACTAGGTCTAACTGCAGAAAATGTTATTGATTCACAATGCTTAGGCCTAGATGAAACTTCCACCTTGTGGAAACATCACTGAATGTAACTGAATTTTTTGTTTCAGAGATCATATGAAAGTGCATTAGACACTTTCCTGCCATGTGTTTTAGATATGCAATCTATTTTTTTCTCTGTACTGAAGTGTTATATGGTTCTTGCTCTGCTACTCTAGTTTTGTTTGTACAAGCCTTCAAGAAGGTCTTGAAAGCTCATGTTTTAGTTTGCGCAGAAGAAATACACAATCTATTTTGGTGTATGTGTGAGCAAATGGCACAAGTCAGTCTTTCCCTACCATGCTGCCACACTAGTACGCAGGGTGTTTGAAGAACTATGCAGAACTATCAATCCAGAGGCTCTACTGCCTAGGCTGAGTGTGGAGCAAAGATCAGGCTACTATGGAGCATAATGCATTCCCAAATGCTTCACTTGGAGATGCACTGCATTGCATTAAAGAATATTACTGTTTGCTGGCTGTTTGATGCTCCAGTGCTTTGCAGCTGTGCCTGGAGCATTAAACGATAAGGAAGCTTTGTTTGAATTTATTCATGACCCTCCTAGCTAATAGATCTTGCCAAGTCCTTGAAGTGCTAATTTTCCTACATATTGGCCCATGTAAGCGGGACAAGTATGTCCCAGTCAGGTATGTCCATGGGAAGGACAGTCAAGCACAACCATTTGGATGACTGTGACCCAGCTGGTCATGAGGTTGGAGTGGCTGTGTCAGGCCTGCAGCATGGCCCTATTGTCATAGGAAACCCCCCCCAAGTGCTTTCTGGTTAAGCGTGGTTATGACTCAACTACAGTGCGTGTGCTGCCCAGACTGGGAAGTCTCAAGGGCAAGCGTCATGGTGTAGTGGCCTACAGCAGGTGCTAACATGTTAGTCTATTGTCTGATCTATTACCATAGAGGATTCCGATTGTCATAACAATTCAAAAGTGTTATATTACAATAGTAAATTAAGGGCAGTGCTTGCATAAGTGTCTTTGGAAAAACAGAAGAATAATGAATGAGGTAATTTGTTGTGTGTGTGTGTGTTCTCTCTCTCTCTGTTTGTTTGTATGAGTCATCATGCTGGTTTTAAGGTAGTCAGTCACTCACCTTCTCTCGATTGTTGAACAATGTCCTGTTAGATAACACATTATGTTGTGTGCGTACAGTCAGGGTAACTGTGGAAACCGAACCAAAATCAAGGCCAGCATTCTCAGAAGAACGGCTTCTTTGGAAGTCGCTCTGAATAGTTGAGACAAAGTGAAGAATGACTGAACAGAACAGGACGACTGAAATAACCCAATGCCTCTTTTTTTCCCAGGGAAGAAGAAGAACCCAGGCCTCAAGCTCTCAGCTCAGGTGTTTGAGCAGCCCCCGCCTGCAGCAGCAGCGTAAGGCTTTTTGTTCTTCTAATTATTTTAACTGGCAGGGAGAGAGCAATTACCGTCATGGCAGAGGCAGTTGCACATGCATACAACAGGGTGGCAGTAGAGTGGCATTTTGGCCATAGCTATGCATATTTCATTATCTGAATTGCCTCAGTTTACCAACCATTTTCTCCATGTGTTCCTCCAAAGCATCCTTGTTAATGCCGAGTGCAACTTATGGTACCAACAATGACAGTTACATTAACTTTTGAATATTGATATGAACGCGTATTGCTGTATGGTTGTTGTAAGCCTTCAATCTCTCTTCCCAGGCCTCCTCGAGACTTGGACTCCAAAGCTTGTGTTACTATCGGAGAAAAGGTAGAGAATGGAGCTATGATCAATATGGATGGACTTTCTCAGCTGTCCCTGAATGTATTTGCTAAGCATGGAGTTTACTGACTTGATTTCCCTCCACACACTCTCTCTCTCTCTTTTTGTGTTCTGGCCAGAACTTTGTGGTGAAGGCAGATGACTTGGAACAGATTGGAGAGCTGGGGAGAGGAGCGTACGGGGTTGTGGACAAGATGAGACATGTGCCCAGTGGCCTTATCATGGCTGTGAAGGTAGGTCGGTGCTCAGGTTACCTGGCTGGGATCCTCAAAACAATGCTGCTGGGTTTGAATAGTGATGGTTCGCCACAGATATGGGTTTTGTTCTCAAATCAACAATGAACTTGAATGAATGCATTATTTTGATCACTCAATCATGAGGTAGATATGTGAACGGCATCTGTAGTGTTGGAAACGTACTGCCACGTGTGTGCACCCTGAACCTATTGTAGCCACTCGTATCATAGTATTTTGGTCACACATTGAGAGGTACTCTGGAGTTTGCCGTGCGGTGCCCGGTGCAGTGTGCTACAACTTGGTCTGATAGTTTAGTCTGTGTGCATCCTTCTCCAGAGGATCCGGGCCACAGTCAACACCCTGGAGCAGAAGAGGCTACTGATGGACCTGGACATCTCCATGAGGACAGTGGACTGCTTCTTCACTGTCACCTTCTACGGCGCTCTCTTCAGAGAGGTGGGTATCACATCCTTATCCCATTACATTGCTGTCACAATAAAATCTGAGATCATTTCACATATGATCACAGATCATCTCATTACAAGGTTTACTACTCCTGTAGTGGTCTATGAAATGCCTTCTCTTCCTTTTGTCTTTACCCGTTTTGATGGGCCTCTTTGTGTTGCCAGGGTGATGTGTGGATCTGCATGGAGTTGATGGACACTTCTCTGGATAAGTTCTACAAGCAGGTCATAGAGAAGGGTATGACCATCCCTGAAGACATCCTGGGGAAGATCACTGTAGCAGTAAGTTCCCTCCTGCTGGCTTATTGAACCAACTACGTACTAGCTATATACACATGCCCATTTACGTCATATGTTGCCATTCATACTGGATGAACTGGACGATTCATTCTAGTCCAACAGTTAGCCCTGGTCTTTCTCTCTCTCTCTCTCCAGATTGTCAAGGCTTTGGAGCATCTGCATAGCAACCTGTCAGTGATACACAGAGGTAAATAGAGGAGCAGAGTGACCCGTAACTTTGCAGACATCTGTATGTTTGCTAATATCACATTTGATGTTATTCAAGTTCATGTTGTCATTACATTGTTGGTCTGTTGTCCCATTTGCTCAGTGGTACCGTTTCATGCTGATCAGATATCTCCTCTCTGCAGATGTGAAGCCCTCCAACGTGCTGATCAACACCCAGGGCCAGGTGAAGATGTGTGACTTTGGCATCAGTGGTCACCTGGTGGACTCAGTGGCGAAGACCATGGATGCAGGCTGCAAGCCCTACATGGCGGTGAGCAAGGACGGGGGACAGTGCTGTGGCTCGGAGAGGGTTTCCTCTGACCTGAAGAGTTTTGGGACTACTTAACTGTTAAATTGCTAGGTGTATTGATGTTATTCTTCCTTCTGCTCCAGCCTGAAAGGATAAACCCTGATCTCAACCAGAAAGGCTACAGCGTCAAATCAGACATCTGGAGTCTAGGCATTACAATGGTAAGACAGTCACCATCGCAGACATTTATTTTCTATTTTTGGAGAAAATAGTGTAGCTAATAGATCTTGAGCAATGTGTTTCTCCCCACGCTTGTTGATAAATGACTGTAAATGTCTGATCCTCTCCCCAGATTGAGCTGGCCATTCTGAAGTTCCCATATGACTCGTGGGGAACCCCCTTCCAGCAACTGAAGCAGGTTGTTGACGAGCCCTCTCCACAACTGCCTGCAGATCGCTTCTCCCCTGAGTTTGTTGACTTCAGTTCCCAATGGTGAGCGCCTCTTTCCCCGCAACCTCTGCTACCTCGTTGTGAAGCAATGGCACCTTAAGACCACCAGGGGGCACTGCCCTACACACCCTTCATGTAGACATGAGGCACAAGTCACTTTGGAGATATGAATGATGCTCATTATATAGGTGGTATCAGAGTGATATATTGTAAGACATATCCAGTATTGATTGATTTAGCTGTAAAATGATATTATTATTTTTTTCACCTTTGCAGTTTAAGGAAGAAACCCAATGAGAGACCTGCCTACACAGAACTAATGGTAGGTTTCAGATCATGCTTGAAACATACATCATTTGCAAATTGCAATGAAAAACTGTGTGAAAATGGCATTCATTAAAAAAAATATATATATATATTTATCACTACCACCACTCGTTTGTCAAAGATCTCATAATTATGCTCTCACTCTCTTTCCTATTTGACATACGTCCACAAGAGGACAGACTTACCCAAATGATGAGATGTGTGTGCATGTGTGTTTGTGCCATGAATGTTTACATGGTATCTCTAGATAGATAATCTCTTATTCTTAGTCTTTTTTTTTGCCATTTTTGACATCCTTTTTTCCCCATTTTTACAGGAACATCCCTTTTTAACCCTGCATGACTCCAAAGACACAGACGTTGCCAGCTTTGTCAAGGTCATCCTCGCAGACTGACTTGCCCCCCCCCCCCCACCACCAGGGCAGGCGGGACCTCTCCACCAACACACCAATGGCCTACCTTGAAGCGCACTGGAATGATCGGTGACACACTCAAACTACTTCTGCAGACCCACACAACAAGGGGTGTCCCAAAGACTGAATACAGCCCATCAGAAGTGGCACGGGAGAGAGAGTTGGAACTCCAGATATCGCTCATCGTTCACCAGACTGGAGATGGATAATCCACCATGGGTCACACTACCTTTCACTCCCCTGAGTTCCTCTGTGTACGTCTCTAGCTCTATAGACTGAACTCAATGGAACTCCTCACTCTGAGATTTCTGAATGGACAATGTCAGCAAGTAATTTCTTGTCACACATACTGTATGTTCATATTACTCTGAATTACACAAACAAAAATCAGTTAATATATGTGTATGTTCTTGTATAATGAAAGATATATTTGCATCTGTTTTCTCATGCAGTTTCTCTATACTGTATATTTGCATTAAGTATGAATTGCAAGGGAGTGGCCTTACTCATAGAATCATGTCATGAGGTGAAGAGGGGTGACCTAATTTCACCTCTGTGGTGATTAGTCACTTCCAGGTCTGCACCTGTTAGAGGGCGGGGCTCAGTGAGGCTCTCTGGGGGTGGGGGCGGGGGGCGGTCAGACGAATCAGACTGCTTTTAAGGAAAGGTCAATGGTTGAAGAGACCTGTGCAGGAAGAATTGCAAGTCATTCCTAGATGTCTTGGTGTCTTTCGCAGTACGGGAATGTGAGGCATCCTATGTCATCTGACCTTGAGCGCTCAAAGACGCTGACTCCCGCCCTACTAGTGCGCCCCGCTTTGCCTTGCCCCCCCTCCAACCCACTGTCGTCGTCATCCCCCCCCCCCCCTGCCAGCGTTGGAATGCTGTAAGACTGGGTCTAATCATGTAAACAATACAATCTCAGATATTATATGGAGGTGTTATGGGGGAAACTATTCAAACGTACTACTTCACCCAGTCCTCTCTGAGCCTTTTAGAAGATTATTGTTATTATGAATTATTATCACTTATCATGTTTCCTGGACTTTTTTGGCTGCTGTTTGACCCATTTTCACCCTTTTTTTTCCTTTTGCTTACTTCTTTTCCATGTGCAGGAGCATGTCAGTATCGTGTTTCACCTGAGGCACTTATGTTAGCAGAGTGGCTCATGCCTCATGCCTTACCCGTACAGTATGTTAGGGAAATAATTTATGTGTTTAAGATGTAAATACTATTTTGGACTTTTTTTTCTATGTAACGTGGCACTATGGAGTGTTATGGAAGCACCAATGTGCCCAGCTTGGTTGGTTGATATAGTGCTAGTTTTAATGCAGTGTGAAGCGCGCGCATACACACACACACACAAGCACACACATTCATATTCACTCTCTCTCTCTCTCACACACACACACACACACACACACACACACACACATACATACATATATACATATATACATACATACATACATACACACACACACAGAGCCCGCTGTCTCCTGTATTCCTGTTTTGGATTGATGTGCTGCCGGTGGCCCCCTCTCAGGTTCAATGCCTTGCTTTACATGGAGGCAGCCCTGTGTCCCCCAGGTTGTACTCCCCTGAGCTAAGAGCTGTGTGTATACCAGCTACTATGTGGGACCTGGAGGGCTGGGACTTGGTGTCAACCATCTCCTCTGTCCCTTCTAACCAGTGCCCACTCCCCACCCCCGCCATCTTGGATGAAGATCATAAGACCCCTGCCATGTGTGTGGAAGCCATGAGCAGTGATGATGGCACTTTTCCCCTATTAAAGTGTTTAAAGACTGTGACCTTAAGACCCAATCCTGTCATGGCTAATACACATGGGTGAACACTAGTGTGCTCCTTGTCAAAGGCAGTGAATCTTAAATGAGGAGTATTTATGATTGTGAATAAGAAGGGAAAGCTAGCAATGCTACAAAGAAGCTGCTGTGATTTGACTTCTCTCTTGTTGGCCTTCTTTGGAGCCATTCCATCTGTGTTTGAAAGTGAGCATAGGCAGGTCACAGCAAGAACGGAACAGTTGCTCTACCTCTCACTCACTCTATTGGCCACCACTTCATTTGGTGGAACTGACAAACTTGAACTGTGGGAAAACATAATAAAGGCTTTATTCTTAAGTACATTTGTGTTAGTGTTCTTAATTGCACAAACTTTTCAGAAAAAGTAAATACACGTAATTTAGTGTATTTCTGTGTACACAAGTGACTGGCCAGTTACTCTGACAAAGGTGTATTGAGTTTATTATTTAAGCCTGTTATAACTGCACACACATGACTCACACCCATGGCTGAAAATAAAGGCCATATTATCAGGGAAAGCAGGAAGTATACAAATATACTTCAAAAGGTCCATTGAGACAATCAGGTCCTCAATCAAACTCAGGCCCTCTGATGTTCTGCGTCACTAACAGGTTCCACTTAAGTTAGTCCTTCCTGAAACCACGCACCTGATAGAGACGGGAGAGATACTGGATCTGTCTGATCCACCAGATAAAAGGAAACAATCTCACGTGTTCTGCCTCTCTCACCTCCCTCTCCTTTCCATGTCTAAACTTGCTTGATGGATCTCAATTGATCCTCTCTTTCCATTCTGTTCTCCCTCTTTCTTGCATGTGATATTGGGTGGTGCTGCAATTTTAAAAAGAGAGACAGCAACGGTACCCCACCAGACACCCTGGTATCACATTAGATCTGAGCTGTCAATCCTTTAAGCCTCAGAGGGGTAGAGGTCGTTTCCATGGCAGCCTATCACCCATCCAATTATTTTCTTCATTTGTTTATTACCAAACCTGTGCTCATTCCTGATGATATTGCTGTGATGTTTATCGTTATGTAAGCAGGAATCTTTACAGAAGAAAACCAAGAAGTGGTTGCACACATCTCAAGCCTCTTACTTCAAAGGCTTCATGAAAATAAACAGTACATTTCCATGGCCCTTTTTGAGTGCACTTGCTGTGAATGTAACAGAAGAGGCAAACAAAGGCTCACTTGACCAGCCTGTGGGACCACTCCACTCAGAGCGTGTCTGTCAAAGCACAATCTATTCACGGCAGGATGAGGAAACTCAATGGCAGGAGACTGCAGCCACTGGTTCAGAGTGGCGGGCAAGGCAGGGCCATCAGCCAAAGCAGACACTCTTTAGGAAAGAGGTCCCGCAAGGGTAACTTACATAAGAGGTCTAAAAAAGAGGAAAAGGCCCAATGTCCAGAAGAATAGGGCCAATGTCCAGTTGAATGATTGTCCCAAAGTGAACCTTCATGCAGAAAGAACATTTCCTTGTCTTTGCTTTAACAGGTCATTTGAGGCCCTTCCATTATCGTGAGAAGGTGTGTGTCAATGTCAGTCTCAGAGTCTGTATACATGATTGCTCCGTATGGACAGGATTGGTATAATGTGCATGTGTGGGAGATTGAGGAAGAAGTAGTCATTACAGTGTGTGGATGCTCAACACTACATTAAGAAAATCTGGGGGGGTTGAGGATTTCCTAGATTTGGACCCTGTAGGGATTTCCTGGATTTTTACTATTAAAGAGATGTGTGCAGGCCTAGTCCCAAAACGTATTCCCCTGATCTCTGACATTGCATTTGTGTATGCAAGTGTTTTTGTTAAAGAGAATTGCGGGTCATGGGCCCTAACAATAGCCTTGATCAAAGAGGTTTCCTGATTCCAGAACTAAATCACTAAATCTTCACGGAAGATGCCTTTTAGTGTTGGATTCGGCTTAATAGGAAACCGGCTTGATGAGTTAGTGGCTCTGGAGATGCAGGGGTTGACAGCTCCCACACTCAGCTTATGATCCCATACAGTTCCCCCCTTTAGGGGAAGAAACTTTTAAGTATCCATGGCACTGTCATGGAGCATATTAATATAGCCCTGTAGCATTCAATGGTCTTTATGTATTTCACCTTTATCTACAATAAAGTTATATAGCTGAGTGCTAACAGACAAATCTGGAAAACAGATTTACCTGCAACTGTAAACAACATTAGGTACTGATGATAGAGGTGGCCTATAGAAATTCACTTAGTTGCAGGGGCAGAAGGGTGGGTTTAAAATAACTTGTTTTCATGACAGAACCATACAACAGGTGGGAAAAGGAAGAGAGCGGATACCCCCTACAGCAGTCTGTGTGGTTCTAAGTTCAAGCTCAGCTCAGCTCATACCTCAGACTACGGTATGTCAGCCCTAATGATTTACACACACCCCACCCCCCATAAGCATATTCCTGTCTCTCCAGTCATGCTCAAAGCCGGTCTCACCTTGCTTACAGACCCTCAAATGCTTACTACGGCAGAAGCAAACCAGAGTGACCAACAGTCAGTGTATGGTATCACTTACCCAAGCAGTGGGATTGTATGTGTTAAAATGTAAAATGATGAATACTGTACATACATACTGTGCATAAAAATACATTTAACAAGACAGTCATCTTTAGTGATTGGTTCTCTGCCAATTTGTACATTATGAAATTAAGACATCAGCTCTGAGTTTTACAAGGACACTTTATTTATGACAGGCCGCTGAGACCCAGATGGATTAGACAGTGTATGACAAAGGCAGGGCAAATATGCTACACTCAATTTTGGGACTTTCCTTAATGCCAGATCTCACGATCTCTTGACCCTGCTACAAGATCAACATGGCCATCTGATGGCATTTTTTAATTATTTTTTTAAAGTCTGAGCAACTCATTAGATAGACAGAGACAAAAGCCAAGGACAAAAGCCGTTTTTTCCACCCTAGTGTTATGCTACCATAATCACCTCATACTGTTGTCTGGTCTAGGATGGACAGTGGGACTCCTGAATGAGGGCACTCATTGGAATAATTCATTTTAATGGGAATAGTGCCAACCAACCCACCAGAGTGTGTCTGCCTCTCTGCAGAGTTGGGGGAATTATCTCTCTCACTCTCTCTCTCTCTCTCTCTCTCTCTCTCTCTCTCTCTCTCTCTCTCTCTCTCTCTCTCTCTCTCTCTCTCTCTCTCTCTCTCTCTCTCTCTCCCTGCCAGGGAATGCCACTCCTTCCTACTCACTGTGCCCTTAGATGGCAGAGCTACAAGAGTCTCTGAGATCAGACCATCTCTTATAGCCAGCACTTCATGGTCATAAACAGCTCAAGCATCACACAGGATGTCCCCGGCTCTGGGATTAGTGGGTGAGACATTTCTGAGGAATGAGAAGAGCTTGGAGAGCCTCACAACTCAGCATTAGGAGTATTAATCTGGAAAGAGATCCAGCTGGGACGTGGGCTGTCAGTGTGTGGGGGCCTAGAGCTGTCTTATGCAACTTCTGTAGGGGTCCTGTTGCACCTCAAGGGCTGGCTGGGAGAGGGAGGGACGTGCTGGAGGAATGTCGACCTGCCAGACCTGGCATCAGAAAGCGATGATGTCTGAACCCCACATACTCACACATATACAAGCAAGTACATACAGATACATTGCAGGTACATACATACAGACAAACATATCAATTATGTTACCAAGCTGTTCACCAGTTCACTGAACGAAAAGAGGCCTATGTGCAGTGTTACATGACATATAATAATATGTACTGTATATGTATAATCCTTAGGTTACTGTATGCTGTCTAACCTGGAACTATTGTCTTTATTATTCTATTGTGCCTACACACCATCATCACTGAAATGGTTCAGAATGAGGTTATCATAGTCTTTGAAAAGTGTACTTACAGAATGCACGTATAGCTTATCCTCCCCCCTGAGAAGCCTGTAGGGGAGTCCCGTCCTCTCTGAAATCTAAGGATTAGGACACAAAGCAAACCTTGTCTACAAATTAAACACTTTGACCGAAAGGATACATGTATGTCTCAGGGGGTTCAGTGGATGAGGCAATTATGTAGCTAATTACATTTTTGGAAATGTAGTTCTTTAAACCACTGGAAATGCTATAGAATTACAGGGTTTTAATTCATTACGGAGGCTCAGCTTAATTCGTGGCTGTTGAAACAATCCCCGTCTTGACGTCCCTGCTTTAATGTGGGCGGTAAAGGCGATAGCCTGGATAGATTAGTAGATTTGATAACCGAGCCTGGACAGTACTACACCGTAATTACGCCCAGAGACACCGGTGGCAACCATCCATCACAAATCAGCATGCCAAGGCAGAGCCCAGGAGGAAATCTGGCCCGATGCAGTTTCAATGCAGTCCACAATGGGTACTGTGTGTGTGTGTGTGTGTGTGTGTGTGTGTGTGTGTGTGTGTGTGTGTGTGTGTGTGCGCGCGCATGCGTGCGTGCGTGCGTGCGTGCTTGCTTGCTTGCAGGCGTATGTGTGTGTGTGCGCACGCACACGTTGATGACAGTCATCTGAGCACATATTATTAGCAAATATCTGCTGTTGAAACGTCATCCATACAGAAAGGTGATGATAGTTTATTTCACCAGACTAGAACGAGGAGTGCTATCTCCTTCCCCTGGCACAGCGACAACATTGTTTTGAGGACATGGAGACATTCTATTAGAGGTGTCACTTTGAGCAGGGGCTGGCAAGTACTCGGGAACCTACCATTTTAGAGCAGGCCTTGAGGTTCTTATCTTTAAATGGGTCCAGTTGTGGCACCAATTGTACCGTGCTACCTCAAATGCACATGATACGAGCACCAGGACCCCACTGACTTGAGTCAGTCGCTGGCAGCGTTCTGCACTGGTTAACATTTGTAATTCAGCACTGCAATGGAAGAACACGAAACCCTTACAGAGAATTAGGCATGTCTCTGTCATGTGACAACATTGGCAACCATGGGAGGTAGCTGGGGGCCATCAGAGCCAAGAATATGTAATTGGTCCCATTAGAGATCAGTAATAGTCACCAGAGCTTGAACAGGGATGAGAGCCTCGAGGTGAACCGTTACATGATACAGCAGGGGTAAATACGCACCACCACTTGTGTTGTTTACAGCATAGTTTGGAACATTTGGACTATTTAAAACCAGGACAGCCCAACAAGGCGAAATGTAATATCTCTTCATTCAGTATAGAAGGAGAAGCGGAGGCCCATGTTTGCGACCTGAACAGTTGCACCAGAGCTCCCACGCCGCACCCTGGCTGACACTCAATAGTTTTCCCTCATCTGGAATCAGCTGTGTTCCTGTGGAAGGAAGTAGAGACCCGTTCATATTTTCTGCCTCAGTCCAAGACAACTTGACCGTCTTTGTTTTCTGCCTTTTTGTGGCATTGTTAATTATTAATCGAAAATGTAACTTATGCCTCTCACTAGATTACAGAAAGGTGTTTTCATTCATGACCTCCAGCTTTACTGGCCCGTTCTTACTGATCTGACTGTGAAGCTGCTGTGGCTGACATACTGCGGCTCGTGCAGACAGACTGGCCTGTACTCACAGAAACCACTAGAATGTGTTTTCGACCAGCATGAACGAACTAGAGATAGGTTTGACCAAGTCACAAACATGACAAGGCAGTGACAGACACACACGAGTAGTGGTTACATGACAATTGTAGTTACAGTAAGACAGGTTTTTTTCTTCCTGTAACTGCAGTCCTTGCATCATGGTTGGTTTGGCTCATATTCCATGATGCAATTATTCCAAATTCGAATGACAACGTCTTTCTACGAAGATGCTATTTATTATCAGCTGAGTTTTCCCATGCAACCTCTGTACACCTGCTGCTGTTGACATTGAAATGAGGCCAATGACAGATGTATTTTTTTATTTTAGGATGTTTCTCACGGTGGGGTGCAGGGTGCAGGCAGCAGGCAGCTCAGCTCAACCTGGTCTTGTCTAGTGGGGGACAGAGGAGGGAGCTGGGATGCCTGACCCGGTGGTGTGGTCCTGAAGGAAAGGCACTGCTTTTAGAGACCAGCTGTTCTAATGGAAACATCCTAGGTCCCCAGCGACAGAGAGTGAAGAGAGAGCTCTACTCATTGAATCAGCCTCCATACAAGTCTGTGCCTGTCTATGCCTAACAACAGGGCTAAAAGAGAGATGGCCCCATGGAGATAGATGTATAAATAATCATCTTGAACCTCTCTGTACCGCCCCCTCTCTAACAATCTCTTCCTTCTTTTCCCCTTTTGGGTCTAGACACATCTACGAAAGCATACCGTACAGTCACTCTTGTCCTGAGAGTGAGAGTGTCTTGAGAGTGAGAGGCTGTGTGAATGACCTATATATGCCATTTAGCTGACTCTTTTATCCAAAGCAACTTACATTGCAGTGAGTGCATACATTACATGCATTAAAACAAATGTTGTCAGTATATATGGTCCCAGCCGGGAATCAAACCCACAACCTAAGCTTTGTTAGCGCCATGCTCTACCAACTGAGCCACAGAGGACCACCTGACCTGTGATCAGGAGGTAACAGAGACAGAGATTATGTGCAGGTGGGCTCAGGTAATGTTGAAAGTAAACCAAGGATGCAGGAGAGAAGAGAATGAAAAGGGTGTGTAAGTGTTCCACAGGAGGGCTATAGAGTTGCAGTAGTGACGGAGGCAGGTGGATGTTGTGGGATTAGGTTGCGCATTGGACAAGTGGAGGGTCTCTCTTTCCAATCATATGATTCACTTCTAGGACCAGAGCCAGTTGCTCTGTATACTGTAGTTACTGTAGGTCTAGTGGGGGGTTGATTAGTGTTATTTTTGTTTGACTTGACTGTGCTGTACTGTGTCATGTGTTTATGTTATGTGTGGACGAATGGGAATCCTAATAAAGTAAAGAAACGTAACTAAACTATAGCCACAACCCCCTCCCTACTGTACCACATAGAAGGACGTCTTCTCCCTAGTACAGGCATCATAGCATCTGACATTTGACCAGATTACTTCCAAATCTACCAATATGTAAACTACACACATAATCCAGGATTTCGAGAAAGGGAGGATTTCGTATACTGTCTCCCTTTGAAAGTAATCTCCCAAGTTGGCCCGAGACACAGCGTGGAACTTCACCACACAGGAGGGGCTACAGTGGGTAGAGGTCTTCCACACCAAAGCCCTGAGTAAATGAGGGACTATATCTGTAAGATGTCCACTTAATACAGTATCTTATCAGGCATGTTCACGTGGACCCATCAAGACTACTGCTGGGCAAGAGTAAATGGTATAGATGATAAAAAGATTCTTCATTATACTGTACCGTTGTACAAAATCACCTGTTGTGGTCATGCATTAGACATTTATGTCTGTGATATTTCTCTCTTTCAACCTTGAAGTGAAAGATGAGGTTGAATTTGATCATTGCTTGATTGTTATTTTTTAAAAAGAAGAAAAAAAAACTATCTTTATCACTATCCACGCCGCCTCCTCTATTGTAACTGTGCCCAGTTTGACTTTTAAATGTCTAGGTCTTCACACTGCTTGCCTTGTGCTGTAAGGGAATAGCAGAGTCAAAAGACCAGCAGAGCATTGATTACGCACAACCTGGTGTAACTGAAAGCTCTCTCTCTCATCGGAGGGCTTCCTGAAGTGGCACACTAGGCCCTCTCCCATTACCTGCTCTTGAGATTGGACATGGAAACAAGTTTTCAGTGCTGTACTACAGTACGGCTCTCAATTACACCTGTCCTGGATGTACATTGGTTTGATTATACCATAGAGTATGCCAAGCTTTTCATATCATCAAGTGTCTGTGCAGTCGGCTCGTACCAAAATGGATGTCTGAATAGACAAATAATATTTGTTCAGGTGTTTTCCTTTTATGTGTGGTTAATTTCACCTGTTCTTGTAAAAAGCACGATTAATTCTGGATAATTCCGACGGACCCTAGTGGGATATTAGACGTCACGTCAACCTTGGCTCTCTTTTCAGGAGTCACTCCTCACTGTAATCATTGTTGTCTTTCTTTTTTAGTAGTAGCTGGGGCATTGTTTCCGTTACTGTATCTGTGCTTAAACCCAGCATAACACAGCCGTGTAATCTCAGACAGAACAGGGGACAAAATTGCGGGATGACGCACAGATCTGTAATCTCCTCGTGGAGGGGGCAAGCAACCTGGACAGGATTTATGAGACCCTCTCTTAACACTGTAATAGGAATGATTATCTATAATAAATCGATACAAACAGTATGGTTACAAACAGTACAGCTTTACATTAGTGAAAACACATCTTTCGAACTAACTAAATGACTACACAAACGTGTGACTACACAAATATGACCACGACACCACTACACCACTTCCAAACTGTAGCAATGACAAATAAAGTCCATTCCATTCCATTCCATCATTGCTACCTCTCATTTTTCTTATGATCAGCCAATTCATTCTATCATTTGGATCAGACATCCTGTATACTACTGTGACACAATCATAACCTAAACCTACCAGTCCTTTCTTCTAAACAGGGGAGGGTTGTTGTCTGGTGTTTGAGTGTGGGGGTAATAGCACCATCATCACTAACTAACCAGTGAGGTAACCCCTGAGGACCCCTCCCCACCCCAGCTGGGACCTCTGTCTCCCTGCCTGTCCCTGAGCAACCTGTCACCCTGGGAAACCCAGCCTGCAGTAATCAGCCTGCAGCAGCAGTCCAGGGGAAAGGCCACCTTCACATTTCATATCGACGGGAGACGTCTAAAGTCAAGGAGATAATCTCATCTGTAATATCAACCATCTGCTTTAACCAAGGGGATTCTATTCGCCTGACACGGCAGTAAGGACGATTATGGTTCCTGTATCAATTTCTGCCAGGGTTTGGGCTCAATGTCACCACTGATTGGAATCCTTTAATCTTGTTCTATGTGAATTAAGGTCTAAAAGTGGGAGGCCGATCTGATCTATTCACTCTCTCTCTCTCTCTCTCTCTCTCTCTCTCTCTCTCTCTCTCTCTCTCTCTCTCTCTCTCGCTCTCTCTCTCTCCCTCTCTCTCTCTCTCTCTCTCTCTCCTCTCTCTCTCTCTCTCTCTCTCTCTCTCTCTCTCTCTCTCTCTCTCTCTCTCTCTCTCTCTCTTTCTGTCACTCCTGTGATAGTATACAGGGAACTCTGCCTCTGCCCCAGACAGGGATCTGTAAACCACCCCTCAGACAAGCAGGCCTCTCTGTTAGTAATCTGACTGATTAAAGTGGAAGAACTTTAGATGTTGTGTTTTCTTACACTGTTGCCATGTCTGTGAAGACAGACAGTAGTTTGAGCCTGCCATGAAACACTATGGGCTTTAGAGGAGCCTCAAGAAAGATGGTACAACCCCTCAAGAAAGGGTTATATGAACCGATAACGGACCCAACAGCGGAATAGTTACGTTTAGTTGGATACAGCCAATTGTGGGATTTTTTAACTGCGTAAAGCACTAATGCTGGTGGTGGCGCCAGGGGGATATGTCTGAAATATTGCTGCATTTATCAAGGTTTCAAGGTCAGACGTTTTCATTGCCACTGATGGCATTTGACCTGCTTATTGTTGTCAACACACATTTGTTATCGCTACTCGACCCACCTGACTGCAGGCAAGACAGCGCATCTGTTACTGCTGACATACATTTCCAATGACGCCTGCATTTGAAAATGCAGCTCGTAGAGTTGCTATCAAGTCAAGTGTTAGTTTGCTCCATGTTCAATCAATTGATATACATGAATTTACAGAAAAGTCCTGAAGTGTTCAGTATAGGGCTCCTCACTTACTGAGGCATCTGGTGACCTCAGAGAGAATGACCAACAGGCCGAGTATAGCAGGCAAAAGGGAGCAACAGAGGCATCTCAAGTGACAAACAAAGATTTGGCAAACCCTGCTGCAAACCCAGCTCTATTTACTTTCTGATTGGTCGCCAATATTGTACTAAAAATAGTCAGCAATGGCATATGATTTACTTTCAAACATCAACAAGGACAATACACTCCATACAGACAGCAGAAAATAAATCTCTCTCTCTCTCTCTCTCTCTCTCTCTCTCTCCGCTGGGCCTTCGGAGGATTCAGAACAGGAGCCGACGTCTATGGTTGCCAGGATGTCACCCTGGTAACCCCACATTGCTCACACCTGAAAGCAGCCTGTGGTGCTCTCGTTGTGCTACTTTTAGTGTAGAGAGAAGTTTGTCCTCAGGGGGGTTGTTCATCTCATATTCAGTGGGAATTATCACATTTCTTGTCTTCCTCTTCAATTAAAAGCTTTCTGTGGTAAACACATACACCCAAAAAAGTCAGGCAATTGGTTAAAAGTTGGTATTGTGTCTCAGACTCAGTGTGGGCGGGAAATACAGTAGTCACCCTGGTCATTCATGGTCTTGAGCTCATTCAATGGCTTTGGTTTCGTCCTTGGAAACATTGCAACAGAACCCCACATTCGTTATTTCTCACCTGTCCCCATCAATGTACTGTATCTCAATTACAAATGGCTCGGAAGTCAATTTCTAAATACTTCAAGATAGTATTAGTCTATTTACAGAACTAAACATATGCTACATAGCATTGGAAATTGTTATGCTATTTTTGGCAATCCCATACTCTGGCATACAATCCCATACTCTTCTTTCATGAGACACCAAACAGTCTCTGGTAAGTTCAAGGAGTGTGTTACGGCTCACTGTGTAGTTGTGTCAAATAATTTATGTCGAATAATTCTTAAACTAACCTGGGAGTTAGATGGAAACTATCAGGCTTGGACAAACACACCAATACAAATAGTAAATTAGAGCAGAACATATGAAACATAGTGTGCTCTGCATAGATAATGGGACAGTGAAGCATTGTTTCCTCATTTTCTTCTCTACACTCCAAAAGTTTGGATTTTTAATAAAACATTTATTGAGTTTAAAACAGAGATTCTCCGTATTTATTTTATGGCATTTGTGTACAACACAACAACACTTTTTATACATAGACCCCTTTTAGGGTATACCCAAAAGTAATGAGACTTGACAGGTCAGGTGTGTTCCATCACATCATTTGTGACACGGTCTGGTGAAAAGGTCTGTATGTCAGCAATTCTCAAGTCGATGACCAAATGCTTCTTTTTACATTTTATTTGTTTTCAGTTTTTTTGCATATTACGAATGTTGAAGTGTTGAAGAGCCCACTCAATATAACAAACTTAAGTTTTAGGATCACTAAATCCCTATAATTTGTGAATTGGATTCACTGTATCATCTGCTGTAGGCTACTGGTAAGTGATACATGGCTTGTAAACAAACTTAAGTTTTAGGATGTGTTCAAAAGCAAGGACTGTGTGATCATCTAATTATGTTATGTGTTTTTAGCATAGTTGATGTTCTATCAGCATGTTGTGATGTGCTAAACATGCAGTTAGAGGTTCATAGCAATGTTTACTTTTTAGCTGCTACCTACTAGCAGCTGTTTTCCGTGTGTTTTGATTCAGAGCTAAATCTCTGGTATTTGGTTTGAGGTGTACCAACATTCAAATAAGCATATCTACTTCAACTATTTTCAGATTTCAATGACACCTCATGTGAAAGCTTACAATCTGCACTTTCATAATCTGGGGGGGGGGGAAATGCAAACAAGCTGGTAGGTCAAGGAACACTTCCACAGTGGATGACCGAAGATTGCTCACCCTCTTTAAAAAAAAAAAAACAGCAGATAAGGAACACTCTCCAGGATTGTAGGTGTGAATGTGTCAGAGACTTCCATCCACAGAATACATCATTAGCCAAAGTACGGAGGTGTCACTGCATGGTGCAAACCTAGTTAAACCTAGTTATCCTGTCAGGTTACAGTTAGCTAAAAAGTACCTAAAAAGCCTGCAGAGGTCTGGAGCCTCATTTATAGAACGTGCTTAGATCAAATCAAATCTGCCCAAGATTTACAGCATACCACCTTATCTGTGAAACATGGTGCAAGGGGTGTTAGGTTTGGTCATGTATAATAGGTACAGATTTCTGATTTTCACAGTGTTGGCATAAGCCCTCTGAGTACAAAAACAATAAACTGTTTTCTGGGAATCTTTAATTAACTGGGTTAAAATTATGAACAAAAATACGAGCTGTAAAATTATAAATAATGGGTATTTGTCAGAGAACATCCCATTATTAAGAGGAGTCCAACAAGGTTCCCCTCTCTCACCATACCTTTTCATAATAGCTATTGAAATATTAGCTATTAAAATACGATCAAATAAAAAGATTAAAGGGCTGGAAATTAATGGTATGGAGGAAAAGGTCTCATTGTATGCAGATGATTCCAACTTTTTACTGAGCCCCTCTGTGTCGTCCTTGCAAGCACTCACGAGTGATTTAAACCTTTTGTCTGTGTTGTCTGGTTTAAGACCCAACTATGACAAATGCACTATTCTCAGGATTGGGGCACTGAAAGGAACAGCTGTCTCCTTACAATGTGACTTACCAATTAAATGGACAGATGGTCCAGTAGATATTTTGTGGATTCATGTACCACTAATCAGAAATAATGACTGTAAATTTCACAAATAAAATGAGTAAAATGGATAAATCATTACAGCCTTGGAGGGGTAAAATGTTAACAGTCTATGGCAAAAAAAAAAAACTCCTTCAGAGCATCTTTTCAAATGGTATGAACAAAAAACCTTCAAATTCATTTGGAATAATAAGCCAGATAAAATAAAAATAAAATATGTATATAATAGTTATGAAAACGGTGGACTGAAATTACTGAATATAGAAGCCCTAAACTATTCTTTAAAAGCTAATATTATTCCAAAAATATATGAAAATACAAAGTGGTTCTCAAGTAGATTATTACAAAGTGCTCATCCCCTTTTCAAAAAGAGATTATTTCCCTTTCTACAGATCCATCCATCTATGTTTGCCCTAATTGATAATAAAATTACGGGAATCTACACCTTCCTGAAGGATGCCTTGAAGAACTGGCTATGGTTCCAATTCTATCCACCTGAGGGCCGAGATGATATTCTTCAGCAAATAATATGGTTCAATTCCAATATTCTAATTCAGAGAAAACCATTTTACTGGAAAAACATGTTTGAAAAAAATATTGTATTTATAAAAGACTTTTATTTTAAACATTTATTATTTGTTTATTTTGACATTTTAAAGTCATCCACAGGGCCTATGCTACACCATATAGAAGATACTTAATGAAACTACAACCCAACTACTACTGTCAATTCTGCCCTACCCCCACACCGGGTTCATTTCTCCATATGTTCTGGGAGTGTCCAGTCGTGGCCAATTTTTGGAACCATGTCAATTCTGTAATGTCCAAGTTATTTAAGATTGACTATGTTCCTAATCCATGTTTATGTTTGCTCAATGATGACTCTGATTTCGATTTAAGTATTACGCAAAAGAAAATGCTATTTGCTGGTTTCACCTCTGCAAAAAAAACTATTCTTCAACATTGGATGACACCTGATTTCAGTATGAACACTTTTTGGTTTTACTCTTTACAGAGGATTGTGAATCTTGAGTGCACAACGGCCAGATTGAACAAAGCAAGGCCCAGTACAGTTGATGCGTGGAAGGCTTATTCATTGAACTTGACTAACCTGACTGCTCTATGATTTGATTTTCCATTTACCCCAATTCGGATTGTGTTGTATTTCTACTATTTGGCTGTGACTTGTCTGCTACACTACCCCTTTTCTTTTTTGTTTTCTTTCTTTTTTCCCTCCCCTCCCTTCTTGTTCTGTATTGTCATTGTTATGTGTTGATAAAAGCAATAAAAAATCTTGATCACAAAAAAAAATCATGCACATTGGGCGTTCGTAAACTCGCTCTGGAAATCTGATCAGCACTCATGGAATGCCTCTTGTCCAATCAAATTACCTGGTCTCTTTATTACGTGTGAACCCAGTGTGTGCTCCGGCGCTCTTAGTGCAATTTTACGAACGCACCCTGGGAATTCATTGCCAGCACCAGCTGGCGAGCGGTACAGAGGACCGCTTTTGACTGAAATATTAATTTATACATATAATATTATAATTCCTTAAATACACAGTATCAGAAAATTACTGCATGAACACAACACTAAATTACAAATGTGTGATAGACTCATATTTTAAACTTATTCAAAGGCGTAATATTGCTACTAATATTGAAGTCTCAACAAAGCGACGAATGATGACAGTTTAGCATCAAATGAAATACTTTTTACATTAAACTATAGGTGAACATAAAATAGGAATAATACAATAGGAATCTAAACAAACGAATCACTTTAAATTTCTCTATCCTATTGGAAATTCCACTATTTGAATTTAAACTATTGCTCCCAGCATACTTTGCGATAATCATTCAGGAAAGCTCTCTGATTGGTCCGTAGATGCACAGCCTGTGCTGTGCAGTTCGAAACACTGACTGGGTAGGTCACGTTTTCTACAGGGTCTGAGATCGAATATCGTTTGAGAGATTATCAATGTACCTATGTTTTATTTGAATGTTTGATAAGTAAGATAGCTGTTTTGAGTTTCCCCATTCATAGTATTTTAGTTTGGAACATATCACAAGTTTGTTAATGTGAGTTTTCTGTTGTTAACAATGATGGCGCTAACGTGAATGTCTGTGTGTAACATCATTTTAGAATCTAGCCTGATGACCCTGCAACCGTGTCCACAAATTGATGCACTGTATGATTTCTACAGGTAATATTACTTTTGTGTTATTATATGTCTGTTGTTCTGTTAGTAGACTGCAGGGGAGGCTGGTTCATTAGGGGCAATTGGACAATGCCCCACCAAAGGGAGAAGAGAGAGATTTTTTTTCTATGACTTCTAGAGTCTAGACAGTGTTGCTTCTGAATATCATAGTCCAATCAGCTAGTGTTCTGTGGAGTATATCATAGTCCAATCAGCTAGTGTTCTGTGGAGTATAATCCAATCAGCTTCAAGTCCCGCCCCTTTCAGTGCAACTTTAACTCTACTCGAAATTGCACTAGGCTGTTCTCGTAGACTTGCTTGTAAAATCTATTTTGGTAACTTCAGGCCATTCGGTCATTTGTCTATGGGGTTTTGGGACATGCACAAAGAATCGTACGTGCTTACGTCATGTCATACGGCCGGCGTAGCTTTAGACGAACCTACATTTCAGACCACGTTCGTTCACCTGCTTCACCATGGCTATGGCGGCTAGTAATGTTCTGAACAACTCGGTTGAATCTTTAAAAGAAACACAGTTCAGCCGTCGTAGCAACCAGGAGAAATTAACAGTAAAGGAATTAGGACCACCCAGACCAAATTTAATTATAAAGCAAGTTTATACAAAGGCAGGGAAAATTGGAAAATCGTATAACCGAGGATTTACGAGGGGTTGACATTGACGCAGTCTTCATAAAACATGCCGTCCACAAGCAGCATGCAGGCCATAAGGTAAGATCAAAAAATATAGTTTGTACCTTCTCCGTAATATAGAACTTTGTAATAATCAAATGTATGCATGCTATGATGAATGGGAAAGGCGCCGGTAAAACTAGTAGGCTTATATAACAATGAGTTTAATTAAAATTAGGGCTTGCCCGAGTAATTGGAGTAGGATATTCCACTATTCATTTGGTAGGTTGCTATGCGAAGCTTCTTTTTTGCAACAAAACTTTGCATTAAATGTATTATGTTACATTATATTAATATGTAGTTACTTAATGTAATGTAGTATATTACATGTATCAAACAATACATTTTGTCAGCGAATTACAACTAAGCATTTTTTTGATATATGTATTAGGCTAATATATAGAACATGTCTAAAAATGTCTGAGGTTTAATTTGTGAATAGATAGACCTACATATTTATATTCAAGAATAAGCATATCTACCTAAATAGCTCCAAGATATCTAAGTGGTCGGGAGTGACTCATGTGCACAGCCTGTTAAAGCTAAAGTCAACTGTTATACTTAAAACAGATCCCTCTCTCCTGGAGACCTTAAATCATCGTTAGACTACATTTCAGAAATTACTGTAGATACAATTACAACTACAAGACAGCAGATTGTTCAGCTACATTTTCTTATTTGAAATCTTAACACTGTTGGTCTGTCTGCCTTCAGGGACCAAAGCTCATCTCAAGAGCAGCAGCAAGAAGCCACAGGAACCAGAACATCAAGGAGGGTCTTGGGAGAAGAAGAGAAGCAGAGGCTGTCTAAAGAGGTAGGTCCAAGTTTTGAAACACAGTGTTGGAAAATCACCACCAATCAGAGTTACATTCAGGGATGGGATGGTAGCAGTCTTTATTCAGTGTTGTACTTCCAAAGTGCTTATTTCCACATTTTCTTTCACACCCCATACTTTTGACAGATCTGCGACACAATCCTGGCCCACTCCAAAGAAAGGTTTTCTTTCACCAACCACCTTGTGAGTGCCACGCTGCTCCAAGGAGAGATGTTCCAACAGCACTGCCATGCATTCCCTGTTGAGGCTCTGAACACCACTGTCAAGGCATACCCCATGCTGAACCAGGTGAAGCTCAAGACTGAGCTGTCCCTTGTCTATGAGAGTGCTGAGTTCAAGGGCTGCTCTGGTGCACTGGCACTGTACCAGGTTCTACACAGTTACAACCTCCAGGAGACTTTCTCTGAGACTGTAGCTCTGTTGAACATCCTAATTACTACTCCCATGACAACAGCTGAAGCTGAGAGGTGTTTCTCGACCCTTAAGAGAATCAAGAACTTCCTGCGAAACACAATGGGCCAGGAGCGCCTGAATGCACTGGCCATGCTTTCAATGGAGAGGGAACTAGTCAGGAAGATGCCTGATTTTAATGAGAGGGTCATTGATTGTTTTGCTGCTTTGAAAGAGAGACGAGCTAAATTTCAATACAAGTGAGCAGTATGTATGCCGTCCATATTTTGTATTTTGTAGTATGTAAATAGTTTTATCCATCCATTGCACATTATCAGCCCCTGTGCCACTGCCCTTTATCCTGGATTTGCTGCACCTAAAATAAAATATGTGATAACTGAATACCAATGGCTGTGAGAGTCAATTTATTTAAGCCCGCTGATTTAGGTGAATTTACCCTTGAACGTGTCACCTTAACCATCAACGCAACAATTGCCCCCCCTGAGAGATTTGGCAGGAGCCGCCACTGGTAGACTGTATTCTATGAGGAGGTTGGATTTTCCACCTCACTAGTTTGCACCACGCTCGCAGCTAGCCAACCATCAGGTTGCAGCCATGTGTTGCACGTGGTGTGCATGCGTGTATTCCAGTTGCGCTGTTTTTCTATGCATTGTATTGTTATTGTTAATATATATAATTGATTGTTTGACTGTTCAAATACCACTATACGATCACACAAGAGAGGATTTATGTAGTCTACACATTTTGTATTTTTGTTTCATATTATTGTTATAATTTGTGTAGTATGAGGGACTACTTTATGCTCAGTTCATCTGAAAACACTGACTGGAATCTAGCCTGATGACCCTGCAACCGTGTCCACAAATTGATGCACTGTATGATTTCTACAGAATAAATGAACGTGAGCCATCCAGCTGAGAGTGATTCATTCAGATACACCCCGTCACACTGGGAGCAATAGTTTAAATTCAAATAGTGGAATTCGGTTGACTTGGATCTGGGGAAACGATGGAGGACCAGCTGAATATATTCGAGAAGCTGTCAGACCCTCCTCTCCGAGTAGCAGGTACTCCCCCCGAGCGGAGAGGCCATCGCTGCGTGGCAGACAACACCAACCTGTACGTGTTCGGAGGGTACAACCCCGACTACGACGAGTTCAGGGAGCTGTGGAGGTACCACTTCGCCACGAGCACCTGGCAACAGATCCGCACAGAGGGCTACATGCCCACGGATCTGGCCTCCATGGCAGCCGTTCTGCACGGCAACAACCTCTTAGTATTCGAAGGCACCGGGATCCCGTTGGGGATCCAACACCGGGAACAACGGTACAACGGGAACGACGTCCACGTCTACAACGTCAAGTACAAGCGGTGGTCGCTGCTCAACTGCCGAGGGGAGAAGCCCAACAGAATATACGGACAGGCCATGGTCATCATTAACGGCTTCCTGTATGTGTTTGGAGCAACCCCAGGGTACAACTACAGCACAGACCTGCACAGGCTGGACCTGACCACCAGGGAGTGGATCCACCTCAAGCCCAACAACCCCCTGCCGGGGGGACGGCACAGGACCAGGTATGAGATGGCACACGACGGACAGAGGATCTACATCCTGGGAGGGGGGTCCGCCTGGAAGTCCTACCCTCTGGACAAGATTCACGCCTACAATCTGGAGACCAACTCGTGGGAAGAGATCGCCACCAAGCCTCATGAGGAAATAGGGTACCCGGCTAGGAGATGTCCCAGCTTTGTGCAGATGAGAAACGACGTGTTCCTGTGCGGCGGGTACAACCGCGGGGGGCTGATCCTGGCGGACCTGTGGAAGATGAACCTGCAGACGTTCCAGTGGACCAAACTGCCGGCGGTGATGCCGGAGCCCACCTACTTCCACTGTGCTGCCGTCACCCCGGCTGGCTGCATGTACATCCACGGTGGCGTGGTGAAGTACATCCACGAGAACAAGCGGACTGGCTCCCTGTTTAAGATCTGGCTGGCCGTGCCCAGCCTGCTGGAGCTGTGCTGGGAGCGGCTGCTGAAGGCCTACCCCCACCTGGCCCAGCTCTCCACCATGCAGCTGCTCAACCTCGGCCTCACACAGGAACTCATAGAGCGCTTGAAATAGGGGAAATAGGGGGGGGGGGAATCTTTCACCTTTTCAGAATCTACGACGACGGCACTCTCACTCGTTTTATTGTGTTGTTTTATTATGTCGTTTTATTACGTTGTTGTTGATAATGGTGATAATGATTATGTTTATTGGCTGTTGTGGTTGTTAATGCCAGCGAGGAAATTAGGGATTATTTTTGTTGTTGTTGTTGTTTGTTTTTTCTTCTTTTACTTTATTGTTATTATTTATTTTTAAGAAAGATATTCATGGACTGTTATTCCTTTGCGACTTACCCGTGACACCATTATGTAACATCAATATGTTGTGAAATATTGTTTGACTGCACTTGATAAAAGAAAATGATAATAAAAATGTAAAGTTCAACAAAAAAAAAAGCACTTGAGTTGAATCTAATTCTGTATCACACTCCTCATGTCCACGTTACACTAATAAACTTTATTAGACGTACACGCTGGTGTCTCCATCCTGTCAAACAAAGACCAGTGAGGTCACTTTATTTCTTCTCTGTGTGCTTGCAGTAGTCATTTGTAAAAACCAAATCATCCATCACTGTGAATATGGTGCTCCTTAAAATTACTTTAAAAATGATTTTATTCAAATAAAACCTATGCTGATTCTGTTCAATCCTTTACTCCCTTTAAAGATGAATTAATAACACTGAGTTTGCGGGATCCGTTTTAAGTAGAATACTAACAAAAAAAAGGAAGAAGCGGGGGGAGGAGGGGTGGGGGTCATTGGGTATAAACTGTAGATTTCAATTTGGAGAATGATTCAATATACAGTGGAATTTGTGGACGTCATCAAGACTCAATTCCAATATTCTAATTCAGAGAAAACCATTTTACTGGAAACACATGTTTGAAAAAAATATTGTATTTATAAAAGACTTGAAAAGACTAGATGAAGATGGACGGATTATGACCCATAAGCAATTTGCTAAGACATGGTAGCATTTGCCCCATCCAAGACTATAATCAGTTGACTGCAGCCCTCCCCCCAAATGGAGGAAAATAATCAATAATGACACCCGAAATATAATTGTCTGCCACCCACACATAAAAAATTGGAAATGGCTAAAAGGGATTAAAATAAAAAAAACAATCTATAATTTTTACACAACCTCAAAAGATTTAGTGGCCATCCCATATCGATTACACAATAAATGGGAGAACCTGTTTGATTGTCCACTCCCATGGTACCAAGTTTTCAATCTCATTTATAAAACAACTGTCGATTCCCACATAAGATACTTTCAATTCAAGTTAATTTATAATTATTTAGCAACAAAAAAAAAGTACATATCTGGGGCCTAGAAGAAACTAACCTATGTAGGTTCTGTGACGAGGAAATTGAATCCTCCCCCCATCTATTTTGGTATTGTCCTTGTGTAGCCTTATTTTGGACACAAGTACAAAAGCTTTATTCCAATAAAAATAAAACTCTTAAGTTGGACCTTGTGAAGGTTTTAATTGGTGATCTTGACGAGGAAAATAAAATGATAAATAATAAAACCATTTTATTAGGTAAAATATTTATATTCAAAACACAAAAAAGAATCCCTAAATATAAGTAGATTTAAAGAACTCCTTAAGCACAACTTTATTATAGAAACATACATTGCTGAAAAGAATGGAAATATGGAACAACATTTGTGTGGGTGGGGCGCAGTCTCTATTGGAGAGGTCCTTGATATGTTCGCTTGACCTCGGTCGGAGTGATATGTCGGGGACCTACATTTGTAAAAAAAAAAAAAAAAGTGTTGTTTGTTGTTGATTATGTTATTGATTATCTGGTGGTGTTTAAGGTAGTTATTATTATTATTATTATTATTATTATCCTTATGTATTGTTTTATCCACTGTTGTCCTCCTACTCTAGTTTCGTTCTTGCTTACTGTTGTGGTTGTTTCCCTGTCCTTCTCGTTGTCTTGTCTGTCAGTCTGTTGGTTGATTGTTTGTCTTGTATAAGTGTAGTCCCCCTTTCCATCCTCCCCTTTCCCTCCCACACTGACCTCCCCATTAACCCCCCACCCCCACTCTCCCCTTGAACCCCCTTCCCTCCTTCCCCCCACCACACCCCCCCCATCCCTCCCACTTCCATCCCTCCCCATCCAGACCCTGGTCTCCCCCCCCTCTCCCCACCCTTCATCTTAAATATATCTAAATAAATAAAAGTACTATGGTCCCCCATTCTGGGGGGGGTGGAGGTAAGGGCCTTATGCCCGGGGGAAAAAAAAGAAAAAAAAATGTTCAAAGGATATGGGACCTTTAACCTTTCAACGCTAGAATGCCAGAACTCCCAAAACACTAGCATGAAAAAAGAACAGGGTACATATTATTATTTATTATTTTTTAATTCTTCTTCTCTCTGTAGGTCTGTGATACCATACTTGGACACGCCAAGGAGAGCTTCTCCTTCACAAACCACCTGGTCAGTGCCACCTTGCTGCAGGGGGACAGGTTTGAAGAGTACAAGGGGGCCTTTCCGGAGGATGCACTGAACAGCTCCTTGAAGGCCTACCCAATGCTCAGTGGAAGCCAGCTGAAGACCGAGCTTAATCTCCTCTACAGCAAGGAGGAGTTCAGAGCCTGTCGTGGTGCTGTGGACCTCTTCCAGCTTTTTATGGAGAACAATCTTGGAGAAGTGTTTTCAGAGACTGTCACTCTCCTAAAGATCCTCATAATGAATGAATGAATGAATGAATGAATGAATGAATGGTCTTTATTGTCATTGCTACAGTACAGGTACCAAACAACGAAATTTAGGAGGGGTGGCTCCCCTGGTGTTAGGAAAGAAAAAAAAAAACTTTAAAAAAAATCACAAGAAGGGAAGGAGCTGGTTTACATAAATAAAGGCTATGTACACTATCCACTATACTATACTGTACAGATAGACGACTAGGGTTGTCATATTGCACAATAGTGTTATTGCACATTTATTTAAAGTGTCGCAGTTTGCAGGCTTGAAATGTACATATTTGTGCCTCAGCACTACACCTGATTTTTTCAGTCCAGCATAACCACACCCATGACCACGGCGGAGGCAGAGAGGTGCTTCTCGACCTTGAAAAGGATCAAAACCTTTCTCCGGAACACCATGACAGAGGACAGGCTGAATGCATTGGCCATGATGTCAATGGAGAAGACACTGGTGATTGAAATGACAGACTTTAACCAGAAAGTCATTGAGAGATTTGCAGGCCTGAAGGAACGAAGGGCAAAATTCATGTTCAAGTAGTGTAACTGGGGAGGGACACAGGGTTTGAAAGTAACAAAGAACACATTTATTATCACAATTGCATTGTGTTCCATGTCTTTCTCCATTGAATAAATAATGCCTAGTTGAATGGCTAAACAAGACAACTGTCTGGACAGTACTGCTAGAATTATTCACCTTACCGCTGCACAGATAGACAAAGGGTTTAAGTCCATTCTGTTAACATTAGGTCTACTCTGCTAACAAAGACTATTCCAGTTGATTTGTCAGTTGTTGTACATTATATTTTTGTTGTGTTTGCAGTTTGCCCTTTAATACAAGTTATATATATATTCTCATGCTAAAATCCAGATTTTAAAGTTGATATTCTTCCCCGTGGAGCATGCCCCCATAACCTGTGCCCCACCCAAAATGTTTATCACCAGCCGCCACTGTTGCTATGTCTTAATTGATCATTGTACTGTAACTGCTGACAGCACCAGCAGAAAGTATTCTGAAGTGTACAGAAACATTATGTCCTGAGTGCAAGTAAATACCTCCAACTGCATTGGAACATACTGCCATAGCAACTAGGGAGTTTTTTATGGCCAAAAAGTGGAAAGGTCTTGAATGGCCAAGTCAATCTTCAGATTTAAATCCAATTGAACATGCATTTCATTTCTTGATGATAAGATTTTCTGCAAAAATACAGCAAAACAAACAAGGAGACCTGGCAGAGCAGCACCACAGAAGATATCGGGTGTCTGGCGGGGTCAATGGATCGCAGATTTCAGGCAGTTATTAGATGAAAGGATTGTCCACCAAATACTAAACATGAGTGCTTAACTTTTGGAGTGTGGAGCAGAAAGAAGAAATAATGCTTCACTGTCCCATTATTATCAGCCTTTTATAATGCTAAATGCTATAAGTCTACAACAGGGGATAAGCAGAAGTTGACAGAAAGCTTTGGAGAGAGCGCAAAATGGCATCTATGACACAATGTGCTCACTGCTCACTATGGGCTGAATGCTGTTTGCTGCTGGTCCTGCTGTAACCAGACACGGCCCATAGTGAGCAAATATACATATTGTCTTTCAGTGGGCTCAGTGAATGGAAAAAGTCTGTATTGTGTCCAACATACTGTACCTGTCGTTAGTTTCTCTCCTTCCTGTCATGAGACTCTCAGCTGTCAAAGATAGGGCCAGTGTGAGTGTTGGCAGGTGTGTGTGTGTGTGTGTGTGTGTGTGTGTGTGTGTATGTGTGTGTATTTCAGATTGATTTGCCAGCCCCCCCTTCCTTCCTCTCTCTCTCTCTCTCTCTCGCACACACACACACACACACACACACACACACACACACACACACACACACACACACACACACACACACACACACACACATGCATACTGTGTCCTAATCTCTATCTGAAAGCACCATTAGCCTCCATCACCTCTTTCTCACTGAAACATGCCAGTGGACCATCTCCCATGGAAGTTAGCTGAGTGTTTACATCAACAACCTCAGAACCTCAGAGTTAATACTGTAGTATAAAAAATCATTACAAGAATGGCACACATTAAAACACAGATTATGAGCGTATCAATTGATCTATATCCTTGTTCGATTATACAAACACACTTCATTTGTTGCTGACTGTGCCCTTAGGCATATTACATTCCTCCTACTATACCTGTGTGTGTTCAGTACACACCAGTCGTAGAGTAAGAAGCAAACAGCAGCTGAATCAGAGTTAGGAGGGGGAATCTTTTTATAACGATACTAAGTGGTTTAACATTTCTGCTTGGCGAGTGTCTCAAAGGTGAATGGCAACTCGATCACTTTGAAGATGGAGTCTGAAGATGACAGCTGAGGTCCCCGTCAACACCCTGGCTCCATGCAGCAGGTCCTCATCAATCAAACTGGCAGACAGGCAGGTCCAGGGTCAGGGCCAGGGCCATGGGCCAGAGCCCAGTCCAAGCCAGCATGACAGGCATGAGACGCCCCCACCATGCTACAGATTTTTCTGATCATGCAAGAAGTCTTAAAGGGGCAATCTGGTATTGGTACTACATACATCTTTGGAATATTACATGAATGATATATAGTCATGGATTCTTGAAGAATACAACCTGTGCCTCATGAACTTCTGTCTTGCCCCATCTGAACCCAGAATATAAGCTTAGCATAGCTACGTCTATGAATTTGAGAGTGCTTACATTCTCCAGCGGGGAAAACCATGTCCCAGATTGCCCTTTAAGCAATCAGCATGTCATAGTCATTTAATAGGCCCATCAAAATGATTTAATTAAGTGATGTACTCCCTCTGCACACACACACACACACACACACACACACACACACACACACACACACACACACTCCACCAGGTTCTGTGTGATGCAATGAGAGTAGCATAGCATTAGGGTGATTTGATGCAGAATCACTAGCCAGATTTCAGCTTCAGTCTATTAACGTGAGCACCTTGGCCTAATAGAATTTCATTATACTTCATTATATCAAATGTCAGGTAGATCAACATGTTTACTGGGGGTCACCATAAAGGGATTTCCACACACTGTATCCTATAAGAGTTATAAGCTTGTCAAAAGCAAGGTCAAAACTCCCATCAACCACATCCCTCAGAGGAGTGGATTGGCTTTTGTCTTCAGTGAGAGAAAATAGCTGTCTGCAGGTCTGGTGCTATGTGCCCTAGTTTTAACCATAAGCTGTCTGGGTAATTCATTGCCCATCATTTCAAGAGATTAAAAATAACTCCAATAGTACATAAGCACAAGAGCAAATGTACTCTTTTTTTTCCAGAACAGTATAACTTTTTGAAACATTATGAGAATTTGCAGAGAAAGTACCTGCAATATAAGCCCAATATAGCCTCTGACGATGGCTCAGTTAGTAGCAGGTTGCAAACAGTAAACTGTGTTGCATACTGTATACATTGGATACCTTTTTCTAATGCTGCTGAATGACATCTCATCACACATATGGCTCGTTCTCTGCTCGGACCATGCATATGGCCTGATGCTGTACATTCAGAATAGTTTATGTCAAACAGTCTGGATCGACTGGAAGACCTCACATCACGCATGTGTAGGAGGAAGAACAGTGCACCAGAATATACTAGCCTACCCCTGTGCTTATGTATCCCATTTCAAGGAGAGTTCCTTGAGCCTACTACTTCAGTGCATCTGCAGCGGAAGGGATTTCAAATGATTCGTCCATAATCCATGGAGCGTTGCCCACCACGGCGTCCATGTGATCCAGCTTTAATTCAGCAATCCGTATGAGAAGGCCAGAAAGGTCATGACATCAATAAAGCTTGTTATAAGGTCTATGTAAAATACAGCCCACTTGTATTTTCATCTACTGTATCAAGGTCTTGAAGCTCCAAGCCCATTCTACGATTGTAAGATGCTGAGATATCTCAACATCATTGTAGTCTTATATATACTGTACAGTATATGTACAAGGGATTTTTGTGCTCAAAATGAAATCTATTACACTTGGTGGGATGGATTCATTGGTACGCAATGGAGGAGAGATGAAAAGCTTGGCAGCCTGTGCCTGTTCACACCTGTGAGACACTAATGCAGGTCATAGTTACTGGGCTATATAGCTGGTTTCTACTGCTCCTGACTATGAACATGACAGACAACCATGGCTTCTCAGATGGACCCTTTAATATCCTGGTAACATTCCGATTTTCCCCTCATTGACACACATTGTGTTGTATCTAAATATGTCAAGTAAAGACATTGTCCAGGCAACATATACTTCTTCCTGAGTAATAAAAGTGTCTATGATTTGAACACTCTGTAGAAATATAAACGTTCTCTTGTCAAGAGTCAAGGAAATTATCCAGATGTGCAGTACTCAAAGCTTTTACAGGTTACTAAAGCAAGAAAGTTACACTTGTTTCAGCTTTTATGGCACATCAGGTCACACTGAGGTCCTTCCTGGTGGAAATGTGGGTTTTTAACGTTTCCTTTAGGCTAGTCAGAGTAGTCAGTGTAGTTACATTTCATTTGACGAAGTCCATGACGACACTGATGAAGGCGTGAAAGACAGTCCAGTCTACATAGATAAAATACATTCTGAGAGATGCCCTTCCTGAATATTATTATTATTTATTTTTTAAACCTTTATTTTAACAGGGAGTCCCATTGAGACAAAGATCTCTTTTACAAGGGAGCCCTGCATACACAGAGTTTACAACCATACACTAAAATACAAAACACAAAAAAACAAAGAGGTCCTCAATCAAAACGTTAAACTGCTCCAGTGGCACTAGACTCGAGCATGCAACTAAAACGTCATCTCCAGCTTGTTCCAGCAGTGAGGTGCACCACAACTAAAAACGGATTTACCCAATTCAGTAGAGACCCGAGGAACCTCAAGAGTTAACCAACTCTGAGAACGAGTTAGGTAATTGATGTTCTTGAATTTCAATAATGAGGTTAGGTAAACCAGGAGTTTATGCAGTAGGGCATTATACACACAAGGGGGGAATGAGAGATCTACCGGTACATGACTTTAACAAGGTCCAGCCAACCTTTTGATAAAGTATGCAATGATGAGTATCAAAACTATCACCTGTGATAAAGCAAAGGGCGCTATGGTAGATGGCATATTGCACAGTCCTCGATCTGCTCGATCTATTCCTATAAAAGAAGCCCACCTTAAATCATAGCTTTTTATCAGTATAATCAATATGAGCTATAGGCAGCTCTATTGATCCCCCCCACTCCCCTTTTATGCTGTGTTGAGAGGTTATGCAGGCAGTCTGCCAATGATTGGCATTCAGAGTACAGGCTGGTGTCACCGCCCCCCACATGCAGATATCTAACCCTCAGAAAGTTCCCTTCGTCAGCAATGGCTAGTAGTAACCTTGGAAATTCTGTTCCATATCTGATATGTTTGCACGGACCTCTGGGGTGTCACAGAGCACACGTGCATTTATCCAGTGACCTGTCTGAAAATGTCTAATCATCTATGCCCCGGGGCAGGCAGAAAGTGTAAGCAGAAAACTGTTTCTTGATAAATATCTTGAGTTCAACTTCAACAAGAAAGAGAAGCAAAGCAGGTTGTTATGGCAGCCTCATTCATCTGCTACTCCCGTGTGACCTAAAAGAGGACTCGAGCCCCTCTCAGCATACGGCCAAGACAGCTACAGTACAGGCCACATTCTAAACTATGTTGGGCCTACAAACTAGTATACCAATAAGGTCATAGAAAGTGTGCTGAGTTATTAGTCTGTTATGACAACGGGGTGTTTACGTTCAACTGCTGGGGTCAAAATCTGCATCTCTCTAACCTGGAGGTTAACATCCACTTTACTAATTGAGGCTAGCCAACTTTCAAAGGTCATCAGAAAAACGGATTGACCTATGTGCCAACTGATTCTCACACATCGTCACATCATCACAGGGCAGGCATCTGTCGATTTTACGAGTTGATCTGATGACCAAGTGCAGGGGCAGTACAGTGAAGACTGTTCACTCTCATTTGCGTTTACTGTGGCAGCAATGTATTGTATAAGGACTGATGTATTGACAATCCTTTCACAATTCAAACCTGAGTGTAGAATCTAGCCTATATTTAATAATGTGATATAGTATATATAGTAATGTGTTTATATAGTAATGTGATATCTAACTACTACACATTCCTGTTGAATGTATCTAATGTGAGGGAAATAGAATTGTTCCATAGAGAATGAATGGAGGGATTTTAAAACATTTAAAAACAAAAGAGACGCAATTACCTTTTGCATTCAAAGCCCCAGATCAGAGGATGTTTCATTGGATAATGTGGAAAAAGCCTTCAGGCGGCACCAAGTCTATAAGTAGAACCAAATCAAATCGGCTCACTGCCTCTCTGTCTGTCTGATCGATCCTCTCACTTCCTCTCATGCTGTCAGATTCCAACCAGGCTTGAAAACTAACTTTCATTGCTGACAAATGCATTTCAGTGGAGGATTTCTCTCATTTCTGAGCATAGGTCCCCACCAATGACACCATATTTGTATACTTTCTATGTTGATGGATAGTTTGCTTCTTTCCACTGTAGCTGTTCTAACCCTGAAAGGCACAGTACCAGCTGCCTATCCCCTCTGGAGCTATTGAGGTTATGCAATTTGTGATTGCCTGTGGTCCCAATGACAGAATGGCATCAATGCACAGTTGCTTTTATTAAATCTGTGAAAGAAGCAAGTGACCCATGAGTTTCATAAACTGAATAAAAATCTCATGATAAAAGGTTTGGGAGGTAATCTCTCTCTGTGTGCCTGTCTATTCTCTTCTCTCCTCTCTTCTTCACTTTGACATTCTGTGAGTTTATGTATGCAAAATAAGCGTTTTCAATGTAAATGTACAACGACCATAACTACTAAGTAACTATAACTACAATTCCAGACCCTTACACCGTCTTGTGACAACCTCCATATACAGTACATCCATAGTTTACCAAAAAAGATTGCAGTCAAAGTGAAGCGTTCTGTCCATGGCTTTGAAAATGACTTCCAGCGGAGGAGTGGAGGGGACTAATATAGCATGGGGTCTCTCTGGACTTTACAGAAGTTTTAGTGAGTCGGTTTGGTGAATTATTGTATGTGATGGCATGAGTACTGACAGCTAGCAGCTTGGAATCTGGGCCACGGGTCTAAATTTGAGAAGCGTCCTAAAGGGCTGTGAATAGAAGAGTCGATCAGTGCTATGCTCTACAACTCCAGATGTCACATCTCAAAAACAGAGATATGTGGAAAAGTCTAACCTTTTGGATATTTCAAGCACCTTCTGAAAACATAACACTAAACACTAACCCTTTCAGTCTTAGGATTAAGCACGTAATCACACACAGTATCAACCACTGGGGGGGGGGGGGGGGGGAATTAATCAATCAGTTTTTGAGAATTTCTGTTTTTATTGAAAAAACAAAACAAAATGAGACATAAAATAGAGTCATCATCAACAACTGCAATATCAATATATCTACAATATAATTCACAATATAAAAATCTGTACAACCTCTGGTTTGTGCAGGACATTAGGAAGACTCTGATAGAAAAACAAAGACCGAAAAGAGGAGAGTTGTATTTACACTACATGGAACAGATAAAGGATGTTGCCATGGCTACTCCTTTTACAGTACCAGTGACCAACTCACCACTGACCAACTCACATACTATTTGTCTGAAAGATCAGTTACCTCATCTGCATCTAAGTTCTTCAAGAGATGTAGCTACACAAAGCACAGGTCCATTCAAAAAATTACAAAAGCTCTGTGTCCTCTTCACAAGACCCTCCACTGCAAATTAAGAAGGTTAGCAAATGTCCTCAGCCAAAACACTGATGTGCATAATTAAACAACATCATAGAGACATCAACCCTGTAATGCTGAATGAGGACAAGTTTGGGTTTCAAATTTGTACGAACTAACAGACGAGTTGTGGTTGTCTTTTATCTATATACATTTGGCTTAATTAAAAAAATAAAATAAAAACAGTTTATACTGTTATGGAGAATTTTGAGGAGGAAAGTGCCCCATTGCTTTGGACAACACTAAAAGATTCATGCTTTTCTACTGTTTTTGAAATAAATAAAATATATCTCCATTTACTTGTATTCAAAAGTGGATACTTTAATAAACAAATAATACATTTTGGCTCCTACTTTTCTTTCTAATCACACAATATGTAACTTAGCAGCACTTATCATCAACATTCCTTTGCTCAATCACTTCCAGCTCAGGGTATGTGATCCCTGAGGGTGTGTCCTGACACATACTACCCCTGGACCGTATTGCACATTAAAAACAGGCAGGTTCCGATAAAAGTGGCGAGTTTTGAATATACCTTCCACTGAGGTGTATCCTAATGCCCCATATACGACATCCTGTGCAGATGCCAAATCTCAAGTTATCCTCCATTGGAGGTTAAAGTGTTACTGAGACTCAAGTTAAGGCTCAAGTTGCAAACGATGCTATACTTAGGCAAGCAGAAGATGGATTGAGGAGCATAATGTACAGTACATGCACTGAGAACCTAAGCAACGCTAGATACACTGGCACACAGACACAAACAGAGAAACCAACAGACTGACAGAGACACAGACACACACATGCACACACGCACACACGCACACGCGCGCACACACACACACACATATACACACACACACACACACACACACGCACACACACATACACACACACACACACACACACACACACACACACACACACACACACACACACCATTGATGGGAGTGTTTTCATTGAAGAAGATCACCTGTTTAAGAGCTGAAGCCAAATCAGCGGCAACATGCGTAGGCCAAATAGACTAAACTGAATATTTTGTGTTAAGAGACCAGCTCATTAACATATCATTATCCTGTATCAGACTCTTAGGTTGACTATGCTGCTAGGCTACTAGGCTTATATTGTCAATCAACTGTAACTGTCAAAAGAAGAGAAGATCTTACATCTCTTGGCATCCAATAAATGACACTTCCACTTCCTTCCACTTTAAGGCCCCTCTAACAATTTGTTTCCCACCTCTTGCTTTATAAAAATACATACAGTAGCTTATATTTCCCTTTAGCAGGGAAAGTTTGGAACACAGGAGGATAGGCTGGATTTGGAATACATAGTAGGCTAAATCCAAAACACTCCTCCCCTATACTCAGAACACTCTTCTTCTCAAGCGGCCATTAGTCCAAGTAAACTCTTGGTTATTCCAAAATGGCCACCTTAGTGGGGATGCTCATTAAACAATGTGCAACATGGGAATATCTCTTTGGTGTGAGATATTGTATAATGTAATATCTAATGTATATTCTATAAAATCCATAATGCAAATGTATAATATGAAGTGCCTTTTAAAAAAAGATCTCTTCTAGAAACTAGACCTTCTCTCTAAATGTTAATAATTTAGAAAAGTGGTCTATTGGAACATTCACATTGATTTAGGCAGACATCCTCACACACACACACACACACACACACACACACACACACACACACACACACACACACACACACACACACACACACACACACACACACACACTGCATACATACTGTATACAATACATGCTACTTAACCCATCTCATTCATGTAATTCCACTGGAGAGGGGAGCCAGGACTCCTATCAGTCAATATATGATCACCTCCCACTACTTGTGTTAAGAGAATAAATATTATTATCTTTCTTCTTATCTGTTAACTGTGTATTATTGTGCCTTGGTGCTTAGAAAATTAAACATCAGTTATTTTCAAGCCATCCTGCAGTGGTACCAACAGCAGTAACATGTAGTATTTTCCCACCTAAAATTCCTGCAATCATATTTCTGATTCTCGTCTCAGAGGCCTTGCTTCTAGAGGTATCGAAGCCTGATTGTGTTCAGAGTCTGAGACTGTGTCCGCGTCCTCCAGTGCCGCATTCTCAATGCCATGGACCACAATCCCAACCTCCTTCTTTTTCTCTTCCTCTTCCTCCTCCTCCTCAAACTCCTCCTCCAACTCGACCTTTTCAAGGGCCACCTCATTCTCGTAACAGAAGGAGTTGGAACTAGATGCGATGGACTTCCTCTCAGCCAGGTCCCTGGCACTACAGTGGGGTGTGCTGGGGACCTCATAGGTGGTCTCAAAGCGAGAGTAGTCCACCTTGTAGTAGTTCTTCTCCTCAAAGAGGACGGGCTCAAAGCGGTGACCCCAGCGGATCTCACTGGCCACGTAGGAGCTGCGGCACTGGGTGGTCATAGCTGTAGCCTCTACCATGCCCTCCAGAATCACAACGATCTCAAACTCGGATGTCTCCAGCTCCTGTTTGTTCATCTCATAGAAGGGGCTGTCCTCGTCGATCTCGTGGACGATAGTGATGGGGGAGACCAAGAAGATACGGTCAATGCCACTATCGAAGCCTACGTCGATGTCCATCTGGTCCAGAGGGATGAACTCCCCCTCAGTCGTAGTGCGTGACTTGAGGAGCTGGGCCCGAACGTGGGCCTCCACCAGGTGACTCTTCCTCAGGTTCCCCACACGCCACATCAGACACAACTTACTGTCCCTCATGGCCACCGTTGCGTAGTGACTGAACATCAGCGTCTCGTTCCTTTTCTTGGGCTTAGCCATCTTGGCCATGATGGCGCCGATGATGAAGGCATCGATGATGCAGCCCACAATGCTCTGGAAGACCACCATGAAGACGGCAATGGGGCACTCCTCCGTGACGTAGCGGTACCCATAGCCAATGGTGGTCTGGGTCTCCACAGAGAAGAGGAAGGCAGCAGTGAAGCTGTTCACATTAGAAACACACATCTGAGTCTCGTTCTCCAAGTCCCCATAGGAAAGGGCCACCAGCCAGAAGAGGAAACCAAAGAATAGCCAGGAGAGCAGGAAGGACAGGCAGAAGACGATCAACATCAAGCGCCAGCGGATGTCCACGCAGGTGGTGAAGAGATCAGACAGGTAGCGCTGGCCCTTCTCGCTCATGTTGATAAACTGCACGTTGCAGTGGCCGTCCTTCGTGACAAAGCGGCTCTGGGGCTGGTGCAGCGTATGCACCTGGGCCACGTTGCCGTTGCCGTAGCCGTTTCGCACGGCGATAGTGGCCAGCTTCATCCCCTCTTCCTCCGACGATACAATGCTGTAGCGGTGGCTGCGCACACTCCCCATTGTTTCCGCCTGGGAGGGCTGGGCCACTTCTGCTTTGGAAAACAGTCTAAGTTTTTGGTAGAAGCGTTGGAGAAACAGTTTTGTACGCTCACAGGGACCAACACACGCAGGAAATGTGGAGGGCAGGACAGGATCCTGGGGGGACAGTGGAGGCTGCACCTGGGCTACTCCAGGAGAGTACAGTAGTGGCGAGGGCTGATCAGTCCTCTCTCATGGGTGCTTTGGACCTCATCAGTGAAGTGGGCTGTGGAAATTGCAGGCAGAAAGAAAAGCTGTGTTAGATTAATTGGCGGAAACAAGAGGAATGATCAGTGCCTTTTGGTGTATGGTTACCTGTCATCTAAATAATGCATTCAATACTTGCATATTTATACAGTAGCAAATACAGTGTACTGTACATTTAGGAAAATATGTAAATAACCTTTGAGCACAGGATTGCAGACACCTAACTCACAGTTATTCAAGCCCTCTGGCAGCTGACAGGATAAAACATCCTGTTTGTGCTGCGTAATGTAGGTATTAATTAGGTAGGTCAGCCTATTGAGAGCTGAGTCAAATTACAGATCAAGTTCATGTGAAACTAGCGTGCATCTGGAGCAAAGGAAAAATATGTGTAAATGAAGACGTCTATTTAGAGCAGCCATAACTGAGTTTGACATTAAAAACAACACGCATTTCACACGTCTCTGTGAAATGTCTGTTTCACCATGTAATTCCAGTAATTGAATGATACAATAACACTAGGATAGGAGGATCACACCTGTGTGCAGTATAGCACAAATTCAGTGTCTTAAACTACTAAATCATGCAATACGATTTAATGAGCCTGGCAGCTATTCTGAGAGGATGTGTCACTCTCTTTGAAAACAACAATAACCTTGCACCACATGTAATGGAGCAACATGGACAACTAAATTACAAAACAAACTATTGACACTCTGTGTGGCCTGGGATCCCAATGCACCACATGGTACAAAATGCTACAATCTGCCTGGCATATTTTCTCAACTAGTAATTTGAATAATATCTATTATATCTTTCAACTGTCATAGAAAGAAGGTCAACATTTATTTGGGATAGGGTCCCATCTGACAGTCAACTAGAGTTATTTTCTTGGCCTTAAAAATAAGATTGGCAATAATGATTTATTGATGCACAGCAAATACTTTTGGTATTTAGAGCATTATGATTGACTTTCAGCATTGAATGTCAAAGATAAAAGTAAAAAGGATTTACACTACTGCACCCTGAGCCTCAGTGAGTGGGGATGAGATATCAAACCTCAGTCCGATGAGAGATTTAGGACACATGGGTCTTTAATCCATCTTCCTCATCTTTGTTTTTTACAACGAATGATGTCATTGCCAGGTCGACTAGGAATAGCAACTAATTCACATGCCCTATTGGGAGTGTGGGGCCTCATTCATGGGAGTACGCAATACATTTGATTACATACAGTACATAGGCAAAACTTATGATTTATTTACCAATAAATCTCCATTATTTACCTGTTAACAGCATTTTTATAGGACAGGACAATTAATCAGTTATTTCAGTTTTACCATACACCATTTTGAAACCTATAACATCCTAAGAGAGACAGAGGCTTGTTGACTTTGAAAGTGCTCCCTCTGGGAACTCCTCATCGCCTAACTACACAATCTTCCCTACTACAATTATCGTGCAAACCCAGAACATGGCTAGGTAGGACACCATTTATGTCCCCCCCTCTATCTAACAAACTATTTGGTTCTCTAGCATAGCAGATTTGAGGCAAGACCCAAATCTGCAAGACCCAACACATCAACAAGTGTGCCAGCACACTTTAATGATTATAATAATAATAATAATTATCATCATATTAATAGGGGTAGTGGTGGTCTAGTGGATAGTGAGTTGGACTTGTGATCGGAAGGTTGTGAGTTCAAATCCTGCCTGAAACCACACCACTACTAGTGTGCCCTTGAGTAAGGCACTTAGCCCTCAGTTACTCCAGGGGGAATGTCCCTGTAATTCGTAATTGTAAGTCACTTTGGATTAAAAGCGTCTGCTAAATGGCAAAATTATAAAATTAAATGATGAGAGGATACACCAATGCAAGATACACTTAGCAAACTGATAAACAGACTAAAGGCTCTATGAGAGCAAAGAGATGGGAATACAGTAAATAGGATGGCCCAGACTCACTGTTTTTTAACTGACCATTCATTAGTCTGATTCACACCAACTCTTATCTGATTTATTATTTTAGGTTATCTGCTTTGTCTACACTGTGATAGGACAGGACTTAGCTGCACAACCTGCGATTGTTTGTTTTGCTTGTGTGCAATTAGGCCAGACAGCTGAGGCAGATGGAAACTAGTTACATAAACATGCTCTATTTTATTTTGCACAGATCAATAATTTCTAGCCAGTATTCAGCAAACCCATCCGTTGCTATAACATGTCACTGAAAATATTGCATACAGATGGCTTTACACTAATAATAAAACAAAACAAAAAAGCTGAATGATTATTCAGAGAAATATATTCCTCTGACTGAACATGATCAATGATGTGTAATTTATATAAAATATGAATATAAACAGAATCGCATATCCAGTACTTGTATATGGTTGATAAATACTGGTATGAAGTTAAACTCATAACAATGACCATAAAAGCTTATAATTATTGGTTTTCTTCTCGAACAAAGAATTGAATATTGAGCACCAAGTTCGATGTTATGGTCGCTTAATCCAACTGTCGTGCAGGGTGACCGAACAGGTGCATTACAGGAAGAAAGTATGAAAGGTTCCATAATACTGATCTTCGATATTGTTGTTATTCAAAGGCAGAAATTGCATTCCTAGGAAAAGCATCATAGGCATCTGCAACAATGTGGCGACATACCTATGTGACTGCTTGTCATCGGTTACAACCCCTACAGTGTTCACCTTTTTGATAACGAAACTGCAGCTTACCTGTTGATCCTTTCAGAGCAAATCTGCCGTTATCTAGTCTATTACATCCCAGGACACCAGGTCGTGTTTCGCGATAATATCCCACATTTGAATTCCGACTATTTCATTTGTTGTTCCAAATGTATTACATTTTGTGTAAGACATTTCAATTTCTGCCATAACCCTCTTCAGCAAAAACTGAAGACGATACTTTGCTTTGCATGGATGTACTTTAAAAACACATGTGCCTATCTCCGCCCTATCCCAATAGTGAACCAATAGGAAGCTACAGCGCTTGTTTGGAGCGTCAGAAGTGATGAGGAAAACCCATGCCCCTCCGTTCAGCTAAGACCATCATGGTTAGTGCTGTACTACCGCAAACTGCCTAACTATCTATAATTGACTACGTATGCAAATAATAACAATAATGCTATTAATAATAATGTAATCAATTTAAAATATCAGAGTCCATTTTTGAGTGGAGTATCACAGTTGAAGAAAGCATTGCTTTCCGAAGAATTCTGACTCTCGTTCATTTACATGCCTGATGCTTATAGCTCTGATTTCAAGATGAGGAAATTAAGTTGTCACTATCCCTGCAATGTGTTTCAAGTCAATATCTGGGATTGGTATCACAGAATGATACACAGATGAACAGGTGCAAGCGCATAGTGTCGTTGAACACAAGGTGGTGATCTAGAGCTACCAGTAGGCTATTACGCCACGATGTAGACTCCAGTTTACAATGCATAGCAGGTCGATTTAATTAGTTGAGGTGAACGTGAACACATTCACTGTTAATATGCATAGGCTACATACAGTTGCAAACGTTTTGTTGTTGTTGTTGCTATAAATACATTTACTATTATTTACTATTTCAGGGCAAGCACAATGACCTCCATCTTATGTACAGTACCTCTTATGATTGTAAAACACCAACATATTGTTTTTATTTAATATAATGTTAAAAACCATTTAAAAAAGTAAAACAAATAAAAACAATCTGTCCATCATGACAAGGAGTAGCCTATTAAGTAGATTTTCATTCATATAACCGACAGAAAATAAGAAATACAAGTATTATTATCATTGTGCAAAATCATACAAAACAAAGTATGACATCTCTCTAATTGTTATCCAGTCTAAATAAATATATAGTTTTGATATATACAAGAGAACAACAAGTTGCTTTTGCTGTATGATACATTATTGCATTTCTCAGTTTTTTATGTACAGAATTTTACAGTATCACTCTTTGCTATCAAGCAAAGTGTCCAAGCAGTGTCCAAGCAGTGTCAGAGCCAGGCCTCTTGAAGAACCTCCTCATTGACATCAGCCTTGGTCAAACCATTCCTAGAGGGTTTCCTGATGGATCGTAAAAAGGCATGCTGGGATTGGCCAATCTCTGCTGGGCGTCCCATCCTGCCACACTCCTGTGCGCTGACCATGGGCACCTCTACCCAGGTGGTCTGGTGGAACAGGGAGTAGTCCGCCTTGTAGCAACTCTTCCCCACCCTTAACATGTCCTGGAAGCGCTGGCCCCAGCGGATGTCTGCCGACGTGTAGGAGTTGCGCGTCTGGTGCAGGATTCCTGTGGAGTCGCCTGTATAAGTGAAGGACACCACCAGTTCAAATTCCTCTTCCCTCAGGCCTTCGGGACCCAGGCTGTACAGAGGGCTCCCAGAGTCCAGCTTGTGGATGATGGTTACAGGGGTGGCTAGGATGATGTCCTTGTCCTGGATGTCCAGGTCCTGAAAGGACATCGAGATCATGCCTGAGGGGTGCTTCACATGGCGGACAAGCAGGGCCATGGCAGTACCCTCCAGGATGTGGTTTCCTCTGAAGTCTCCCAAGCGCCAACACAGACACAGAGCACCATCTCTTTGGTTGACGACAGCACAACTGCTGAAACCCACTGTCTGCGCCCTCTTGCGGGCGGAGGCCATTTTGGACACAGCGATGCCAATGACAATTGTGTCAATGAGGCAGCTAAGCACATCCTGGATCACCACCACAATGATGGCCACCATGCAGTTCTCAGTCATCCCTCTGAAACCATAGCCAATGGTCGCCTGGGTCTCCATCGAGAACAGGAAGGCTGCCGTGAAACTCCGCACGTTTTCCACACAAGGTGCATTCTCAGGGTTCTCAATGTCTTTGTGCACATAGGCAATCAGCCAGTACACAAGGCCAAAGAAGAGCCAGGAGAGGATGTAGGAGAGGGAGAAAATGAGGAACATGACCCTCCAGCGGATCTCCACCAGCGTGGTGAAGATGTCCGTCAGGTAGATCGTCCACTCCCCCGGGGACTGCTGGAAGACCACGGGACACTTGCCATCTTTCTGCATGTAGCGTGGCATCTTCTCTCTCTTGCCATGCTCTCTGCCCACTGTGTGTACAGTGGTGTAGTGGGTATCAAGCATAGTACTCTGCTCCCTCTCTGAGCCCATTTTGACGAGGGTTGCCTTTCTTCCTCCTATAAAAAATATGAATGTAAGTAGAAAAGTAGATAGGAATGTCAAATAACAAACATGCAATAGATAACATACTGTGGATAAAGTACATGGGGAGGGAGACATTGACACTTCCATTACATGCCAGTAAAATGTAAATAGCTCTCTGAATGTTTGCTGAAATGAAACCTGCATGTTTGAGTAAATAGGCTAGGTCACACTTTGCCTTGGGCCAACAACACCTGAATGACTAAGCCAATGGCAGGTTGGCTGCCACAGATTGGCTGCAAACGGTACTTCAGTGGCATGAGTCTCCTTGGCTGATTATTTACCAGAACTGCTATTACTAGATCGAAGCCTGCTGATAAACATTCACGGTAAGACCTGTCAGAATATTGATGACTATTGAAGTTACATGCTAATTAATTAATTAATTATGAAAACTGCAGTTTTCAACCCATCATGTTAATGTAATCATGAACAGCATAACACCCGGAATGAGAGTTGTTAAGATGTTGATGTATAATGTGCAGCCTCAACTCATCTCAGGATTACTGTAAACCATGACTTTCTGCGGAAACAATTATGACTTTTGGGAAATTCAAACCATTATTCATTTGGCAGGACTGTCAAACCACAACCACATACTATGTCAATTTTAATACGCAACTTCTCAGCTAAAGCTTTAGATGGAAACACTGTGAAAAGCTGTGTCAATGGTTAATGAGATACAGACATGCATATAGATTTTTAGATGCCGTCCTTCAAGGTATGTTCATTGCAACTCTTGTAAAGTCTACGTTACCTGATTAAATAACCCCCTTCAAAAACATGAAGGAGGTATCTCATTAAAGATATTCTGGATCAGAAGATGCCACTCCTCATCCTGATGACATTTTACATAGTAGATTAATGTGAGTGTTCAAGGAAATAGCCCTCCATTCCTCACCTTGTCAAAGTATTGATCTATTCACCCATTGATCTATATTTGGCATCACCAGAAGAGCACATCTAAAAAGATTAACGGATTTTGGCCTGCGAAATCTATTTCCTGCCAAGAAGGAACTTCATTTTAATCAGGCTGGCTTATCTCTGAGTAGTGGACCACGTTTGTTATCCCTGGTGTAACCCAGAACAACGGCCAACAGGCTATCATGTGCACTTCCATAAAATACCAAAGAAATAAATAAGAGTGTATGATGCACTGAACTAATAAGTTCACAAGAGAAAGTTCTCATAATATACATTTCATGTTGTGCATAATGATAATATAATAATAATGATATTATGATAATGTAATAATGATAATAATAATATAATAATAATAATATAATAATAATAATAATCAAAATCTCAATAGTCATATTTCTCTCCATGCTTGATCTGAAACAATGACAGGGTAGCGGTTTTATTATGATTATTATTATTATTATTATTAATGATTTCACAATTAAAGGTGATCCTTCATAAACAACTTCATTAAATACAAAGACTGTCAGATTATGCTGCCACTCCATGCTGGCTCCTGAGAATGATTTTATCGGGTAATTAAGTTCAACCCTGACCTCTGCACAGTTTAAACTCTTATGTCTTATTATGGTAAATTATTATCCTGTAACCACCTCTAATAGTGTTCTCCTCAAAATGTTTCCTGCAATCTTTAACCAAGTTCTTCAGTAAGGTACTTAATAACTTACTTAAAACGATTATGATTATATTTAATGACATTCCTGTATTGTTTAGCTCTAATCAAAGTGCATACAGTATCTACAAAACAACAAAGTGACCTCTAACTAATAAAGATTTGTGTTGATATCCAAATAGTTCTGACTATGGTATCATGTTCTTCACTTATCCAACCACAATTGGCTAGTCACTTAAAAGATTATTACTGTACCTTCAAAAAAGAGAACAGCAATCGATCTCATGCCTTTATTGCTTTATTGAGTCAGCGAGAAACATGTCCCGTAGTCTATGCTTATCTCTGGTTGATATTAACATCAAAAGGCACAGACACCTCCTGTTTTGCAACTATGTATCCATTAACACGAAATAACACTTGTGGAAAGATTTTCGGATTAACTATCAAGTGTGCAACATTCATAGTTCTTTTATTTTTATTTTTTAAGTATGAGATAAGGAATAGAATATGAAGAGAGCCTTTGTTAAGATTATCCGCTAAGGTGTGGAGAATACTTAACCAGCACTCACTAAACAGTAATATGATGTGCAGGAGAAACAAACTACACAAAGACAATATCAACCCAATTTGCCCAGCACTCCAGATGTCAACACAGTTTACCAAACATATACACAATGAATAAACAATAAATTATCAATAAATGAGCCAAACCCAATCCCTCAACAGTGGATACTACCATAAATGTCTCAATTATATTGAATGAAGTAGGCTAATATTTCCATAGGTCACTTACTTCAGAAGTAGATAGTATGGACACTGCACACTGAGGTACAAAACACATACCAGGTCTGCCACGCGTTAGTGTTGTTACAGCCAGATTCTCATTTATAACCCAAATACAGGTGAGTCTGACCCTGTTGGGGGCAGGTCTGGCCCTGAGGCAAAGTCCCATTTCAGTCTGATATTGCACCAATCATGTCCCCCTTGAGAAATCTATTGTGACTATCTAGAAGAATTTATGGCCGGTGTAATATTAAAAACATTCCCCGCCAAAAGGTTCCCAGACAAATAAAGTGCCATGGACTACTCGTGTGACTTGTGTTGGTGTTCCATATAATGTCCATACTTAGTATAAAACATATTTGAGATGTAAAGTTGTGTCCTTTTGGGGGCTCCTTAATGCATGGGTATTCTCCTTGCTTGGGCTGTCAGAGAAATCTTTCATATACATTTCCGTAATTCATTCATAAGAAAGTTAACCTTTGTCCCATCAAATCGAGAGACTGTGAGCTTTGTCATTAGCACCAGGATCTCTTTTGTCCAAAGTGTCCTCAATTTGGCCCTAATAAACAAACTTAGATAAGGGAAGAGAGATCACAATAGCCCTGCAGAGAAGCACTGACATTTCACACTTTTATTGGATTCATTACGACAAAACAACTTCATCCTGGTCATGAAGTGTTTCCAAAAATAGATTGTAGCACTCCCTTTTCAAACAGGCACTTTGTGAAATGTACTGGTTTTCCAGGGTGTTGTTGGAAGAGATAACAAGATAACAAAGATGTAGAATCCCCTGCAATAATTGTCCTGAGTGATAAGCTAGAAGGAAAAATACATCACTGACTGGCATTAACAGGAAACAGTAGCAGAATGATGGGGCAAGAACAAAGTAACATTAAGTAGGGCAGATTCAACCAGGTTTACTGCAGTACATACTGTACAAATGCACCTGTGAACTGTTCTTTCACAATGCTGATATACAGGAAACAGCAGAAGCGCTATCAAATATGTCATGTGACATCATGATTTGAGAAGGGAGTTGACTATTACTGTAGAGCAAAGTGGAATGGAATGGAATAAACAATAACATCCAGACATCTGTAATGACAAAAAATAGGTTCAAATAGACATAATTTGTCTTTGCCGTTTCTTATCTGAGACATAGCATGTCTGCAAACTGAAACTACAGCGAGTGCTTTCTGCTGGCTGCATACTGTATTACAGTATTATTTCCAAGACACTCAATGCCTTACAGTCCCCATGTCATCTATTCAATATGAATCTCTATCTGACCTCTTAGGACCTCTTCAGTTGGTAGCCATTGTAAAGATCACCCTCTGGGCTGAGAAAGTCAACGTAGCAGACAAGCCATTGAAATCAGGCCTCTCTCCTTTGACTCCCAAACCTACTCTAATGTCCATTTATTTATTGAGTGTTGCTATTAATGGACATAAAAGCCAAGCTGTTGCACAGTGGTGAAAATCTTGGTGAAATCTTCTCATCTAAATGTGGAAATGAACACCAAAAGGTCACTCATCACACCAAGACTAAGATCTCTTGACTTGTTCCGTCAAACTGTAAATGACTCCACTTATGAACACACATTACACTTTCATTCAGTAAAGGGTGTGCCCTGAGTATTAGCTGACCCCAGCAGAGGAAATACATGGTCCACTGCAGTGGTGTATGAAGTAAATGTCAGGATAAATAGTGTGGGAGCAGTGAGTGAGAGCCTACAGTAAGGGTGGCAGGGTGCAGCGTAGGCATGGTAGTAGGACAGGCTGTGGTCCGGGGGGCTTTATGGTCCCACGCTCTGATAAAGGTCAAAGGGGGTGGGGAGGTCACAGCAGAGGTCACCATTATGTAAATGATGAAATCGGAATAATATGCACACCTGTTACATGCTCCGTTAAGCTAAATGAAAAATCATTCCAGATGCAGTGTGGTGATCACATAAAGTGCAGTCTAATGCATTTGATAATCTGAGTGTTTGTTATTGATCTGTGAAATCTGATCAACACAGATGGGAGATAATGTAACCAGTGCATGCTTCCTCTTGCGCTACCTAAAATGCATCATAAGTGCTTCGTTCACAAGGGTATGCTCCTCCCCAGAGTGATCCAATCTGACAATGTAGCAATACTACATTTCACTTCATGAACGTCAAGCTTTTCCAGAATATTAGCATTTCCAATTTAAGGACTAGGAGATGACTGTGCTTATCAATGAGACAACAGTCATCAGCTAGCACATCTGCAACGTTTCAGAGTAAAATACCCTGTCTTTGTTTTTGATTGATTTCCATTTCCTCTCCAATTAGTGTACATGGCAAATTAATTGATCTGGCTTTGGGGAACGAAACCTTCCTGGAAAACATTGCACTGCCTTGTTCAATCTTTTAAAAACCAAAATGATATCGATATAGCATTCTGTACAACTGTTCTTTACAGCCCAAATGATCAAGTTTAACAAGCAAATAGAAGCATGAAATAGGGATGATAAAAAGGTAACAGACTTCAAAAGGAGATTCTGGGCCGGTCTGTAAATGGCAGTGTACTAGGCGTCATAGGCGTCTATGACTGATTCAGGTCAGGTCATATGGAAATCAGACAACGGTAATGGCAAATGTGGAATGTAGTTCATGGTCAGTAAAAGAGAGCAGCTATTCAAGGTCAGCTTCTTATGCAATTGTAAATGCAGGGGCGGCTGTGGCGCAGGAGGTAGAGCCGCTGTCTAATGGTCGCAAGGTTGGCAGATCGGTGGATAGAGCCCCGGCTGGCCACATGTCGAAGTGTCCTTGGGCAAGACACTGAACCCCAAATTGCTCCCAGTGAGCGGGCCGGCGCCTTGCATGGTATAGCTTGCCGCCATTGGTGTGTGAATGTGTGTGTGAATGGGTGAATGAGAGTCCGTTGTAAAGCGCTTTGGATAAAGGCACTATATAAGTGCAGTCCATTTACCAAATGCTCAGGGGAATCACTGGTTCTTTTACCTTGTTGTATTGATCCCAAATTGACTCCAAATGAACTATAATTCCTGCTCATAACATTTCACTTACAATCCATCTAGTAATTTGCCAATTCATGCATGTGTTCTGGAGCAAGAAATTACATCAAAAACAAAAACAGCCCATTGTTTAAGCACTAGTGTAATCAGTTTGTCGTACAATAATCATATTTAACAGAGATAGGATAATATGTTTGAAAATGTATGCCTACATTTCCTTTCATACCTCTGACCACTGCTTGCAGATTTGGTTGTGCAACACTTCCCCTTACTGGAGAGAAAATGAATGTCCACATTGTAATGTCATTTATGAACTAATTTATTTTTTCTACAAACAATGTTGATGATGAGTGAATTAAATGTTTGTTTTAGTTTTGTTAATTTATACAGAGGATAATGTGTAATATATGTTACGGTACATGTGGGAAAACTAGGGTTAGGGTTAGGTGCTACATCGATTTGGTACATGCTGGCCCTAATCCTAACCCTAACCCTACCCCTAACCTTAACCGTAGCACCCTAGCACCTAACCCGAACCGTAGTTTTCCCACATGTACCGTTATCCCACATGTACCGTAACATATATATATATATATATATATACATTAATAGCTAAAATAAACAGAATAAATTAAGAATGAAATATCAAGTCAAAGGTAGAGTGAGGATAGTTTCATGCTGGTTTTAGCCACCTCTGAAAAAGTGTCAACAAAACATGTGTGCTACAGCTGTCTGGATCATGATCTCATGAGAAAAAAAGAAAAAGAAAAAAAAGAGAGCTAATTGTCCTTCATGAGGCCTTGGTTTTCACCAATAACAATGTCTTACAAAGCATTCAGCCCAGCAACACTTCAATGATACAATACCATAGGTGTGGTGACAGGAATAATATAATGCTTGATGGATGATGCTACAATACATTCATGTGAAAGAATTAGGACATGCCATGAAATATTTAGTTCATATTTAAGAAATATAAAGATATAGATAAATGTGATGTAATAAAAAAAAAAAAAAAAAAAAGATGCCCATTCCTACTGAGGAAAAAAGTCAGGACACCCTATGCCCTAACCTGTATTGCCCCCTTTGGCTGAAATAATCTATAACTGTCTACCAGTCTCAGACATCGACTGGGAGAAAACTCTTCCCACTCCTCCATGCAGAATTCTTTCAGCTGTGTGATGTTTAAGCGGTGTCTTGTATGCACAGCCCATTTCAAATCACCCCACAGCATCTCAATAGGATCAAGATCCGGGCTTTGACTTTGGCCATTCCAGAACTCTCCATTTCTTTCTTTTGAGCCATACCTTGGTGGATTTACTGGAATGTTTTGGGTCACTGTCATGTTGCATGGTCTACATCTGCTTCAGCTTAAATTTTTGGACAGCTGGTCTCACATTTTCCTCAAGCACCCATAGTGGATTCTATGATGGTGAGCTGGCCAGGCCCTGCTGCATGACATTTCCACCCCCATGCTTCACAGTTGGTATGAGGTTATTGTGTTCAAATGCTGTCTTTAGTTTGCGCCAAACATGTCTCCTGTACTGTGCCCAAATAATTCAACTTTCGATTCATCTGTCCAAAGCACACTGTTCCAGAAGTCCTGGTGTTTATCTAGATGTTCTCTGCATACCTGTCAACATTGGGATTTGAAAATAAGGGATATTTTCCCAAAAATAAGGGAAAATAAGGGATATCCCCCGCACGCCCCCGGGCCGTCCTCCTCCTCCCCCCCCCCCCCCCCCCACCGTCCACAAACCATACCCCTTACATTTAGACAAGGGTAGACACAGTCAATCCTAACATCACCACTAGACAACCATAGGATACCTCTTACATTTAGACAAGGGTACACACAGTCAGTCCTAACATCACCACTAGACAACCATAGGATACCCCTTACGTTTAGACAAGGGTACACACAGTCAATCCTAACATCACCACTAGACAACCATAGGAGACCCCTTACATTTAGACAAGGGTACACACAGTCAGTCCTAACATCCCCACTAGACAACCATAGGAGACCCCTTACATTTAGACAAGGGTACACACAGTCAGTCCTAACATCACCACTAGACAACCATAGGATACCCCTTACATTTAGACAAGGGGACACAGTCAATCAACCACCTGCTTCAGTGCAACAAGAATTGGGTTAACTAGTTCCTATGATTAAGTAAGTGACTACAGGTGATCAGAATCAGATACCTGGTTGAAAGCTTGACGACACACAGCGCCTTTCTGAAAAGTTAAATAAATTCAACTGAAAAAGGCGGCGGCAGCTGCGCTTTTCTCACGTTTTTTAAAAGGCGGCCGTTTTTTCCTTTTCCCATAGGGTTGTATGTAAAAAGGCGCTGAAGGCCGCGCTTTTTTCTAAAAAAAGAAGTCAAGTGTGAACACCCCCTAACAATGTACTAATCATTTGCACCTGGTGTGGTGCACTTGATTCTAACTTTAGGCATTTTAAGAAGTAATACATGTGTATGTTAACTTTTTCCTCACATGAAAATTGCATTTCTATTAATTACATTACAACCATCTCTCAATATTGTTAAAATGAAAATCAAATTGTCGATGTTTAATATGTTCAAAAGAACGTATTATTTGAAAGGTTTTCATGGGGTGTCCTATCTTTTTCCCGACTGTATATCATCAATATGACACTGGTTGATCGTTGCATTGGCAACGCTGAATTAATTGTGAATCAATCAATCACTTAATATAAACAGTATAACAGACAATTAATCATTACATAAGACCTACAGCACCTGCACTTTACTTAAACTGAGGGTAGGCTCAGATGACGAATCATTCACTCCACAACCAGCTGTCAAAACAAGGTCCTTTATGGAGCATTAGTCTTTTCAATCATTGGAAGGTAGCAGTTACCAGACTGGACCCCAAAATAATTGTTTTGTGCCTATGAATGTAGACAACCAGTTCAAATAAATAAACTAATTACCCATTCTTTGTTACGTCAGGCACGCTCCCCTGTATGGTAGGCTATGTCCCTCTAGAGATGCAGTTAAGCATAGCCCACTATAAGGACAAAAGGCAGGTGGAGTGGTTGTTTACACAAAAACATGAAATCCATCCCAGGACATGTTTAAAGTAATTACTTAAGGATTATAGTCAACCACATGCAGTAAGGATGATTCACTCATAGCCAGTTTTACTGTGTTTGCGTGACCACTAGTCTAACAGGGGCCTTTATAAGAGTCACCTCAGGTGTGCCCAGCAGTTGAAGAGGAGAGCAGAAGGGTAAGCAAGGATCTCTGAGCAGCTAAAGGTAGGGTACTATTCCTTCTGATAACCATTACTTTTTTTAATTAAACCAATTGTTCCGTTTTTGCTGTCATGCCTCTATCTGACATGCTACTCTGAGTGACAGGAGAACGTGCAGGGATGAGATCCTTCAACCACCACATTTTGAAATGTCTCTGGTCCCTGGTCTTACTCACTGGTAAGACTATATTTCAGCAATAGGTTTTGTGGAACACTGTTTTCCTTAACACTAGGTGAAGCCACAACAACAATGAGCAGTCAGGTTACATTTGTCATACAAAAGAAATATGGCATGTTAAACATCATTATTAGAATTTCTCAAAGCTGTGCAATATTCTTTAGCTTTAGAGGGCATTATCACTCCTCACAGATGATGAGCAACTGACTTAGCGGTAAATGCCTGTCTGTGTACCCAGTGTGCGGACCTGACGGCACCCATACATCCTGCACGAGCCGTCGATGTCTGGCCCAAATGCTGATTGACAAGAACTGCACCAGTCAGCCGCAGTCTCCAGGTTGTACCCTTACGGTTAGAGTGCCAATGATTACCTACGAAACTCTGTCTGTGGTGAGTATTTTTTCTGTTCCTTTGATTAAGGCCACTACAGTATTCGATTTTATATTATGTTATCATCAGGACATCTTATGATTTATTATTTTCTTCTTAACAGGACACTAAACAACAACAATTTATTAGTTATCTGAAAATCGAAATGGTGAGTTTACTAGTCCTATAACCTTGAAGGAAACGTTAAACTGAACCAGGCATTTCTCAATAAAAAAAATGTTATACTTCTGATTCCAAACCACAGACATGGTCAGACCCTGACTTGGCTTGGAACACATCAGTCTACAATAATAGTAAGGTGATCCTGCCTGTGGATGATATCTGGACTCCAAAAGTTCTTGTGTCTAATGCGTGAGTCCTTTTTAGTCTTTAAGATCTTTGGTACATTAGATTAATATCGTCTGAGATCACTATATTTCCTGTACTCCCTAGAATGAAAAGATTGCAGATTGCAGCATTCTAGGTGCACATTTAATGTAGTGTGTATGGTTAATTTTGCCATCATCTTAATTAACGTGTTTAACTGGTTGAAAAGACGCATAACATTTGTGAAGACTGTGTTAACAGTGTCTGTCCCTCTCCCACGTCTGTAGAGTGAGTACAAAAGTATGGGATGGCAACAAAGACTTACTGGTGTATAGCAACGGGACTATATACCACACTGCCATCTTGACGACTGTTGTGGGCTGTGAGGTCAACCTGCTCAAATACCCTTACGTGTCTGACTCCTGCCCTATTGCCATCAACACCTGGGCCCTGGACGGTAAGCTTAGAACTCCAATCCGCACACACAACCAATCAATAAGTACTACATTCAATAAATGACAAAACAAATCCAAAATTGTTTTTGAAAAAATGCTAACCTATAGATATGATATCATCATCTTTGAGTAACATCTTGTTGCTTTTCCAGGATGTGGTGTGCGTCTCGTGCTCAATGACGTGAATTTGAATGGCGCTGAGGGTGGGGACTGGCTTACCACCGATGTGACCATCAATAAAAATACAACTGACCGTAACTACCTCTGGGTATGCATGTACTCTTGTGGATTTTATAGGACGTCTGAGCATACTGTGTATTTCTTAAACATTTTAAGAGCATACCTTATACACAACCGATTTTACCACTTGTCAAACTAAGGCACAATGTGATGTATTGTAAGAAGCCATTGTTTCAGTCATAAACATAGTTTCTGGCCTACCTGACCCTACAGGTGTCCATCGAGCTCCGATCCTTCACTGCAATTATGAGCCTGCTCTTGCCCAGTATATTGTTCCTACTGGTTGACGTGGCAAGCTTTGCCCTGCCACTGGGAGGGGGTGAGCGCATCTCCTTCAAGATTACACTCGTGCTGACCTTCATCATGTTCATCATCATCCTGAACGGCGTTCTCCCTGGGGGCAGCCAGTGCAGCCCCCTCCTTAGTAAGTGACCTGCATGTGCAACACACACACACACACACACACACACACAATTTGTATGTATACGGCAGCACTCATATACTTCTCTGGTTGTACTCCACAGGGTACCACTTCTGCGTGTGTATGATCCTTTTGTTGGCGAGTATGTTGCAGTCCATGCTGCTCATACGCCTGGCAAGCAGTGGCACTCTCTTGCCTTTCAGCCGACCCAAGTGGTGGAAGTCCAAGATCGCACCCCTAGAAGACATGGAGGAAGAGACAGAGGAAGGTAACCTACAGTACATAATTCAATTCTCCCAGTTCACAACATCTCAAGTTAGCCTTTGTTTGTCATGTTGGTTATACGTAAAAAAAAACTAAAATCAAGCTGTGTTTTATCTAGTGGGTGAGATCAACCTGACAAATGTCAAACAGTAATATTGTTAAGTGCTTTGAGTTGCATTTCATGTACGAAAGGCGCTATATAAATAAAGCTTTACTTATTTACTAATAATATACAAACAGCATCTGACATATCATTGATTGTACTTCTCTTTCACCTTGTCTAGAATCTAAATCTAATATCATAGAACTAAAAGCAAAAGAGGAGGAGAGTGCCAGCTTGCAGAAGGTGGTGAACATCCTGGAAAACATGGCTGCCCAAGACAAGAAGACAGAGAGATTCCAGGACTTTGCCAACCAAATGGACAAAATCTGTTTTTTCATCCACTTAATAATTATCATCATCTACGGAGCCATTCTTATTTATTTGTACACATACTTTTCATGTCCGATTAATAATTTGGATTTCTGGTGATTTATTACAGGTGTAATTAATAAAATGTGCAAGCAAACTTAGCAAAGAAGCAACTTTTTGAGGTTAGAAGTGAAATAAATGAACATATGCATTCTTAATGACTTTGATACGATTTATTTAAATACACTTGAAACTAACTTGTAAGAAGGGGAAATGGGGAATATTACATAAGCAAGAACTCCAATTAACTGTAATACATATATAAAACGGGATCTCTACAATATAATATTATAGTATCCCTCAACAGTGTGGGAAGAAAGAACTCATTCAAGGTGGAGTATGGTATCTCCTACTATAGTATATGGAACCACAACCTCAGGCTGAAGTGTCAAATAGTCTTTCAATCATCTCCTCCACCTGCTCAGGACAGTACTTGTGGTACCTCTCAGGTTTCTTGGTGAAATCAACATTGCCAAATCTGTGTGAAATAAATCATTATAATAAAGGAATTGAATGAACCACTTGTATGCTATTCACACTGAACATGTAGGGATGCACCGATACCACTTTTTTTCAGACCAAGCAGGCTACAAGTATTTCCATTGGGTACTTGCCGATACAGAGTACCAATATGAGTACTTAATAATACCATTGCAGTTCTACAATGACTTTGAAAACATGTTTTTTTTTCTTCAGCTTTTGCCTGTTCCTCACTTTCTGACTGTAACAAATTAAATATGTGACAGGGTCTGGTGTTTTGGTCCCCAAGTTGGATTCCCCAAGATTATGAAAGTGCAGTAAGCTTTAAAATGATGTGTCATACATTGAAATCTGAAAATAATTGAAGAACATATGCTTATTTGAATGGGTGCCGCATCAATATGCCGACGGACCGTTGTGCTGACAGCCCTCCCTGCATGTGAATGCTCTCCCCTTCTCTGTTACGGTACATGTGGGAAGACGGTACATGTGGGAAAACTAAGGTTAGGGTTAGGTGCTACGTCGACTTGGTACATGCTGGCATGTCTAACCCTAACCCTAATCCTATCCCTAACCCTAACCCCAACCCTAACCTTAACCGTAGCACCCTAGCACCTAACCCTAACCCTAGTTTTCCCACATGTACCGTCTTGTCAGCTCTCGCAGAAATCCGCTAATAAACTGTCGGCATCGTGGTCCGTCGGCATCGTGGTCCGTCGGCACAGCGGGTGGGCCCCATTTGAATGTTGGTACACTTCAAACCAATTACCGGAGAAAATCGTTCTTATCAAAACAGATGTGTTTGCTACCATTGCGTTGGTAGCTAGCTAGCAGCTAACAAAAAACATCGCTATGTAACATCTAACTGCATGTTTAGCACATCACAACATGCTAATAGAACATAAACATGCTAAAAACACATAACTAGATGATCACAGTCGTTGCTTTTAAACAGTCCTAAAACTGAAGTTTGTTTACAAGCAGGAAGTACAAAGCAGGAAGGCAGATGATACACTGATTCAGAAACAAGCTGAATTCTCTGACACATTTTAAGTATTTAGTGATCGTAAAACTGTTGTTCAACACTTAAACTTTCGTAATATTAAAGAAAAACAAATCGTAAAAATGTTTTGAAAAAAAGGTTTTGGTCATTTTCGGGACTAAGATGATTCCCGACTTGTTACCTCTTCACCAAACCCTGACACATACTGAATTTAGCAGAGCATAGCTTGCAGTGAGTCTGCTCTACTTTTGTGGTCATCATCACTTATCCTAAAATATCTCCAAACTGTAGGGTTGGACGGTTTTATGGTTAAACCAAAAACCGGGGTCTCTGAAAACAGATTTGGTCAAAACTGTCATAAATTGCTATATTGAAGCAGATGCTACTGTTAGATGCTAATATTAATTCACCAGTATGTTTCTATAATACTGTGGGAATTGGGCGAGGGCCCTTTAAGACTGAGTCTCAGTTGTATTGTGACATATGCCGACCTTCCTGACTGACAGGTCTCAGCGGGTGAAGCTGGGGAAGAGCATTTCCAGCTCCAGGTCCACCAGCACGGGCTCCCCGCAGGGCTGCGTCCTGTCTCCAGCACTATTCTCCCTTTACACCAACAGCTGTGTCTCCCGCCACCCCTCGGTCAAGCTCCTGAAGTTTGCAGACGACACCACCCTGGTGGGCCTCATCTCCGGGGGGGACGAATCTGCCTACAGGGGTGAGATCGAGGGGCTGCAGAGCTGGTGCAGTTTAAACAATCTGGAGCTAAATGCTCTGAAAACAGTGGAGATGGTGGTGGACTTCCGAAGGAAAGCAGCCCTGCCCCCTCCCATCACGCTGGGAGGTACCCCGGTGGCCTCCGTGGAGTCATGCCGCTTTCTAGGCATGACCATCTCCCGGGACCTAAAGTGGGAGCAGAACACCGAGGCCCTCACAAAGAAGGCCCAGAAGAGGATGTTCTTCCTCCGGCAGCTGAGGAAACTCAGGCTGCCGAGGTCCATGATGGTCCAGTTCTACACGGCCATCATAGAGTCCATCCTCACCCACTCCATCATCACCTGGTTCCCTGCTGCAACGACCAAGGACAAGGCCAAGTTGCAGCGGGTGCTACGTTCAGCAGAGAGGGTGATCGGCTGTCCCTTGCCTTCCCTCAACTCCCTGCATGACACCAGGGCTCTGAGGAGGGCAAGGAAGATCATGGCAGACCCCTTCCACCCCGGCCACGGCCTCCTCACCCTGCTTCCCTCTGGAAGAAGGTTGCGGCTGCCTAAGGCACTGAAGGCCCGCCACAGGCTCAGCTTCTACCCCTCAGCCGCCAGGCTGATAAATGACTCTGGCTTCCCCCTCCCCCCCGCCCCCAAGTCTGCCCAGGACTGAACTGGACTCACTGTAAAAACTCTGCACTGCACTTTATACCGCACTATCCAATGCACTGTTGTCTGTCCTGTGTTGTTGTTGTTGTGTTGTCCTGTTTTTTGACATGTGAAAAAAGTATTAACGCACTTGCTGTGGTGACGAAGCAAATTCCTATATGTGTAATGCATAGTGGCAATAAACGTTATCTGAATCTGAATCTGAATCTGAATGTGTTGACCACAGTATGGCCTATGGGGCTTCGCTCCACTCATAACTGGGGCCTATTCCACGTACCATAATTAAATCTGATCCAGGTTTAAATCAGATCCGGGCGCTAATTTCAGCTTGCATTCGGTTCCATCAATGTGGCTCAAATAATTCGCTGCTCCTTCTGAGTAAACCTGGTAGTGAGCAGGTTTACAGGCTGGTTTAGGTAATATGTGCGTCAAAAATGTCTCACAGGCGGAAACTACATCCCGAACGACAGTTCAGTCAAGTGTCTTTTAGGAAATATTAGTTCCCACTTTTTACGAGATAGATAGATAGATAGTTTGACTGTGTGATATATAGATAATTTGATATTTTGAAAGTGTGATCGATAGATAGATAGTTTGATTGTGTGATAGATAACTTGATATTTTGAAAGTGTGATAAGATAGATAAATAGATAAATAAAAAAGTGTGAAAAATAAATAAATGGGTATTGTCTATCAACTTGCATTGCCATCTTCACTGTGGTGTGTTTGGCGCAGGGGTTAAGGTAGCCAGCTAGAGGTCCAAAGGTTGCAGATTCGATACTTGATTTAATGTAATGTTTTTTTTCACCGAAACCTTCATGCAAATCGATTTACAATATATATATCTGTCTAAGTGAATCATCTATCCATCAGTAATCATAGGAATAAATAATCTATGCCAAATCCAGGGTCCAGTTAGAAGAACATCATTTACTACTCAGAAAGGCTTCAAACATCATTGTAATCGTGTCAGTTCTTGTAAATTAGCCTTCACCATCATTTTATAGCCTACATACTTTTTTAGATGAGATTTTAGATTAGATTCAGACAACGAAATGCAGTAAAAAGTGTGTCAGAAGAGGGATTTGAACCACCGTCTTAAAATGACGAATAAATACTATGGCAGCGGTAAATACCACTATGCCATCGTGGCAATATGACTCTATGTAGCCTGCTGCTGATATCACCACAGTAGTAAATATTAATTTATTAAAATATGAACATATAACAATAACTGGGGCCAACACGTTTAAACTTGGCTGAAGCGCGTTGGACTTAATGTTTGTTATTTTTAGCGCTGTTTGTATTTATTTATTTGAAGCACATTTTTCAGCACTGCTCGTGGAAAGTGTTCTTGCAGGTTCGCAGAAAGGACAGGGCTTAATCATTTGAAATTGGCGGCTCAGTCTAACCCTACAACAATGTCATTTTGAATCTGGTTAACCTGTTTTGTTCGGGAACGATTTATCGGTTTAAAAAATTGGAAACCGTCCAACCCTACCAAACAGCTGACATTGCTCCTCCTCTGCCTACCTGCTACGAGAGGTTACGTTATGGTTGCCGTAAAGTGGTATCGGGAGCAGTTGTATCTGAGTAGTTTTATGATTACGAGTACGGTATCGGTTACGAGTACAAGTATCAGGTACGATTACTGATATCGGTGCATCCTTACTGTACTGTATATTCAACCATCTTTATGTTAGTGTTAGTAGTATAGCTTACTGTGGCTCCTCACCTTTGCAGAAAGGCTCTGTAGGCCTTGGACACATCCTCTATCTGGGCCTGACAGATGGATGTGCGCAGATCTGTATCTGGGAGGGCCCAGCCTTTCTGAACCTTACACAGCTCCTCCAGTCCCTCATTGAAGCCCTGGGAGGACACAAGGTCAAGGGTGAAAAGTGATAGCACAGGGTCAATGCCATCACAATCCCTAGGACACCATTTTGGTTCTCAAAGCTTATGACAATCCAGTTTCCTTAGAATCAGGAGAGGATGTGATGAAAGAGGTGTCATATCTTACAATGGTCCTTGAGCGTTCTTCTTACCTTGTACTTGTCTTTTATCATCTGACAGTCCTTTTCTTTCAACTGTGGGTGGTAAGGTAGGAATAGGTAAGGTGTATTGAGTTTTATGATAAAAAAAAAAAAAAAAGACAAGGCAGTACAGATTATACATATTCATTTTCATTACATTATATGAGACAGCATGAGACTGGTCTTGGACCCAACTGCCCTAAGGAAGTGAATGGGGTACTGCCTTGCAATGGTTGCCATCCTTTGGAATTTAAATTGATTTCCCAACTCCAGAGTTGTTAAAAGATCCCATGGCACTTATAACAAGAGTAGGCGTGTTAACGCCGGTGTCCTGGCTAAATTGCCAATCTGGCCCTTATACTATTCATGGCCACTTAATCCAACCTCACCTTGTCACCATTCTTAATGTTGGACAGATTCTTGTCAGTCAGGCACTCTGTCACCCAGGGCTGGACTGGGACAAAAATTAGGCCCTGGCATTTTTGGCCCAGACAGGCCCACCCCAATCGGTCGGACCACACCCACCAGCACAAAAATACTTGCCTTATATACTGTGCTGTACAGTCATATGACAAACTGTAGTATTCCCCCAAACCACTACAAAGACGACTACATACAGTAAACAATGGTACCAGTGCAAGTAGACCAGTGTACTCAGTGATCAGATTCCAGAGCGAATTTACGAACGCAGCCTTGTTGTTCTAGATTTTTTTTCTCCATTATCAACCTATCATTGCGCTTTAGAGTAAAACAAAGCACGCAACAGTCGCGTCTATCTTTTCATGGCAACTCAACTCAACATTGTGATTTACAAGGGATATTAACTAACTCTCTGTATCTGTACCCTGCTCCCGCTCCTCCCTGCCAGCCTCCTCTTCAACCTGTTGCTGTTGCTGCTGTGGTAAACTTGAGGGTGCAGCAAACATGTCCCTAATGTTTACACATTTGGCAGCATCTGCCTCGAGTTTCTTTTTGTTTTTCTCCCTAAGTTTTTCCCAGCCTCCCTTCCGTTTTAGTGTGCTTTTGCGCTCCATCTCTCTCAGTATCTATCTAGTAACTATCCAGGCTAACTATATTTATTTTGCCGGCCGGCTCTGCCCAAAACTACCGCGAAACTGAGACGGAGGTCTGGTGCTGCGTGCGTGCGTGACCCCTGACCCCCCCCCCCTTCTCTCTGTTGATTGGGCCAGCCCAGTGTCTGTATCGAAAATTGACCAATGGGCCGCTGGCCCTGATTTATGGGCCGTCCAATGGTAGCTTTCGATTTATGGGCCGTTCGATGGTAGCTTTCGGCCGGGCCGGCTGGTAAAAAAAGTTTTTTTCTTTTTTATTTATTTATTATTATTATTTTTAAAAATTGCCAGTCGGCTCGGCCCAAAACTACCGCGGCCCACCGGGCAAATGCCCGGTATGCCAGATGGCCAGTCCAGCCCTGCTGTCACCTTGAACCAGCTAAAACACACAGACACATTCACTCCACTGGTGACTAGTCAAACATGTTCAGATTCACATTCATATTTTGATTTGCTAACAATTGTAGCAAAGGGGGCACAATTTAGCAGTATTCATGGGGAGGAATTAAGACCATCTTTTTCTCCCATCTTCCTATCTCACCTGTGCAGGTACACCTGCCTCTGCTGTCCAATCAGCTTCCCGTACATAACTTCTGGATCACTGCCACTGCTTCTCACCAGTTCAAACAGTTCTGACCTGCAGATAGATTTCCCTGTGATATCTATCTTGACACTTATGTGTTACATGCTTACTCCTCAAACACTGAGCTACACTGTACTGTAGATGTCCAAATAAACGTGACAGATCTGTAATCTTGCATATGTCATATTCGATGATATATTGGTTTTTGATAGCTGTGATGAAAACGGTTATTGTCAAGGTTTGTCAAGAAACAAAAGAAAAAGCGCAAGTACTTCTTCAGGGACTTCAGTATGTAGTTGTAGTTGTTGAGGAGAAAGATGGCACTCAGGGCAGGGTCCTCGTATACCATGGACTTAGTCTGGAGGTTAAGATGGAGATTCTCAAGCACTCTACCTGTGGAAGGGTATCAGACACCTCAACTACACACACCACACATGGAGGCAGTCATGGGTCTAGAAACACCACCTGTAGTCTTACGACAGGTGACGCCATTCCTATGTGACACTTTTGAGCCTCGACCAGTGCACACTGAGTTTTGCTATCTGATGTGAGACAACGCACCTGTAGCTGATTTACACTGAACAAAAATCAAAACGTAACACTTTTGTTTTGCTCCAATTTTTCACGAGTTGAAATCAAAGACCTAAGACTTTTTCTATGTACACAAAAGGCCTATTTCTCTCAAATTGTTTTCTCAAATTTGTTTAAATCTGTGTTAGTGAGCACTTCTCCTTTGTCGAGATAATCCATCCCCCTGACAGGTGTGGCATGGCCAGATGCTGATTAGACAGCATGATTATTGCACAGATGTGCCTTAGGCTGGTCACAATAAAAGGCCACTCTAAAATGCCACTCTAAAATGTGCAGTTTTATCACACAGCACAATTTTAGAGATGTCGCAAGTTTTGAGAGCGCGTGTAATTGGCATGCTGACTCGAGGAATGTCCACTAGAAGTGTTGCCGGTGAATTGAATGTTCATTTCTCTACCATAAGCCGTCTTTCCAAGTCTTTCCAATTGAAATTCTCGGAAACGCCTTTGGAGACAGCTTATGGTAGAGAAATTAACATTCATTCAATTCGGCAACAGCTCTGGTGGACATTCCTGCCAATTGCACACTCCCTCAAAACATGCAACATCTGTGGCATTGTGCTACTAACACAGATTTAAACACATTTGTGAACACAATTTGAGAGAAATAGGCCTTTTGTGTACATAGAAAAAGTCTTAGGTCTTTGATTTCAACTCGTGAAAAAACTGGAGCAAAAATAAGTGTTTATATTTTTGTTCAGTGTATAACATTAGAAACATTTTTGGAATGCTTACAGATGTAAGGACTCAGGGGAGCGTACCTATGTTCCCCGGGTCCTATGTTCCCCGGGTTCTATGTTCCCCGCTTCCCCGCTTCCGAAAAAGGGTTCTATGTTCCCCGTTTATTTTGTTTTCATTTTTTTTTTTTATTATTATTTAAAAAACAACATACACAAATACATAATCATACTGTGTTGTTGTTGTTGTTGTTTTTTTTTTACAACATACACAAATACACAAATACATACACAAATACATAATCATATGTATCAATGTCAATCATATGTATCAATGTCAATATCAATATCAATGTCCTGAGGTTGATACACTAATGTATGCTGACGACACTGTACTATTTTGTACATGGTCAGACCAAGATGGAGGTAGCTGCTGTACGTACCAAATCTATGGCTCAGGTGACTACATGGTTGAACCACTGTCGTCTCCAACTTACTGTTTCCAAGACGGTCAGCATGTTTTTTACCAAAACAAACCGTTCTGCTGAAGAAGCATATGTCATTATCTCAGGGGAACAACTACAAGTTGTGAACGAGTTCAAATATCTTGGGGTGCTGTTAGATTCCAACCTCACTTTTAAGGCACATATCAAAAAGGTCTGTAAAATTGTCAAGTTCAATCTGTCCAACTTCCGCTTTTTAAGGGACTACATGTCAACAGAGGCAGCTACCATGTATGTCCACGCCATGATCTTCACACACATCAACTACTGCATAACAAGCTGGTCACAAGCAAATCCCACAACCTGCCTGGTCAGTTAGAGGGGCACGTGAATGGAACCTGATTCCAGGGCACCTTAAAGAATTAGGCACCTTTAAATCATTTAGAAAGCACCTAAAACAGTGGATGATCAACACACACACCTGCCAACATTGAAATGTCCTGTCCTATACCTGTATGTCATGTGTACCGCCTGTCTGTGTACTGCCTAACATGTCTTACCTGTACAGTCTGTGTGCTTGTTTTTAGTCTGCTTACCGTGCGTATATCTTGCTTGCTTTTAGTCTGCTTACCGAATATGTACCCTCCCTTTAACCGCCTATGATTAATGTATGCTCTTTTAACCCTCTGCTTATATGTACCCTCCTTTTAACCGCCTATGATTAATGTATGCTCTTTTAACCCCCTATGTTATGCCCTTAAGCTAAATGCTTGTCCTGTCTACTTTTTTGTGCCTAGGTCTACCTATATTTTATCTTTTAAATGTACTTTTTTCCTCCAGGGAGCCGTATACAACATCATGGCATAGGGACTGCGGATGAAAACTAGCTTTCGGGCTAACTCTGGCGTATTTACAATTTATTTTTGTTTTATTAATATGCACTGTCCCTTGAATAAATAAATGAATCTGAATCTGAAATCTGAAATTTAAAAAACAACATACACAAATACATAATCATATGTATCAATATACATAATATATATTATGTAATAATCAATGTCATAGTATTGTCTCAGCATTTTATATAACTCCCTAGAAAGATCATTTTCGAGATGGAATTGAAAATCTTATATTCCTAAAAGAACACCAGCGCAGGGGTGCACCTGTTATGTGCGCCTGTCGGGGCTTCTCTCGGGATTATTCCATTTTGAATTGCACTTGCATTAATTAGTTAGGCCACATTTAGGGTTAGGGTTAGGGTTAGGGTTAGGGTTAGGGTTAAGGTTAGGGTTAGGGTTAGGGTTAAGGTTAGGGTTAGGGTTAGGGTTAAGGTTAGGGTTAGGGTTAGGGTTAAGGTTAGGGTTAGGGTTAGGGTTAGGGTAACCATAGGGTTTCCAATTCAAAATGGAATAATCCCGAGAGAAGCCCCGACAGGCGCACATAACAGGCGCACCCCTGCGTTATCAGAACGAGCTACCCCAATGTCACGTCGGAATTCGACGTTTGGATGCAAATGTCACGTCGGAATTCGACGTTTGGATGCAATCTCACGTCAGAATTCGACGTTTGTCCATAAACGTCGAATTCTGACGTCTGCCGTGTGAGACCAGGCTGATTAGAGTTAGTAGATTTGTGACAGCCCCCCAGTGTGTCTGAATTGGAGTCCTAGTATACTGTACTTCCAAATGGTTTAGCATGGGGGGTCAGCTTCAGTACTAGATTTGGGCCGAGGTCCAATAGTGTCCTACCTACAAAAGGTTTTGTACATATAATCATTTTGTTCATATAATAATGTTGTACACATAATCATTTTGTTCCTATGTATAATAGTTCCTGCAATTTCCTGTAAATGTCTATCAATTAGTAATCCACAGTATGATTATGTATTTGCGTATGTTGTTTTAAAAATAAATAAAAAATAAATAAAAACACAGTATGATTATGTATTTGTGTATGTTGTTTTTTAAATAAAAAATAATAATAATAATAATTAAAAAAAAACTCTCACGGAAGCGGGGAACATAGAACCCTTTTTCGGAAGCGGGGAACATAGAACCCTTTTTTTTCCTTTTTCTAAGAAATCGGGGAACATAGGACCAGGGGGAACATAGGACCCGGGGAACATAGGGATGACCCCAGCTAGGGGAACGCGGTCTTCGCCGGGGGGTGCAGGGGAGTTAGCTAGCACTAGTTAGCTCGGCCCCTGGGTGAGCTAGAGAAACATGGTCTTCGCCGGGGATGCAGTGGAGTGGCCCGGGGGGGGGGGCAAGCACACTTCACAATTTCCACAGGAATTGTCGCTAGTTATTATTATTATTATTATTATTATTATATGACTCAAGGAAGTTGAGAGAGGGAGGGCACGATAGCGCTACTGGTAAACACCACACACACACACACACACACACACACACACCTGACCTCACACACACACACACACACACACACGCACCACACACACGCACACACAGAGAGGGGGTCAACATCATGGTTAAGAGAGAGAAAGCGAGGGAAACATTATCGAAAAAAACTACTCAAGGAAGTTGAGAGTTTCGTCTGACTCAAGGAAGAGATTCAGAAATGTGTAAAATGTCTAGTATGCACAGCACAGGACTTCCTCATTCTGGGAGGGCACGGGAGCACTACTGGAAAACACCTCACACACCTCTCACACACACCTCACACACGCACACACACACACACACACACACACACACACACACACCTCACGGTCAACATCAGGGTCAATGAGTTGTCCCACACACAACTTGACCTCTGGCCTGTGTCTGACCCCCGTGTACACTCAGACACACACTCAGACACACACTCAGACACCCACTCAGACACACACTCAGACACACACTCAGCCCTGTACCCTGGACCCTGGACCCCTGGAGCCTGGAGCCTGGCATATGACTCAAGGAAGTTGAGAGTTTCATCTGATTAAAGGAAGAGATTCAGAAATGTGTCGTTTATTTGTATAGCATATCAGCCCAATAGAGCTCTCTTCTGAAGCTGGTTTTCTCTGTGTACCACATGTACAAAAGAAGAGATTTGGTGAGGCTGCATTCTCATTTTATGCACCCAAATTGTGGAATGCACTGCCAGTTTACATCAGGGATGCAACCTCAGCAAATATGTTCAAGTCAAGACTAAAAACCCATCTTTTTAATATTGCCTTTAAATGACTTACTAATTAAATTATGATTATATAATGATTGGAGCACTTTGAGCTGCAACGTTTGCAGGAAAAGCACTATACAAATTAAAAGTCATTATTATTATTATTATATGACTCAAGGAAGTTGAGAGAGGGAGGGCACGATAGCGCTATTGGTAAACACCTCACA
>NC_137675.1:63615614-63733114 GCF_963989245.1 Nansenia antarctica | reverse complement strand
GATTATATAATGATTGGAGCACTTTGAGCTGCAACGTTTACAGGAAAAGCACTATACAAATAAGTATCGGTAGTCATTATTATTATTATTATTATTATTATATGACTCAAGGAAGTTGAGAGAGGGAGGGCACGATAGCGCTACTGGTAAACACCTCACACACCTCACACACACACACACACACACACACACCACACGCACCACACACACACATACACACAGAGAGGGGGTCAACATCATGGTTAAGAGAGAGAAAGCGAGGGAAACATTATCAAAAAAAACTACTCAAGGAAGTTGAGAGTTTCGTCTGACTCAAGGAAGAGATTCAGAAATGTGTAAAATGTCTAGTAGATAGATAGATAGATAGATAGATCTTTATTTATGTGTCACTCCTCAACAAACAGGTATGGTATAAAGAACAGCAACAAAAGGTGCATTAAAAAGTTGAGGACTACTCACATGGAGTTGTGAGACACAATACAATTCATAGAAATACAAATTAAAAACGTACATTCAAGTACTATTACACTTGAACTATTACACAACAAATACCATTGGCATTACAATAAAATACAATATGTAAAGGCAATGAAATATGTAAAAAGAAAAAGGAGGGGGCAGTTTATTGCTCATGAAGGCTACTCTTCTTTGTTGGATGAGGTGGCAGTCCTAGGCACATTCATTAATGCAGTGTTCACCAGCTAAAATTTTACACAATTTATTATGGTCATCAAAGTCATTAAAATTCTCATAGTGTTTTGATAAAAAGATAAAAAGATCAGCACGGATGTCGTTGTAAAGTTCACAGTGTAATAAGACGTGGGCTTCGGATTCAATCGAACCACTGTTGCACAGTGTGCAGAAACGACTCTCCACTGGGGTGTTAGTGTATCTGCCGGTTTCCAGGGCTAAGGGAGCGACTCCACACCTAAACTTGGCAAGGGCACTTCTATGCTGCCTGGGCATAATGTATTGAACATAGGGTTCTGATTCAAAAACATTTTTAAAAGAACAGTAAGTACGCAGTTTGTTTCCCTCTGACCTGTTAATCTGCAGGAGCCATTTCTCCTTGTCTGCCTCTGCAACTGCTTCATCAAGACTCCGTATGAGAAAGAAGGAGAATATGAACTTGGCTGTCTGTGGTCTGTCTGACGACATAGAATACATTCTTTAAAATTATTAAGCGAGAGCTGATCTTGCTGGATGAAAGGGGGTCTTAAATGCAGATACTTAAAATCCAAACTAAAATGGGTAAATGCTTAGAATGTTGCACCTTGACGTAAGCAGCAAATTATTCCAATGCTTTGGCTCCTGTGGCCTTCATGGCCATGATGAATTTGGAGACCTTGGCCTTGGTGATCTCTGATGATGTAAGCTGAAGGCCAACATAAAACACAAAATACATCTCTCAAGTATAGGTATAAGTAATACAAGTATACAGTAAACACAAAGACAAAATGCACATTTTCAATGTTCTCTATCTACAGAATAGAACCTTCAGCATGTTTTCAAAATCCTGTGACAACTCTGTGTACAAGACAGGTAACATGGTGATGACAGCAGAGTATTCATGACGTGAACATGCTCTCCTGGTCGAGGAGATGATGCTCTCCCCATCCTGGATCAAGTTGTGCAGTGCCTCCTGAAGGGAAGGTATATCTTTCTGTTTGTTTTGCGAGTACACACTAGCATATGATTCAATACAGTGGGTTGTGTCCCTCTTCCTTCACCTTTGATGTACAGTATCTCTAACCTGGATGAGAGAATCAAAGAACTTCAGGCAGGAGGCTGGAGGGAAGACTTTGGACAGCATATTGTATTCTTTGGTGGCAAGGAACACAAAGGCTGTGATGTAGCGAATGAAGGTGTCAATCTCAATCTGATCCACAATCAACATGCTTTCCCTCCCTAAATGACAGAAGACGATGGGTGACAGACAAGCTACCCTTCAATACAGGCCTCTCATCTATGACAGATAATGGCAATAACATTATCATACTATTGTTATTGTGCAGGTGATGTGCATTAAGGTGGAGTGACCTCTCTTACCTGTTTTCTTTGTCTTCTTGGTGGGGGAATCCATGTGCTTGCTATGCATGGCTGGGCTTAGATACATGTAGTTTCCTGAAGAAACATTAGTCTTGCGAAAGTGGTCTTTAAAACCCTTCATGGAACGGTCTAACTGAGTTGACCGAACCTCGGCGTAAAAGCTCATGGGGTCTGTGGAGATATTTAAAAAATGAACATCACGGTCAGGGAACATGGATAACATTTTATTATTATTATGTTTATTTAACTTAATATTCATATTCCCCCATCCACAAATAGAACAGATCCCATTCATCATAATCTACTTTCACTTACTGAGAGGTGGGTGGGATTTGAGTTTGCTGAAGCATGGGAGGGGCTCCAGAGATGGGTGCCTATCTAGTGACAGGCACTTCAGTCGGCTGAATGGCTTCATGGCTGACATCTTGGTGAGAGGGCTGATTGGTTTCAGTTTTCCAGGGGAATCTATTGCTGGCTCCTTATCTTGGGATGGGGTTCTCTCCAGGGGCAGTGTTTTGAGATTGTGGCACGTCTTCAGGGTGAACATCTTGGTGAGAGATCTGCTGGGGTCCAGTGGTGGATTCTTGTCTAGTGATGGGCTTCTGTCTAGAGAGAGTGTTTTGAGCTTGCCAACTACTCTCAAAGGCCCACTTCTCTTAGCTGTCATGATGACATCCTCTTTGCTACACTTCTTATCATCTGGAATAACACAGAGAATTAGCCATTTCTCTGCTCTCCCTTATACATACACTCAATGAACATGTTATTGGGAACACTATACTGATATTGGATATTGGATTTGCTCTCAAAACATGCTCAATTCTTCATGACACTGAGTCCACAAGATGTTGGAAACATTCCATCACACAATTCATCACACAATTCCTGCAGATTTTCCAGGTGCACTTTCGAGCTGTGAATCTCCAGTTCCACCACATCCCAAAGGTGTTCTATTGGATTCAGATCCGGTGACTCGGAAGGCCACTGAAGAACACTCAACTCATTGTCATGTTCATGAAACCAGTTTGAGATAATTTTTGCATTGTGAGATGGTGCATTATCATGCTGGAAGTAGCCTTTAGAAGATGGGTAAATTGTGGTCAGCAACAATACTCAAATAGGCTGTGGCATTCAAGTGATGATCAATTGGTACCCACAGGCCCAATGTGTGCCAAGAAAACATTCCCCAACCATTACACCACCTGAATAAATAAGAAGGTGTACAGGTGTTCCTAATAAAGTGTTCAGTGAGTGTACATTACTGCACATTACTTACAGCTGTAGTTCAACCCTGTAAGGCCCCCAGTGTCCATATTACAACATCATCAACATCATTTAGCTATCAAAAAAAAAATCTTACAGGGTTAAGAGCTCCCCCTTGTGGGTAAAATACATAAACTACAGGTATGAGTTACCTGTGTATTCTGTCAGCCAGGTAGAGATGGATATGACGTCCTGAAGCACACTCTTAGGCAAGAGATCCACAATCTCCTCCTCCACATCTTTAGCACACAGGACCAGCATGCAAAGCTGTGTTTTATCATACTTATTGACGTTATTTTTGGGTTAACATTTTGGTGGTTTAAATTATACTACACTTTGATACAAAACACAATTGGAACCATTTAATGTCGACTTTCCAGACCCTTTAAGTATGTAACAGTCTTTTTGTCTTGGTCTGTGGTGCTCTCTCTCTCTTTGTATATTGTATCTGCTTCTATTGCTTTTAGTTCCTGTGCCATAGATGATAATGAAACACATGAAATTAGACAAGATAGTCTATAGTCAAGCGTTTCCTTTCGACCATTTATTGCTGAACATAAATATCAACATTCCATACCATACATCAGAAAACATTAGCTCTGCATTTTTTTACAGGCATGAATCAACCTTTCTTCCATTGACATTAATGCACGTTTATTAAAAAGTCTGAACACACAGATAGATCTCAAGTTAGGATAATCAGTCTATTAGGAATAGCATCATTGTATACACAGTGCAACTATTTTATACACATTTCATGGACAGTCCAACCTTTCCCTCTTGTTATGACCTTGGCTGAAAGGCCACAACAAAAGGGAGACGCACCAGTTTTAAAGTATAACAAAAGTATGTATTAACTCAAATGTGTAAGCAACAGAACACTAACTAAATAAAATAATGTACTATGAGGTGTGAACGTCAGTGATCAGTGGTGATATATGTTGGATGGGTGAGTGGATGGGTGGATGGGTGTTGAAAGGTGCTAAAAGCAAACTACATTAACCTTAACATAACCCAAACAAAGAATACCTGTAAAGGAAAGAATCAAAACAAAAGTGGCAGCAGCAGAAGCAGAGAGAAGCAGAGAGAGAGAGTGAGGTCCTGCAGTGTGGCTTTTATGACAGAGTCAGCCAATCAAGACAAGTGTAGATGGATTAGCACCACTGGGGCCCTCACACCACACCGCTCTCAAACCGCACTGTGAAAGTGGACAGAAACCCTGGTATCACAGCAACACTCAGTGCCAGACATGTTCCAAACATCCCATCCAGTGCTGTGACTGACAGGTTAGCTCCTACTGCTGCTCCCAGTGCTGCGGCAACTTGTCCAAACCAACTCCCTGCCATTCCTGCTGCAGACAGAGACACCCCTGCTGCCCATGCTACCCCTATGAGAGCCCCCAAAGAGCCCCCAGTCCCCAGCCAGGGTGAATTATTCTGGACGGCTGTTACCATTACAAACCCAGCAACCCAGGCACCCAGAGAAATTTGACCTGTTTGACCACTGGCAAGGTGGGATAGCATCAGCACTCCTATGGCTGCCGCCAACAGGAGAGTTGTTAGCACACCCATAAGGATACCCTCTATCAAAACAGAGCTTGTGTCTGGGGACTCCAAGGAGACGTAGGGTATTAATTTGGGATTCAGAAGATATATGGTCGTTAACATAGAAGACAATAACAAAAATGGTGGCACAGCAATATGCCCAAATCCTGCAAACAATAGGTACAGCATTAGAAATAGGATGAAAAGGAAAAGGATTCCTTCAGTGCAACAGTCCAAAGCTAGTCCCAAATAACCTGAACACAGCGCTGCGAAGGGTATGCAAAACAGCGTTGAGGGAAACAGGTAAAACTCCCTGACACCTGGGATGACGCTGTTTATCGACCACACCAGGATGGAAATAACCAGCGCAACCAAGAGCTGGTCAGTGAGAGGTCTTGAAAAGCCATAAGTGGACACCATTGTCTCTAAGAAGGTTCCCATGGTCGCCCCTGACACTATGATAGTCAACAGAGTCACCAGGCCAGATGTGCCCAGTACTATTTCCTTCATTGTGTCTTTAGTCCTCCTCAACATCCTCTCACCGACCTCTTCCCCCAGGGCTGTCCCCATCAGAGAAGTGAGCATCATCACCGTCCACCCCATGGCTGCCACATAGGCTGCTACATCTGACCCCATCCCCATGTCCTTATCTTCCACCAGAATCAACAGACGAGCCCTTGGCTCCAATGTTAAAGTAACCACCGCCTCCATCACCACGGTGCCTAGGAGGTACCCTCCAGCCAGTCCAAGCCCCAGCCGCTGGCCCACTGCCAAGACAACACATATTGGACCTGGTGACAGAGAGGGATGACATCATATTTACAGTATGTTAATCTTATGAACAACCTCATGAAATTCACTGTATACATTTATATTCGTGTCAGTATCAGAGTGCTTCAACATTTTATTATCGACATCTCCTCAATTAGTTGTTGTGGTCGTGACAGTACATACAAAATCTGAACATATTATCATTGTTTTGTTCACTGTCATAGGTTGTAATGCCTTGTACTATACTCTATGAGGATTGTGGTGGAACGAGCTTCCCGCTGCTGTCAGGCCTGCAGAGTCACTACCTACACTACCTAGATTCACTATCTTTCTACCTTTCTGCCAATGGCCCCTGGTCCTAGCATAGATGTGCTTTTCTTATGATGACTGATGTATAGATGATTCACGTAATTACATTTACAAATGTACTTGCTGTAAGTCGCTTTGGATAAAAGCACTTGCTAAATGTCAAAAATATATCAAAGGTTAGCTAACTCACTGTAGTACTGACTCTTGATCCAACCCTCCTTTTCTACTGAAAGTGCAGTTTGCATGATCTCTTCACCCCCTTCCCTCTGATCTAGAAAATAAGCCAGGAGAGAGAGGTAGATAGAGAGAGAGAGTTAGACTGATTATAAGAAACATATTGAAATACAAAAAAAGTATGTTAGGATGAAAGCATGTGAGATACTATAGCTCATAAGACACGCAATCCAGGTGTACCTCTCCACACAGGATCAACCAGAACATCAGGTTGAACCAGCAGTGTTTGTTCATCTGGTATATATTAATGCCCTCTGGTATATATTAATATATTAGTACCCTCCGATCCTCATCCACTGTTCCCCTCACTATCCCACCCTCAAAGGCTTCGGAGACCGTGCCTTCTCATGAGCTGCACCCCGCCTCTGGACCAGAGACTCATCAACACATCAACACATCCCTCAACCACTCAGAGACTCACCCTCACTCTCCACTTTTAAATCCCACCTCAAAACCTACCTGTTCTCGCATGCATACAACCTCCCCTACCCCTAACAATCTCCCCTAACCCTGCCACCCCCCTCCGCCCCCTGGACATTGCTGCGTTAATTGTTCCCCGTTCGTTAACTCTGTGTTCTATGTGCTCATGTTATGTTATGCTTGTTGTTTCTGTGTTTTCTGTTTTTCCCATATTGTCAGTGTCTTTGAGCCCCGGAAAAGCGCTATATAAAAACAATGAATTATTATTATTATTATTATTATTATTATTATTATTAATGCGGAAATTAAAACAGGTCTAACATCATCACATCAGGAGTGGACTGTGCAGAAGCCCACGGCAGTCACACTGCCTGGTAACGTCTCTTCACTATACTGGTAATGTCTCTTCACTATACTGGTAATGTCTCTTCACTATACTGGCTCCCCGCTGGTGGAATGAGCTTCCCATGGCTGTCAGAACTCCGTCTTCCACCGGAGACTGAAGACCCATCTCTTCAGGTTACACCTTAACTACTTCTCTTGAGACATCTACTATCCCCCAGCATTGTGCCTCCTGAGACACCTGCTTCCTCCTATACTGTGTCTCCTAAGAGTTCTACTTCCCCCCTCTTGTACTGTTTCTCCTGTTTCTCCTTTCTTCTTCCATCATGACAACTGCCAATGGCCCCTGGCCTGAGCTACGACTGGTGAATTGATGATTCACTTGCTTAGTCAAATGTAGCGATTGTAAGTCGCTTTGGAATAAGGCGTCTGCTAAATGGCAAAAATGCAAATGTATATGTAGAAGCAGAAGACATAGTGCCTGTAATCATTGATGTGTACATGATGTGAATAAGGTTTGTCTCACCATTGTCTGACTGTGCCATTGTCCTCTTATGTCCTCTAATGTAGGTGACTGACCACAGCTCTCTCATCCAGGGCAAACTGTGAAGTGGGTCCTGAGAATGTTAGCTATACTATTTCCAGTGTTTGAATGCTCCCCGTCACTCCTTCAATCTCTCTCTCTCTCCTTCTTGTATGGCATCTTCGGCATCCTTGCCATCACATGCAAAAAAAAGATTTTAATCTTAAACTGGTTTTACTACAGTTTACTACCACAATCCCATAATTGGCACATAATTGTCACATGTCACTGCCATCACTACTAGGTTAGGGGTAGGGGAGGTTGTATGCGTGTCCAGGGGGGGGGGTGGCCGGGATGGGGGAGTTGGGGGAGGCTGTAGGCATGGGAGAACAGGTAGGTTTTGAGGTGGGATTTAAAAGTGAGGAGTGAGGGTGAGTCTCTGAGTGGTTGAGGGAGAGAGTTCCAGAGGCGGGGTGCAGCTCGTGAAAAGGCACGGTGACCGAAGCCTTTGAGTTTTGAGGGTGGGAACAATAGATGAGGATCGGAGGGTACGGGTAGGGCGGTGGGGGAGAAGGAGGTCAGTCAGGTAAGGGGGGGCCAGGCTGTGGAGATATCCTCCAGAAGAGTGCGGGCTGATGAGACCGAGGGGGGAATAACAACCATTTCCTCGTGTTCTCACACGGCCCAGCAGATAAGGGCGCTGATTGGAGCTGAGATCCTGTGGACCAGGAGAGGGGGGGGGGAGATCCACGGGAGACACACACCTCACAAGAGAAATGCCTCTCTTCGAAAGACTAAAGATTGAATATTGAACATTGGGGTATCATGAAAAAAATATATGTATTAACCTTTCTTCCCTCCACCTAGGTGAATCTGGTGAATGGGAATCTGGTGTAGGTTAATAGGACGTAAACAATATGGTTATGAGATTGCCAATCCCCTTTTTTACAGTAAAGGTGTATGCATTAAATATTAGACAGGGTAGGCTAAACTCAGGAACCAGGAGTGGCCTTTGACCAATGTCTACTAATCAGGCTGTTTTTGTTTAAATTAGTAAGGTAGTGTAGTAGTAATGTAGGGGTCGAGCTTGTGGTCAAGGAGGTGAGAAACTAGCAGTTGCATTTGGCAATGACTAGACAGGGAGGTCTCTGTAGAGCAGTGGTCACCAACCTTTTTAAGCCCAAGATCCCTGACCTCGGCCTTGGTGAAGGCAAGATCTACCTATTGAAGCTTTGAGAGAAAAAGACAGCCAAGATAGTACTTTAAACTTAATGACGTTTATGTGCCTGTATTTTAATTAGATGCAATGCATTGGTCCAACATTAAAATTGATGCAACAAAAACAAAAAGACTGTATCTAGCATATCAGGCAGCTGTCTTCCTTTAAGAATTGTACATAACTTCAGTTATGTAATTTCATTACAACACAAAAAAATAAAGGCATGGAATGATGGAATGGAGGAATGTATGATAAAATCATTTTGTTCATAGTAACGTTAACCAACAACAACAAATTGACATTCTTGACATTTTGACACTTGACTGACTTATTATTATTCTTACTTATTAACATTGACAAACATATTTACAATTAGCATTTTATAAAGTAGAACTGTAATGTGTACTTTCTCAGTCAGCGCTAAGTACAGTCATCTTATGCAGCATCACTTTTCACATCAAAACAAAAGTAGAACTAATGTGTACTTTCTCATATTAACATTGACAAACATATTTACAATTATAGCATTTTATAAAGTAGAACTGTAATGTGTACTTTCTCATATTATTAACATTGACAAACATATTTACATATGGTCCTAGGTGAATCTGGTGAATGGGAATCAACCACCTGTTGTTTCTACATCCTTGACAATGAATTACCGTTAGAGTTCCAGGGAGGGTCGGTACTCAATCAACCGGGCCCTGACTAGTGGAGGAATCTGAGGGGTTCTCAGGAGGGACCGAGGGGGGACTTTTCTCCCGCATGATTTATGTTGCTGATTTCCTTATATAAGCTTGCAAGGATGGTTAACATTTTAGGTGTATTCTTCCTTCCTGCTGTGATGATGTTAGACCTGTTTTATCTTACACGTTAACATACACAAGATACACAAGATAAACAAGCACTGCTGGAATGTTATTGGTAGCTGTGTTGCTAGTAGGAGTTATTTTGTTATTGAGGCTGTGTGGCCTGGGGGGTATTCCATCAATGTCGCTAAAGGACAATTCCCCTGGATTAAACTTTTCTCTAGCTATTTATGCCTGCAGCTCTGACATTGAACTAAGTGAGGACACCTCTCCAGTCGTTAACTGATTGGTGGGAGCGGCCTGCTAGTCTTCAGCAATTACAGAATCTATCCGGACGGTCAGAGAGTGACAGCCTCCCGACACTACGACAAGGGAGTAAGTGTCTTTATACTATTTCAATGTTTTTTGACTACTCTGAGCACATTGAGCGCCACCTACATACTTATTGCCCACACACCCTCTATCTCTCTACTAATATCACAATGCACTTTCTCCCCATTCCTGTTCCCTCAGGAGGACACAGACACTACTCCTCCACTTGCAACCCTTCCAATCTAATCTATCCACCAGGCTCAACTGACCACAACCTCATTGTCGCAGGAGGACATTGGAACTGTCAGTCATCTGCCTCGTCCAATCTTGCCTCACCCCGCATCTCATCTCTCCTAAATGTTCATGCATAATTTTCCGAATCTTTATTAATAAGCTATTACAGAAAATGTAGTGACATTTTCCTAGTGAATGTGGTATTTTCAAGATGGCGGTTGTGAAGAAATAATATGGGATGGGACATGGGATGACGATTGTCCATTGACCAATCAACGGTGTGGGACCTGGGACCCTGGGACCCTGCTCGGATGTGGTACCTGGGACCTAGGACTGAAGCGACCCGGACCGACGAATGGAAAAGGGAACCGAAGCGGGCAGACCTAGGTCAGCACCAGGTCGGCACCAGGTCTGCATCGTAGTGGAAAAGCGCCATAAGTGGCAGTCATAGGCCTGCTGTAGCGCACCAACAGGGTACGGAACTCAGACTCCATCAGTGGCTTAACCCTCTCTAATCTCACTTTCTGCAAAAATATTTTGAAAATATAAATTTTGAGGATTAGATACACTACTTGCCCTACCGTGCGCTCCAAATGGGAGTTGAATCTATTTTTGACCATGTTTAAGTTACCACTGATGAATAAATTAGCTTGACTAAAAGAAAGAGGGCAGCCGAAATGTGTTAGCACAGTGTTAGTGTTAGTACTTACCAGCATGTTCAACTCAGGCCCATCTGGGTTGTTCTGCTGAAAGTACTCAACAGCACTCTTGATCTGGCGAAGACAGGCCATATAATCATGTAGTATACCTGTAGGTCTTCATAAAGAAACAAAGACACTGATGGGCATGGTGACACACTGAAACTAATGTCTGTTTTTCCATACTCTCTAACTTTCGCTCTAGTGTGATCTCACCCCTGCATGATGATCTTGTCTGTGTTCCGAGTGACTTGGTAGTGGTTGATGGCATCGTCCAAGTAGAATAAGGTGTTGTTCACAGTCCCCTTCAGCTGCATTAGGCTCTCTGTATTGTTGCGCATTGGAATTACAAAGTTCTCCAGGTGCGCAAGACGGCTCTCAAAAGACGATAGTATGGACACCTAAGACAAAACCTTTAGCTACATTGCTTTTCATCAAATGTGTATGATATCCTACATATAGGCTACATACAGTGAGGTCCGGAAATATTTGGACAGTAATACAATTTCCATAATTTTGGCTCTGTATGCCACCACAATGGATTTGAAATGAAACAACGAAAATATAATTGAAGTGCAGACTTTCAGCTTTAATTCAAGGGGTTGAACAAAAATATTGAAATATGAAATGTTTAGGAATTGCAACCATTTTTATACACAGTCCCCTATTTTTAGAGCTCAAATGAAAAGACAAATGAACATAATAATCATAAATAAAAATGTTAATACTTTGTCGAGAACCCAATGACTGCCTGAAGTATGTTTTGGGTCATTGTCCATCTGTATTGTGAAGCTCCATCCAAATTGAAGGAAGGGTTTAGGAATCACAGCTCTTTAATATGTAGCTTCCTCTTTTTCAAGGGACCAAAAGTAATTGGACAATTGACTCAAAAGCTGTTTCATGGGCCAGTGTGGGCTATTCCTTCATTATTTCTTTATCAATTAAGCAGGTAAAAGGTCTGAGTTGATTCCAAGTGTGGCATTTGCATTTGGAAGCTGTTGCTTTTTAAACGCACAACATGCAGTCAACGAAGCTCTCAATGCAAGCGGGAGCATTAGGAGTGGCCAAATTAACTGTTTGGTACATTCTGAGAAAAAAAGAATGCACTGGTGAGCTCGGCACCACAAAAAGGTCTGAACGTCCATGGAAGACAAGAGTGGTGGATGATCACAGGATCCTTTACATGGTAAAGAAAAACCCCTTCACAACATCCAGCCAAGTGAAGAACAGTCTCCAGGAGGTAGGCATATCATTATCCAAGTATACCATAAAGGGAAGACTTCACATGAACAGAGGGTTCACCACAAGGTGCAAGCCATTCATAAGCCTCAAGAATAGAAAGGCCAGATTAGACTTTGGCAAAAAACATCAAAAACGCCAGCCCTGTTCTGCAAGAGCATTCTTTGGACAGATGAAACTAAGATCAACCTGTACCAGAATGATGGGAAGAAAAAAGTATGGAGAAGGCTTGGAACAGCTCATGATCCGACGCATACTACATCATCTGTAAACAATGGTGGAGGCAGTTGTGATGACATGGGCATGCATGGCTTCCAATGGCACTAGTGTTTATTGATGATGTGACAGAAGACAGAAGCAGACGGATGAATTCTGAAGTGTTTAGGGATATTCTGTCTGCTCAGATTCAGACAAATTCAACAAAGTTGATTGGATAATCAATCATAAAGAGCTGTGATTCCTAAACCCTTCCTTCAATATGGATGTGAATACCCTTACCCTAAAGCTGAGATTCTGCACTTAAAGCCCATATTCATGATATAACTGTAACTTTAAGATGTTTTGGTAAAACAGCTAAATATGTCTGTGTCCAAATATATATGGACCTAACGGTATGATTAGATTGCTTTTATTGTATAGCCTATAGTGGATTTGTTTAGTTCGGGTCCTACACAAAACAACAGAACCCATTACAACGGCTAAAGTGTACTGGCACTAAAGACTAAAAGTAAAAAAAGAAAAAAAGCTTGTTTTCATACACTTGGAACACGGTTCTGAACCCAGTATTTTTCAATTTGATGGATAGTTGTTACTCCGGAAATAATATAGGTTTTTAAAGTTTGCTTACCAAGCCTCTCGTTAGCTGATCACTTCTCTCCAGACTGTCACTGATGAAGGACAACAGTTCTTGACCCTTGAGAGGGATTGATATTCAGGACTAACGTTTTTGGAACTGGCTATTCAAATGTGGGCTTCAAGCTAGCTACAGTTGCCAATATTCGTCCAGAAATGCACAGCCGTGAATGCAGTCATTTAAAGTGGTAAAATAGGTAACACAGATTATCTACATAGCTGGTTGGCTAGCTAGAAAGTTTGCTAACCTCCTTGAGTTTTTCCTCCAGTTCCTCTCCCCGCTCATCAGTTACATTCATTTCTGTTGACTTGAATTGCAAGATGTTTAAATGTTAAAAATGTTTTCATTGAAAAACATGTATCATCGATTGGGGCTCACGCGCCCAAACGCGATTGGTTGTTGGATCACCGCCGTTAGGCCACCATATCGTTCATCTTCACGTTCAGATATTTTCATATATTTATTTATTATATATAGTATATATAGTATAGATGACTTAGATGGCATTGCATTCAGACATAACTTTATTGTATATTTACAAATGTTTTTGCAATCATTGTACAAACAGTCGTAATCCGATTCGAGAAATAAGGAAAATAAATGAAACCAACACTAAAAAGGAACATATTCTAGGCTACAAGGCTTACTGAGATGTTAATGTATTGAAAATAACTGTAGGAAATCAACCGTGTGCCCTCAGAAAAGGGAGATACCTTCCACCTGTTCAACAGGAATTAAGAAATATACTCTTGATAACATATGATATAGCATATTCATTTAATAGCAGAAATGCTAGGGTTTGGTTCTTCTTGCCACAACACTATGGTGCCTCTTGTTTCCCGGTTGCCTGAAAAAAAGATAGCAAGTGATGATGAAATGGGAGAGGATCTAGTAATATGGATGTAAATATACAAAATGATGCATGCACCTTGTTCTCTAGTGGGTAAAATGACTGTCTAAATAATAATAAAAAAGTCAAACCGTATGATGGCTGACACCACAACATTTAGGATGCATACCTGTTTAAAGAGCTGAGCACCAAGATAGTTGGTTGCCATGCTCCTCAGGTTGGTCTTCCCGCCTACTTTGCAGCGCATATACCCATACAAGTTGGCCCATTGTAAAGCCACACCCATGACCACCACTGCCTGTAAGAAGACATTAGAGTGTTAGTGTTTAGTTAGTTAGACATTAGTTAGTGTTAGTGACATTAGTGTTTTCCCATTGGATTAAATTGAGATGAAACAATACAACACCTTCAGATTTCTTGTCCTGGGAATCCCCAACATGCATAGTGTCTTACATCATAGAGCTAGAAGAGTTATGTATTCATTTATCCATTTCAATTTAAATAAAAAGCGCTGAACTCACCAGCCACTTAAACTTGAAGGAGAAAAGAGTGCTGAACACAAAGATAACCCAGAGGATAGGACACACAATTAGGCCTAACCAGAAGATCCTTGACTCAGAGTTGGAGGGAACCTTTCTATTAGTTGCCTGCAGACGAGAAGAAGAAAGAAGCACAGAGTAACATTACACAGAAATCTTTTTGAGATTTGATGGTGAATATACAGATTACTAAATCATGAACTGTACAAAACTGTGGCCCACCTTTCTGGACTCAAACACCCAGTGACTCTTTCCATCGTCATCCACCTGATTCCACCACCTCAGGCCCACCAACAACCTGCCAGTTACATTCTGACAAAGAGCAAAGGGAATCTGTCACCAACTGCATTCATCATAACACACAGAGACACAATATAAGCCCAGTTGTATCCAATTGGATGCCATCACACTGTGACAAACACATCTCAAACGCCAACCTGTGGGAACTCACCAAACAAGAAAAAATAGAAATCCAAATCAGGAGAAGAAAATGGAACTGGATAGGTCACACACTCAGAAGACAAAACAAATCAATCACAAAGCAGGCTCTAACACGGAACCACAAGGCGGGAGGAAGAGAGGAAGAACCTAGAAACACCTGGAGAAGAACCGCAGAACAGGAGATGATGGCGGAAGGGCTGTGGTGGCAACAACTGGATTGGAGAGCACAAGAACGGAGAGGATGGAGGGGGTTCATCAATGGCCTATGCCCCCTAGGGAATTTAAAGGCCTAACTAACTAACACTGTGACATTCCACTCACCTTGACTGTCCAGAAGTCACATGAAAGAAGGAGAATGATGGTCACCATACATGCAATGAAGCTACTGCTCAGTATTTCACAGAGTAGATAGACTAATATGGCACTTGTGCGAAAGAAGAGATGGAAGAAGGTGGCCAGAGGATGCCTACAACACAGAGCACGATATGATTAGGTCAACATCTCTTGAAAAACAACAGTTTCTTGTTCATTGTAATTCATGATCTGAGGTCTCATATGTGACAATAGGAAAATAACTCGTAAAACTCACTGGATATTTGATTTCCTCTGACTGACTGCATCGTCGTCCTCACCAAAAAGTGGAGCATCTGCCGAATCCTGAGATGATTAAAGTGAAATGGTGACGGCTAGCTATATCACAGGCTGCACCATGTCTCAATATAACATCTCTGCCTGTACACATTCCTACAGTCTGGGTCAGATGTATTCAACACAAGTCAAGCAAATAATTACATGAAAAACATTTGTGTAAAGTTATTACAGTCGTTTAGGGTTAGCTATAGCTTCAGCAACCGACAGAACAACAACAAGTTACATATACCGACATATGTCGCAATCAATAAATACTATTGAATTATTTGTTAATTGACTTTTATAATACTATATAATATAAGTTCTCACTTGTCTCAACATATTCGACACTCGGTACCCACTTCCTGATGACGTGTAGGTAAACAAACGTTTAGGACCTTACATATATATGGGTGTCTGAATAGGTTGCCTGATTAAAATTCCAGTGGCTGTTGCTGTCCTGAACTTGATAAAAGAGGAAGGAAGGATAAACAATGTGATAACATGTTTATTTATCTTCTGTATGTCATGTAGAGAAGATGCCTTAAATGTATTTTGTCCTTTTTTGTAAAATGTCCCATTTTAGTTTAATATAATTTTTTAATGTTTTGATAAACAGCACAATAGTGAAATGTTTTACAACAACAGGGGTTTCTCATTCAAGATACACAATGTGAAAGCATCATACAGTAGGCCAAGAAACAAATGTGTACATTTTGACCATTTTAAAATAAAATAAAAATTCATGAAAGGCCTACACTGCAGTTTTGCAGTTCAACGGTCAATATTTGCCTGGTGACCTGGTTGTAAAGCTGAATGTTTACCAGAGCTCATCAACTTTATAAACTAGGAACATGTGCACTCATGTGACAGTCACACTGTCAGGAACAAAGGTCACCTGAAGTCCCTTCACTTCTGTCACAAGCGATCAAGATGTCTAACACTCCAGATGTGTTCTTCCTTCTCTGTCTCCTCGGGGGAACAAACGCCCTGTACAAACAATGGATCCCAGACACCAACTTTGAGAATAAGACCAACTGGGACAAAGGATCTGTGCCTTGTGGCAATGACAAGGTGCAGTTTTTGGCACAAAGGAAAGTGGCTGTATACGTGGAGATGGCCCACTCTATTCTAGAGATGAGGCTGCCGGTTGATGGGGAGTTCATCCTGTCTTCAGGGGCTGGCTTCTCTGCCAGTGACGGACAGGATCCTGACTGTGGAGCCGGTGTCACAAACCAGTTCAAGGACTTTGAGTCTCTGCAGTGGTTCAACCCAGCTTTGTGGCAGGCAGCCTCCACAGTAGACGACCTGGAGAAAAGTCAGTTCCTGTTCTCAGTGCATGAGGAGAGCGTACCCTGCCAGTACGATGACGTGGTCTTCCGGACCCGCTCCTCGTTCCGTGTTGACACCACCTCCAACCAGGCCAGTGTCCCGGTGCAAAGTGTATCTGTGCTAGGGAAGAAGTTCAGCAGCAGCTCAGAGTACTCCCAGTATCTGGGGTCAAACAGTGGCCGGCTGCAGTTTCATGGAACCTCGTCCCTTAGCCCTGGGGCTTCAGGCTGCAGTGATCCCTCTGGCTGTGACTGTGGAAACTCTGTGAACCACAACAGGATCTGTGAAACTGTATCATGTGATCCTCCGATTTGCAAGAAGCCACTGCGCCCTGCGAGACACTGCTGTGATGTGTGTGGTGCCATTGTCACCGTCCAGTACTCCTCTGGCTTTAACTTGGAGACTTACCGTCAGCATCTGGATGACCTCTTCCTTGGTCTGCCATCATACAAGAACATCCAGTTGGGCATGTCCAAAACGTTCAAATCCCGGTGGTTCCTCAGTGAGGCTACAGCTGAGATCCAGATAGTGCTCCTGGATGGTGAGACTGGAGCTCAGTCTGGTATGGTGGCGGAGGGTCTCGCTTGGGACATACTGAAGGATATCCAATCACAAGGCTCACTCTGGGGCATTTCTGGGGGGGAGTTCAAGGCCTCCTCTGGGAGTAACAGCAGTGACAGCCAGGGGGGAAATACAGGGATGGTGGTTGGAGTTGTGTTTGGGGTCCTGATTTTGGTGGCAGGCCTAGTCCTCATGGGTTACCTCTTTCACAGAGGCATTGTCCAAATGCCAACCATAAGAATTCCCTCTCTGAGCGACTTGAAGAAAAGTGAAGAAGAAGAGATTGGGGACCTGGGTGGCCCCATGGACCATGGCTATGACAACCCCATGTTTGACAAACCTGGCTTGATGCCTGCTGTACCTGTTCTGTATGGGAAAGAAACCACCAACTCTATCTCTCTCACACAGTCAGGTGTGCATTTCGTAAACCCAGCATATGATGATAATGAAACTGATTTCAATGCCTAAAGCTTATTGTACTGCATCTGTCAATATAATGAGCACAGTTTTATAATTTAACTTCTAAGAGATAGAGTTCTAATGTAATTTGGGAAATGTATAAAGAGTATGTTTCATGCTTGAGATAATTTTCATAATTGTAAAACAATCTTAGTAGGATCATACAAAATGTACCAGCACATAAACATCTTTACATCTGATTCAGTATCTTCCTGCTTGGGAAATAAAGAGATTTTACTGCATGAATCATTGAATTAATGATAATTTCCCACTAGATTAAAGGTCCAGTATGTAAACTAACATTTAAGCTTTCTAAAAGCGTCCTAATTGTTATTATGACTATGTACAGAGGTACCGATCAGGGAATAAGACTCATTGAAAGGAAAACAGTATTTAATTTGCTTTTCTTGTCTGGAAACACAACAGCTAATGTCTGACAATGTCCATTTTGTGGGATTATATTATTATGGAGGATGTTGTTGTTTGGATCTTCTAACTGAATGTCTATGCCATGGCCAGAGGTGGCAGATTTCCAACAAACTTCTGCCCTGCTCCTTTAAATCATTGTTGTTCAAACTACAGACACAAATGTTGAGGACAGTCCTTGACTTCAATAATGTTAAACACAATGTCAAAGAACATTTGGACAAATAAAAGATTCTTAAATGGACTTTTCTTTTCACTTTATTCCTCATTGTTGGTTGTCCCACAGCCTTAAAAGACGCTTTGTTCTATATTCACCACTAGATGGTAGCATAACCATATAGACCTTTAAATTAATGCTATGTAGCCATTTATTCTTAAAGAATATAATGTATAAATGCCTCATGAGCTTAGTTCAACTGTCTTACCTCTTCAGAATGTATTACATTGTTTGTAAACGTAATGTCAATGTAATTGAAAACAAACACTCTATAGCTTCAAAACATTGTCAAAATTATCATGTTGATCTCATGGATAGTCAGTCCTTCAGCATCCATAGTTCCATCTATGAAATTGAGAGTGGTTACATTTCTCCAGCCCCATCCCTCATAGATGAGCTCTTCAGTGGTAGAAGATCGCTAGGGCTGACCAGTGACACCACGTTGTCCTTCTTTGAGAGCCAGACAGTAGGATATAAGGGCTCCATGAAGTCAGCCTGGTACTTATACAGGAGTGTAACAGTCTCAGTCACACCATAGAAAGCAACTGAACCCTTCTCAAAGTCAATGTAGACCCCTATCCTTGTGACCGCACTGGCTTCCAGTAGGGCTTCTGCATTGTCATGCCAAGCTGAGAAACCCCGGCCCTTTCTTCCTAGACACCAGGAGAAGTGATTCCCTGTGATGCAGCTGCTGCTCTCCTCACCTTTACGATTGATGCTCTTGTAGGTGAGACCTACATGTGCCTTCTCGCCACTCAGCTCCACCTCAAAGTAGTGCCGCCCCAGGTAAAGGCTCTCTGAGGTCATCACCTGGCGCCAGTATTCAAACCGTGTGGGTGTGTCTGGGTAAGTGTGCTGCCAGGGGCTGGTGTTGGTCACCTTCCTGTTGTCTTCGGTCAGTCGCAGGAATTTGTGAGTGGTGTCTGGGTCGAAACTAAGATTGCTGCCATCTGCAGGGAAGATAACACATATGTCAACCAATGCCCCAATTTGCAACATCTAAATGTGAAAAGTGGTGTAAATGTAAATAGAATGAGACAATTCATTGATAGGTTGGTTGAAATTAAGTAGTTGCTAGTGAAGAGGAACACATACACTTTAGGAAATCCTCTCTAGTCTCAGGGTCAGGCTGAGCCTCTGACATGTCAGCACGGACCATGGTTTTAATACCCAGTTTCTCTGTTGGAGAGAGGGGAGTTATCCTGTAGGTAAATGCAGGTACAGTACATCCACTGCTTTAGGAGACTCAGCGTTTGTGCACACTCACCACTCTTGCGTATCTCTTTCAGCTTGTCCCTGTATGTAGAGAGCAGCTGGTCACACAGCTCCTGTGTGGACTCGGTGACCACTCGGCTGAAGGAGGCCAGGTGGTCGATGAGGCTGATGTACACCCCAGGCAGACACATGTCCACTGCCCCCTTCTTCCACTCAGAGTACTCCTAAAGTCGCCCACCAGGAGGAGTCAGTGCACTGAAACTAAGAGCTGAAGCCTCACACAGACTGTTATTAGAAGCATTCTAAGTCTATATGGTTATAACATTGCCAGCTTACATGTCATTTTCCACTATCTGATAATACTAGCATATGGACATCTACATCATGAAACTGTTGAAAGGTGTTGAAACATGAAAGGATCTCAAATACCGTAGACACTGTCAACATATTGACATACAAAATAAACATGTGATACCTCAGTGACTGTACTGTACAGTACTTTACAGATTCACTGTGACATAGGAGATGCATCATCATGCAATCGGGTTGACATTGTGGATCTCACTGCTGTTTTGTGTGTGCCTCTGACCTGCAGGAAGTCAACGTCCGTCTTGTTCCTGGAGAGCTTCTCCACCCGGGCCAGAGTTTTCTTCAGCTCTACTCTCCTCTGCTCCAGATGGGCCTGGATGCCCTCCACCTGCCTCAGAGCTTGCCTCTGCTCCCCTTCCAGCACCTCCGCAGCCCCCCTTCTGGCCTCCTCCACGGCCGCCTGCAGCAGGGAGAAACGCTGCTCGATCACAGCCCGGACATCTCCCACAGAGTTCTGAGGAGGGCAGGGTGGGGGGCATAGGAATGGAGGAGAGAGAGGTGATTGAGGTGATGTGTTAGGGAAAATGAGGGGGTAAAGATGGCAGAAAAAAGCATTGGAAGGATATTGTGTGAACTTGCATCTGTTTTATATATGATTTATGTTGGTGTACAGTGTTAAGAGGAGCCAATAGTAGATAACAGTGTACCTCTATGGACACATTGTTGCTCTGTAGCTTGTCAATTGCATTCTCTGCAGCTGAGATGGTCTTTGTAATCTCCCCTTGCTTCTTCTGTAGCTCTGTCTATAGACAATCATACACAAACACACATATTCTTACAGTACATATGAGGAAGAGATCTGTTTCTTAAACAGTTCCATGTGTAGGGATAAAAGATTACCAGCATAGCCCATAGGAAAATGTTTCCCTCTTTCCTGACTCTGCGAGAGGGTAATCTTTCTGAACAGCTATTACACAATGAGCAGGCTGTATCACATGTCACACAGTCTGGCTCTAATGATAACTAATGATGACTCTGCCTAAACATTTTCCTTCCTTCCTCTCTCTGAATCAGAGGAAGAGTGTCATTACATGATGCAAAGAGAGGTATCGGAGTTGGGGCAAAAATGAATGGACACACTGTTCAAATTCATTCTTAGGTCCTACGATAAAATATCATTGTGTTGTATTGTGCTTCTGTGTGTATGTGAATACCGTCAGCACCTCGATCTGTCTGCGGGCTTCCCCTACAGGTAGAGTGGTGTGTCCCTGGTGCTGCTGTCCCTCACAATCCCGGCACACACAGCAGCCATCCGTCTGGCAGTAGAGCTCCAGGGGAAGCTGGTGTACGTCACACGTGCAACACTCTATGTCCTGTAAGGGCTCCACTAGACGGTGGTTCTGGAACTTACTCTTCTCCAGGTGGGGCCTGAGGTGGGCCTCGCAGTAGGACACTAGGCAGGTGAGGCAGGACTTGAGTGCCCTGCAAGGGCTCTCGATGCAGGAGTCGCACAGAACATCCTCTGGGTTCAGTACGTTAGAGGTGAGGGTGGTGTTATCTTCTGGCTCATCAGTCCTCCCAGGGTCCCCTGGTTCCTCTGTTGTTTTGATCTCTTGGCTTACAGTGGAGGGATGGGTCTTCTCCTTATCATCCTCTTCATTGATGATGGGGACTTCCATTGCCTCCATGTCCAGATAGGCTCTTTGTCCTGTATCAAGCTCTCGCTTCTCTCCTTGAGGGCCCTTTTCCGGTTCAGAACCTTCCCTCTCTAGGAAGCTGGGCTGGTGGCCTTTGTTAGTCTACCGTGGCTTCTGAGATATCAGAGCTCTAACACCTTCTCTCTCTCTCTCTCTCTCTCTCTCTCTCTCTCTCTCTCTCTCTCTCTCTCTCTCTCTCTCTCTGTCCAGCTCCATACCCAAGACAACGCAGTGAGCACTCAAGAAAATAAATAACCACGCCTTGACAACGCTATAGTGAGTCAGCAGCAGTAGACTCCTCTAATTTCACTCCTCCCCTCTCTTTCTCTCTCCCATTTTTGTGTCTCCTCCCTCTCTCGGCTAAAGCACAGCTGAACTGGATAACTGTCGGGAGGTTATGTATGAGGAAGTATGACCATTGAGTGTGTTTTGATCCAGCCAGGGAGGATAAGGAATGTGGTTTCTGTTTTGATGAATCATACAATTGTGTATTATAAGAGACTTGCTGTACAGTCAAATATGTACACAATGCTATCTACCTCTTCTACCCAAAATAACCTAAACCAGTACATTGTGTTCACTTCAACTGACTCTATGACCCTGAGCAAAACGGGTGCCATAGCTTTAATAATATACCTACTGTACTGAACAGATAAAAGTGTTTATTCATTGTATTCTTTGACCTCAGGGTGTCTTGACATTATCATAGATGAGTCATGCAATGTCCAGAAATACTGCATGTTTGAAGGGGATCACTGTGGAGCAGCCTGACAGTGTTTCCTTTTGATTACACAGTTAGGAATGTTTCTGGATAGCAGCATATCCGCCCATACTTCCCGAGACTCTCTCTAACCAACCACATGCTGTAATGTTTATCTTAAAATATGGAAGATACTGAACTGAAAAAAAGACTCTTAAAGACCTTGTGGAAAACTCACACAGACAATAATTGTTTATACACAATTAGGGAGGGGCAGGAAATAGAAACAGGATGTAGATCATCTGGGTAGATAGCTGCCACTGTGAACAGGGAGAGTGCACCAGGTACAATGAGTGTTCGTCCAGTCTAAAAAACAATAATACATGCTCATACTATGATCAGGGTTTATTGAAGGGTTTAAAAAAAAGTCCTTGGATTTATGGACTCTGCTTGAAGTCTAGTCAGTAAACTAAGGCAACTAATTGGCCTCCTTGCATGGAACAACATTATAAGAATGGTGCATGAATAAATGAGTATCATCTTACTTTAAAGCTCTGTAACCTCTGACTCCCTCATTGTTGTTCTCTTTACCCTTTCTTCTGAGGCTATGGGAAACAGCTCCCATGCCTTCTCCACAAACGGCTGAAGAAGGCAAATGCTCACTCTCATTAGTGTATTTGTTTATTAAGGAAAATAATTGTTTAAAAAATAAGCATTCACTGTTGACATCTATTTAGATTTCTGGTGCACCTAACAATATCTACTGACACAATGACATGAACAGCTGGAAGACTGTCAAATCAACAGTACAAGGACCTTGACATCAATAAATGCTGTATGAGCAATACAGTGAGAGATATCCTCAGGATAAATGTGAAATGTAAAACCTAATTGAGTGTCAATAAATAAAAAGCAGGTTAATGGCTTTAAAGCTCTACCATGAAAAGAGCTAACAACACAATGTACTGTTTAATGTACTATTTCATTATAAAAACACAATGGGGTTTTATCCCTTCAATAAGATAATGATCAAATAATATATTAGGATAATATATAAGGATAAACTATTCTCTCATAGCCTGAATAATAAAAAATAACAATTGGCCTCCTTTAACAGCAAGACAAGCTGAAACTGGTTTGATCTGGCATACTGGATGTAAACAAATATATTGGTATAAAACATATAAATGCACATCAGTTGAATGATACAGGCCAAAGCGCTCAACAGGTGAAAAACATCCTTATCAACAGAGTGCTGTTAATGCACAGATAACAGGGAGATCAAAAACTGCAAATACAACTTATTGATTGGAGACTTGGTCTAATGGATTAACAAACAAATAACAAAACGCATGTAAAAAAAAATCATGTCTTAAAGACATTTAGTAACAAATGCACAGGCACAAGGAGCACAGGCACAGGTAGTATTGTACAGTACATACCCCACAGGGGCAAACATAGGCTAAGAGAAGTGTTGAGGAGAGGAAGACCCCACCTTCAGCTCTCTGCACACCACCAAATGGCATACAAGGACACTGTGGCCCCATACGCTGTATTCTGTAGATACAGGTCCAAGCAGTCTTGGACTCTTATCACTCTCTCTTGATCCTGCTAGGATTCAAGACACCTTTTAGATATCTTCAGTTCAAGGGTAAATCCAAAGAGTAAAGAAAACACAGGCATCCTACTCAGGATTTTGATAGCTCATCCCCCACTTGTCCACTGATATTTGTCTTCAAAATGTCCTTTCTGTCTGGCTCCTGCCACAGAACCAATAGCGATAGTCAGCACTCACTCACAGCTCTGTGTCCTCTATACAGTCTGGGTCTTCTATGGTCTCCAGGCGCCTCTTACAGGCGTCCAGGATCTTCTTGCGAGGCCCCAGGGGTATATGAATGCTCTTGAGGTCGTGGTCAGAACACAGCAGCAGTGCTTCTAGGTCAATCTTCTCCCTTTTGAAGATGGGGATGAACTCGTTCATGGTCTGCGTGGCCAGGAACACCTCCAGAGGGCTGGTCTCTGGCTCGTCGTCATCGTCCAGCCCCAGCTCCACCTCATCCCAGGGCAGCTCCTGCCTGTTCCTCTCCTGCAGGCTGTGGGCACTGCCGATACTGTCGTCCAGGCTGGGCGAGCGATGTAGTCGGCTGCGCAGACGTACGTTCGGTCCCGTCCGCTCTGTGCCTGTCAGGCTACCCTCATCCCGCCCACCGATGCCAAACAGTCCCCCACTAACGTAGTTCCTCCTGAACACCATGGTGCCCAGGCCAGGTCTGTTGAATAGGGAGTCGTGGCCTGAATCGGTACTGATCTCAGAGTAGTCCACGTCAGGCCCGTGGAGGTCCGGCTCGCTGATGGCACGCGAGATGGCATCGTCGTTGTCTCTGGGGAACATGTCGCGGATGTTGCGACGGGCATGGTCCCTGGGGCTCATGTAGGTGCCCTGTTTGAGGAACATGACATCGTTGCCCAGCTGCAGACCTGAGAGGGAGCGGACACTCTTCCTCCCGTCCTCATAGATCTTAAAGGTCCCCTCTCCTTGCTTCCTCTTCTCCAGTCTCTTCTGGATCTTAGTCTTCCCTCGGGTTGTGGCATGAAGAGTAGCCTACAGGGACAGAATGAACACTGGAATCAACCACAAACAATATTTGGGGATCTTTGCAATTGGTAGTGAAGCAAGGAGAAACATCCATCTGCAATAATGCATAAAATGTTGGCTTTTTGTAAGCTAAAGAGCGAGATTCATGAGATACTTTTCCATGAGTAGCTGCATGGCAGTGTTACAGCTGACCTGAGAGTATGGCACACTGACGTTGGCTGCATTGAAGTGGTGCACTTTGCGGCTCACAGAGCTGCTGGTGTAGCTGGAGAAGCTCATGGCGTCAGACACGGAGGCCTCCGACGCCTCCTTGTGGAAATTGCGCTCCATGCGCTTGTGGTGCTTCCTCTGCATCTTCACACACTGCTTGATGCGTCGCTCTGCCTCGCGGAACGCCCGGTCCCTCAGCTTGCTCACCAGCTTGGGGTTGAGGGCCGTCTGCTTGGCAGCGATGGAGTCCAGGTAGCGCACGCAGTCCATGTGGCTCTTGGTGGCGGCCATGTCCAGAGGGGTGTGGTAGTCGTTGTCCAGGCACCACACGTTGGCACCGAAGCACACCAGGAAGGAGAGGCAGTTATGGTGGCCATTGGCAGCTGCCAGGTGGAGCGGTGTGTTCCCCCATATGTCACACTTGTCTGGGTTGCCCCTACAAGACAGGACCAGGAGAATAGATAACAGATATTAACAGATATTAATCTGAATCAGAGCCTTGAGAGAGTGTGGAAGTGTGTTCATCCTTATTCTACTTCTGAATAGTCAATTTTGAAGAAATCTCAAACAGTTTATTGTGCCAACAGATAGTAATTATTAACAGAGTTGTTGTTCCAAAGGCTAGATCTTAGCTAGTTGCAATATGACCCAGGATAAGGATTACCCTCACCTTTGTCTTCCATCGAGGTAAACCTAAATATAGCAGCACACTCATGTGTAAGCACATGATTTTTTTATCATGTTTTCAGCACTGACCTCTCATCCATGGATTGTTCTTTGGGTCTTCATAAATCATTTAAAGCCTTAACACGACACAAACTCTTTGTATCAGTGAACAGCCCCAACATAGTTCTGTATGTTAACTAATTCTCAACAACACAAAACTGATCACGTACACATGTGGTTGGATAAACTGTAGCCTTGTTTTAAACCTCCCTCCTGTTCATGGGAGGGATGTCCCCTGTATGATAGGCTTCCTCCATGCTCACTAATTCCTCTATCATCATCAGCCAATGAACCCAGGGTCACCTCCATCAGTGCTGCACCGTAATACGACCACCAGCTTGCCAGCACTGCAACTACACTACTAGTATCCTGTTTCAAAGGGAGACCGGTTAGGTTACACCTGAGCACAACCTTGCATGTATGGTGATGTCATGCTGAATTCCTCCAGTCATAGAGCATGGATCTGGCTGGCTGATATGGGAGACAGGCATTCGAACCCTGCAGCAGAAATACTGTCTCATAATACAATAGGTCCATGGTATGTGTTCTCATTTCTGGGGAATCCTACTGTAATTATTTTTCATTTATTCCATTACACATACATGATAAAGTGATTAACAACAGGTGTTGAGGGAGGGTGGGGTGTTTGTTATTTGATGTAGAAAATACTACTAAAAATGTATTACAATGTATATCTAGGTAACAGACAGATGAAATAATAATTTTGGTTCAGCACCTTTTCCAGACTCCACTGCATTTAACCCTCAAACAATGTCAATGCACATAATTAACTTTCAGATAATGTAAATATTGCTCACAAGTTATTTTCAATTGAAATGCTTGCAGACAGGATTTGACCTCAGCAATATCCCTACATTGCATTGTCCAATGTAGCTTGATTAATATTTGATGGGCTGCCTGTAGGTGAAGCCATGGCAGAAGCAGAGATGTATTATTGATGGGCAAATGCTGCAAATTGTACACAAGTAGCAGAGAAGCTGTGTGCCTAGATCCAAGCAGAGTAAGGATTAGCACTGTCTCATCTGCCTGACCCTGATTTCTACCTTTGGCCTCAAACACACCTGTACACACCTAACATAGTGTACAGATACAGACACAGATACAGAATACTTTATTTATCCCCAAAGGGCAATTCAGTTCCCACAGTTCATGGCCACAAACAATGCAAGATCACACAACAAAACACTCATCACTGGAGCTCAGCACCCAGTCCACGGTTCACAAGTGCAAGTCCAACAGTTCAAGCTTAAGAACAGATTCAAGGGATGAAAAAAGTGCATAAAAGTGCATAAAAGTGCATAGGAGATGGCAGGACCCCATCTTTCCCTGCTGGGCCTACTCATTTAACAGCCGAATGGCTGAAGGAATAAATGAGGTATGAGGTAACTAATGGCAAGTGTGGGAGGGAAGGAGACGTTAAGGATCAGGTGGAAAGCCAACAGGTCAGTGTGATAGCGATAGTTAGCTGCAGTAGGCTCCAGGGAGTGGAACACTAAAGACCTGGGTACTTGGCCTTGTGTCCAGGAAGCAACAATGAAGCAATTACAAACATTTACTAAAATGGGGCGGGAGAAAATCTGTACTGTAATATCAGGGACAATTTAAAGCATATACAGCTCTGTAGCTTACATTGAAAATAATATAATACAGTATGTTTTAAAGAAGTAACAAATATGTAGCCATGAATTGTCATAGAGTGCTTTATATCAGGACGTACTATACAATAATGTTATGTAACATTTTAGACATATTTATCTTATCTCTGGACACCTTATGACAATATATAGGCCTATTACTAAAAATAATCCATTATATCGTACATCTCCTGCACTCTCCTCTGTTTGTTTGTCTTTATAACAACACAGATGAATGCTATTGTATTATGTCCATAATAAATCCACCAAGCATCACACTGGATTGCTGCTACCCCCATTAAGTTGTCAAATATCATTGAAATTATCTCTATTATCTCCCTGGATATCATGGGTGTTGGTCTATGAGACACTAGTGTGACCATAAATGTGTATTTTTTTAGTATCAGATGTCACTCAAACATTTTAGTAGAGGGGTTAGAGGGTTTGTTGTTTGTCATTTCATTGTGTGTAAGAAATCTGTACAATGTGCCTTTCCAGAGCAGTAAATGTCTAAAACATTTATGTACACTATGCACCGTGGGAAATCCTGTGATAAGGTTTATAATCAACAAATGTATCACCACATGGTGCCATGGCACACTACATTGTTTACCCTGTGTGCATTTTCCCTGATCAAAATCGTACAGGGCCAATGGACCACATCAGGCCTAACTGAGCCTTTGCTAATACAGTATATTGTGTGCTTTCAATAGTGATGAATACAGCCCACAAGTCTGTGTGTAGGAATTTCACCCTTATAAAATAAGATGTCTTGCAGCTCCAAAAGCATTTAATCAAGCAACAACGTAATTGTCCAAGCAAAATAGTATCATACAGTATACAACTGGGTAAAGAAAGGCAACTCAGTACAATTATGTTTGAGAGGCACACATTATATACTGTACAAGAGACCCCAAAGGTGTGGATACCCTGGAGGTGAGCAGAGGTTAACAATAATAGGGGGCAAGGTTAATAGTAGCCTATGCATGTCAATGAGAGGAGACAGTGCTTTGTCAGTCTGTATCAGGCAATCAAGTTGTTGGTCCTGCCTATCAATAGCCATCTTGTATCCTCTCATCGCAACCTGCGTACCCTCTCCCCCCACTGCTATCTCTTCCTCTGTCTTATCATCCCTAACCTCTCACCTGAATCCGGCCCCCCTGATGACATAAAACGTTATCTCTCTCTCCTCAACTATATCTCCTCTGCATCAGCTAAAGCTTTTTACTACCATTCCAGAATTCAATCCTCTCTGACCAAAGGAAACCCTTCTCCACATTTTCCTCACTTCTCAACGCCACCTCCTCCCCCTCCTCCCTGTCTGTGGATGACCTTGTTAGCTACTTTGAAAAGAAGGTTGATGACAATAGCAGCTCTTTCTCTCTACCTCACACCGACACTGCTACCATCCCTCCCAAACCCACTGCGCTAAACTCTCTGTCTCTGGTTTATCTGCTCTTTCCCCCCCTTCTCCCCTGATGATATTCTAAAACTGGACACATCCAAACGGGCAACCACCTGCCCTCTTGATCCTATCCCCTCCCCCCTTCTCCAATCCATTTCCTCCTTTCCTTTCCACCACTATAATCAATTCCTCTCTTTCCACAGGATCGTTCCCAGCTGCCTTTGAGACAGAGTCCAGCGTCTTCTCAAAAAAACAACTCTTGACCTGTCTGCCGGCCATAACTACATCCCTTCTCTCCTCCTAAAACCCTTGAATGTGCTGTCTTTTACCAACTGTCTCACTATCTCCTTCAGAACAACCTCATTGACCCTCACCAATCTGGCTTTAAGGTTGGGCACTCTACTGAGACTGCTCTCTTGCTGTCGGCAGAGGCCCTCCATTCTGCTTGAGCTTCATCCCTCTCCTCTGTTCTCATTCTTCTGGAGACCAGCGGTTCCAGAGGACTGCTGTCCTCTCCGCAAGCCTGCACCACAGGGGTCCCCCAGGGCTCCGTCCTAGGGCCCAAACTATTCTCCCTCTATAACAAAGATCTCTTGGCTCTGTAATTTCATCACATGGTTTCTCCTACCATTTCTATGCAGATAACACTCAACTCTTTTCCCCCCTCTATCTCACAGGTGGCGACACATGTCTCTACGTGTCTTGCAGGCATCTCTGCTTGGAACCCACCACCTCAAGCTCTTCCTTCCTTGGAAAGCATCCTCCGAGACAGCCAAGAACCTTGGGGTGTTCCTTGACAACCACTTATCCTGTGTGGTGAGCATCACAGCGACAGCACGCTCTCGTAGATTCTTCTTCTACAACATCAGGAGGATACATCCATTCCTAAGCAGAAAAGCAGGACAACTCTTGTTCCAGACACTTGTGATCTCCCGCCTTGACTACCGCAACGCACTCATGGCTGGGTTCCACGCCTCTGTCATCAGACCTCTGCAGCTCATCCAGAATGCTGCCGCCTGTCTGGTGTTCAATCTCCCCAATCTCCCATGTCACCCCCCATGTCGCCTACCGGGCAGCAAAGGGAACAGCCCCACTCTACTTGCAAGCGATGGTCAGCCCCCAAACCCCTGCCCGGTCATTCTGCTCTCTTCCATCTCGTGGCACTGCCACTTCCAAGTGGATACATCAGTCGTGCTACTCGGTCACAACGTTTCACTGTCCTGGCGGCCCGCTGGTGGAACGAGCTGCCCACTGCTGTCAGGACTGCAGAGTCACTACCTACTGTATCTACCTATCTGAAAACCCATCTCTTCAGGCTACATCTTAACTGTCCCTCCTAAAGACCTCCTCATCCTCACTAACCCCCTGTACAGTTTCTCTACTATAAATAATAATAATAATGAATAATTGTCTATCATTGTAGCGTCACAGTGATACACAGTGTTTATTCCATTTAAATTAACTTTCTCTGGAGAAAAGGTTACTGATATATCATGCTTCTGTTAATGGAAATGTAGTAGGACTTATTGTTCTATAAACTGAACTAAAATTATAGGATACATCCTCAGCCTATATTGTGTATTGAGTTATGACCTCTGTTTAATCATCATAATCAATAAATGTCCACCTGTTATTCTCTAGACCGATGTATTGTCTACTGTATCAAAGTAATAAAGCCAGGGCGTGTTGTCACATGACAACACAAAGGCTAAATCATTGTTGCATCACAAAACAGTGACTTGCTACTGGCCCCTGGTCATAGCATAGATCATTTTTTTATTATGACGACTGATGGATAGATGATTCACTTACTTAGATACATACTTGTTGTAAGTCGCTTTGGATAAAGACGTCTGCTAAATGCCAAAAATATTTAATGTAGCTACGAAACTCATTGGTATTGTTTATCAATTGCCAGGCAATCAAGTCCTTTAACAGGTTTTTGTTAATCAATATCAGGCAGCCATGTCACTGGCCATGACTTTGTCAGTCAATGCCTGTAGCAGAGAGTTCTCATGTGACTAACAATTTACAATTAACCACTTTGATAATGGGCCTCTTTCTCTGACTTGGAGGGAAACCAGGTCAGGCAGAAAACCACTGAAGAGGGCTTTTGTGTGTGACCATTTTACTGCTCCATCATAACTGAAACAAAGGCTAGGTCATTGTTGCATCACAAAACAGTGACTTGCTCAGTAAATACAGAGCCAACACAACACACTGTCATCTATTGATGTTATGTGAAGAAGTAGGCTAAAGCAAAGCTGAGGAAGGGGTACCGAGCCACAGCCTTGGATGGTGATGGTATGTCTCTCCTCTTTGCAAACAAGCGTTGCTATGTGTACAGTGTGTGACACTGACTTTATTACAGTCATGTGACAACACGCCCTGACTTTATTACTGTGATATAACAACACAACAGACAATACATTGGTCTAGAGAATAACAGGTGGACATTTATTGATTATGATGATTAAACAGAGGTCATAACTCAATACACAATATAGGCTGAGGATGTATCCTATAACTTTAGTTCAGTTTATAGAACAATAAGTCCTACTACATTTCCATTAACAGAAGCATGATATATCAGTAACCTTTTCTCCAGAGAAAGTTCATTTAAATGGAATAAACACTGTGTATCACTGTGACGCTATAGGCTAGGCTTACATTAAAGTCTAGAGTCGAAAGGTCAAGACCTGTATTTTTCTTTACTCAACCTGACTCCAAGGCAGCCTGCTCTCCTCTTTCATGGTTATAACACTCACTCTGCGCCACTTTGTGGCACCTTAACTGACCTACTTCGTAGGCTACTCAGGAGGTGTACCGTTACTCTACACAGTAGCCTTGTTATCTACATGGATAAAGACACACCGTGAAATGCCGAAAGCAAAAGGCATAATGGTAAAACGGCAGAAAAGAAAGAAAAAAAGGGCAAAACTCGTATGGTAAAAGTTCCTACCCTCTGCCCACGATTAGTCGCAGAGCCTCCAAATTGCCGTGATAAGCGGCCCATAAAGTTGGTGTCATGCCATCTTCGTCCGGCGCGTTCAGATCCTTCCGTGTAGCCTCTTTCAGCAGGTCCAGGTAGCCATCCCGGGCCGCTTTATGGTACCTGTCATTCATGGTACAACAGTATCAACTGACCCTCAACTCCATTACGCTCGATCATCATCTGGCCGTTTTAGAAGTGTTATTCTCTGCTGATGGTCTTCCATTGCAGCCACGGACGCGCTGTGAGTGAGAGTCGCGCGACAGACGGAGCGCGCATTCGGTATCCAGGGTCACCGGAGATGCGCACAGATCGGTCGGGGCGTGGTTATTAACAGTGCTGCGTCAAATCCAGGCTATGCTAATTGCTTTGGAGTATGCATGAGGACACTTGTTCCACAGATTATGGAGAACGCTATACACTTTATTAATTGAACATATATTGTTGAATTTCAAGTTCCACTCCAATAGACAGCCACATTGGAAAAATACTGTACTAGAACCTGGAATCATACAGTAGGCTACGAGAAATAGCAACTCCTCTTATCAAGAGCAATTTTAATTGAGCACAATAATAGTGGGACTCTCTCGCGAGGTGCCAAGTGATGTAATTTAGCCAAGGATTAACGGGACCTCGTGCCAGTATGTGTTAGTTAACATGTTGACTGACTGATTGGTCTGATATAGTCCAATGATTTTAGTTCTGATAATCATTTCAATTGTACTGTGTGAGAGCAACACTCACTTGTGTGATATATCATGTGCTCTTTGACATATATCAGATTTGTTTGGAATTCATGATTGTGCATATAATTCCCTTAGTTATAGGTGTGGTTTATGTTAACCACAGTGGTAGATGGATATAAAAGCAATGACGGGCCATGTCGCCACTTAGGACCTGCAACACACGCTTCACAGGCAGCTGCTGAGACATTGTACATTAACACCAATAATCAATGTAGTGCTTATTTTTTAAAGACTTCATTGGGAAAAAAATAGACCACATTGTTTGTGCTGATATAAGGGTTAATGTAATGTTAAAGTAATGTTTCAAATTATGACGAGACACAGAAAAATGTATAAGCAAGTGATCTTTGTGGTGTGAGCTATTTTCAGGCTTCCTTGCTAGAGACGAAGAACCTGATTCACCAACAGCCAGCTCTACTGGATTCTTTTTTATTTTAATAAACTAATTAATATACTTTATTTATTTATTTTACAAAAGATCAACATGTAAAATACATATTAACAGAATGTGTTAATAGCGTTTTCAAATAAATGGCAATAAATACCATTAGAAACATGATAGATGATTGAAGATTAATAGACTTGCAATTAACAACATGTTAAGCTACATGTGGTGAAAATGCATTTATTGTCATCAGCATGTGTTGTCCAAACGCGCGAATCATGCCCACACAGCGATGGGACTTACAAGTTTTAATTAGCCATAGGCTACTCATTTCACCACATCAACAGCCAGGGGCGCCGCTGGGGGGGGTAAGTTAGGACGATTCTAAGGGCCCAGCACAATATATTATATTTATAATAATATTATTATTATTATCATAAGGAAGTTAATGTAGCCGACTTCAAATTATAATTATATGTATTTAAAAAAGTGGAGTTTTGTTTCTCTATGTTTGACAAAATTAAGCCTTATTATTTACCCCTCTATTTAGTCATTGCATGGTTCAGTCCACCGCGCGCGAGCTGCTAGACTCGAGGAACGTTACCGCGAATAGTCTGACAAGGAGAGAGAAGATGATGTCACAGGCGAAGCCAACGTCAGGTAAGGGTCTCAAAGTCAGGTAAGGGTCTCAAAAGAGAAAAGTAACAAAGTCAGTGTCTCAAAAGAGAAAAGTAAAAGTAAAGAATGAGGAGAGTGACAAAAAAAAGAAGAAATGTATTCATTCAGACCTTCTTTTGGGGCCCATAACTTGTAGGCTACCTAGCCAACATTGTGTGGTTTAGCTCTAGCTAATCACTGTGTGGATGATCTAGTTAGCTCGCTATAGCTAATTAACATTAACTAATTAACATTAACTTCAAGTAATAATTAATAATTTCAGTTAAATATATGAGATGAGGGCAATTTTGGTCCAAATATAGGTTATTAGAGCTCAGTGTATCCAGCAGCTATGCACTCTTGCTATAGCTAGCTAGCTAGCTAGTATAATGTTACATGCTAATGACGTCATGCACAGATGCAGCTCCAGGATCAGGACTCCTTCCCTCAACCCACCTCCCAGGAGAAGGAGAAGGAGGTGAGCAGTAGGAGGTTTGGGGTTAACAAACAGATTTTGAATATTTTAATGTATGCTGCATTACCATGCAAGCATTGAATACAACTTTAGCTAATATTCATATTTAGTTAATAGTTCTTCCAGTAATTGCAATAACATTGACCACTGGCATCTTAATAATATTGTTAGCTAGCTAGATAACATTTAAGTTAGCTAATCTGGTGTAATGTATGTATTATTACTATGTTAATACTATTATAGAACATATTATGAATGATGTAGAGCAAGAAGTAACAAAGGACAATGACAGCAGCACAGCAAGTTGGCTTCATCACTAGATTTCAAGGATCTTATTAAAGATTTGCTACTAAGAAGGCCCAGCGTTTAGCTTTGATTTGGTCTCTTTACTCCTATCTTGAATCTTTGTGCATTAGGCTAGATATAGTTTTTAGCTCTCCAATGTCTAGGTTGATGGGTGGTTTAGGTGGGGGGGGCCCAAAATGATATTCTGTCATGGGGCCCAGAATCTCTAGCGGCGCCCCTGTCAACAGCACTGTGGTAACCTAACTTATGAATAATGGGAATGCCATCCAGGATTCAAGTTAACCATTTATTGTAGAACGGTAAGTAACAACGTGGTACTCTGGTCACTTGCTAGCTTAATCTGGTACCCAAGCTATTCAACAGGTAACTCAAGCCCAATACATCTGGTGGTCCCCTACTGGCGTGGGGTGGTACTACAGGTAGTCTAACCAGGATATCACAAGCACCACATGAAACAACAGCTATAAGCGATAGTTACAGGTATCTCGGCCAATAATTTTGTTGTTTTTGCTATACAGTCCATTCACTTTCCCTGTTAGCACGACACATTGTCCACATCTCCATTTCCAGTGACATCGCACCTGACATAAATAATCATGTATGCTCGTCCATGAATTGTGCTTTCATCTAATGTTATGCTACTACGGGAATCAAGTGATTTAACATTAGAAATTAATTTGTTTAATCTCTTGTGCAATGTGCTCTACAATCTGGGCACATGAATGATCGGATCGGTGAGCAGGGGCCAACTGTCGCGCCATTCATCTCATTAAGTTTCATAATTGGATTCAGTTTTGTATAAGGCATCCTTTCTTTAGCGACAGTATAGGCTGCCCTGAACGAACTAGCTGTCTCCTTATACATACTGGAGGTGAGTTCTGCTACTTTCTTCGGAAGCACTTGCTTTTGTTTGAGCTCTGCTATTTCAACAGTTTCAACGTTGGGTGTCATAACAGGTGCAGCTGAATTCAAGTTTGGTTTCTTGGTTGAAAACCCGAAACTTTCCAGGCTTGTCGACTCGGTCGGCAGCAGTGGCCTTTTTTGGGGCGGCATGATAGCTAGCTACTGAATGTTTTCTTCTCAATAATCACGTTCGCAAGCTCTCAACGATCATATTCTGCTGTTGCACAATTATTCTACTGCGCCCCATAGTGTCTTGGTGGTAAAGTGCAGGCAGTCAAAGGCAAACTGTCATTCACAGGAGATTAATGCTGGTGCGCGTAGTTCTTTTGGAAAACGTGTTTATTTTAGAATATTTATCATATAAATAAATATCAATAATACTCATTACATTGACATTTTTGATCAAATAATGGTTGTGGTAATGTATTATTAGCGACCCCCACAGATGTATGATTTTATTGCTTTCATGGGAGCTCAGACCTTCCTTATGGGAGCTCAGCTCCCATTGGCTCCCACATAACTCGAACCCTGTGTGTGTGTGTGTGTGTGTTTGGTTCAATGGTTCAATATTATTGACCTCTCCTCTGTAGGTGACCTAGAGGGTAGGGAGAGGCGGACCAGTAGCTGCAGGGTTACTTGTTCAGATCCCAGGCCAGGCGTTCTATTCTATCCTGTTCTCTGATCCTAATGACTGTTTGGTTTCTCTCCTAGTTTTGAACACCGTGAACTGCATCAGCCAGGATCAGCTAAATGCACAGGTAGCCTACACAGCACACGCTACATATGCTTGTTTGGCATTGGCACACGCTACATATTTGTGTGTTTGTGTGTGTGTGTGTGTGTGTGTGTGTGTGTGTGTGTGTGTGTGTGTGTGATCGTGTTGATGATGATGTCATTGAAGATGATGATGATGATGATGTCATTGAAGATGATGATGATGAGGATGATGTCCTTGAAGATGATGATGATGATGATGATGATGTCATTGAAGATGATGATGATGATGATGATGATGATGATGTCATTGAAGATGATGATGATGATGATGATGATGTCATTGAAGATGATGATGATGATGTCATTGAAGGTGATGATGTCGGGGATAATAACATGTTGTTCTCCTGCAGGTCTGTGCTCAGAAGAGGCCGGCCCCTCAGCAGCTCACCAGAGGAGGAATGTGAGTGAGAGCTTTTTCGTCTTTTGAAGCAACGTTCCCATTGTGTCTCTGTTTGTGACTGTGTTCATTTCCATTGAGGTTGAGCAAAGTCGAAGGTCCTTCCTGTGTATATAAACACACTCAATCTCTCCCTCACTCTCTTTTTCTGTTTCTGTCCAGGATGCTGCAACATTTGAGGATGGACCATACTAGGGTGCTGTCTCCAGACTGTAAGCGTTTCTCCTCATTGGAAGATGCACGGCACAGACTTCTCCCCTATCACGTGTTCCACGAGGCTCTGCCTACCCAGGAAGAGGTTTCTCGAGGTCAGCCCCTGGAAACCGTCTTTGTGCCCTTGTGTGTGTGTGTGTGTGTGTGTGTGTGTGTGTGTGTGCGTGTGTGTGTGTGTGTGTGTGTGTGTGAGAGAGTATGTTTGTATTTGTGTCTAAACTCTTTGTCTTGTCGTCAACAGTGGATGAGGAGTTTGAGTCTGTGGCAAATCAATTGCTGAAGAGATCTCAGGCTATGCAGAACAAATACAGACGCCTACTTATGGTGGAGGCTGAGGTGGGACACACACACACACACACACACATACACACACACACACACACACAATTATTTTGGATTGTCAACAGAAGGTAGGTTGCTGCTAACAGGAAGTCTCTCCCCCTCTGTGCAGCGCTCCAGTCCTTCCTCTGAAATGGTGATGATTGGCATGATCTTCAACGAAGAAGAGCGCAGCAAATTGTGGACCCGGGAGGGATAGGACGTGGTTGAACTCTCTGTGACGGCAGAGACTCAGATTCAAGTTATCGAAATGAAGTCCTTCCATATTCCTCTAGCAGAGTTTAGTTGTTGTCTTTAGCAGCCAAATTGGTTTAAGCACCACTCAACCTGTGTCCTTGTGTCCTTTCCTTTGACATACTTCCACTGCCTCTCTGTCTCTTATTGGCTCCCATTACGTTATGGGATAGATTTTAAAGTTATTTTTGTCTATAAAGCTCTTAATGGTAAGGTCCCCTCCTACCTAGCAGACCTCCTCGCCCCCTATACCAACGTCAGGGCCCTCAGATCTGCTGATAAGGGTCTCCTGGGACACAAGGCACATTGACTCCAGTGAATAAAACCAATGTTTGTTGATACATTTGATTTGTTAAATTGAGATTATTGCTTTGTTAGTTTCCATTGAATAAAACCCTACGACTCCAAGATCTAACTCGTTCCAAAAGACACGATGTTGAATGTAAGACGAATAAACGAGACAGGATGATTTAACAAAAAAAACACTACTTTAGTGTTCGTAAACAACATTTTGGGGGGGATTTTAGGGTTGTTTGCACGTAACAATATTGCGAGTCGACAACGAGCCAATCAGAATATCGGGTCGACTGACAACGGGACGTCAAGTGGAGTTTTTGAACAGACGGACAGATGGACAGGCTTCTGATTGGACAGGAACAGATGATGAATGACTGAGTTGAACGACCAATTCCATACGGATGTAGAATGATAGTGCAAGGGGAGACACAAAAGGAAAACACAGAAGACAACAAGTACACACATGCATGCAGAGGTGGACGTAAAAACCTGTTAATCTGGTTTACCAGATTTCCATTTGTGGCCCCCAAGCAAACCAAGCAAGATAAAATTACATTGTGGTTGATAAGAAATCAGTCTTGTCATACTGTAGGATACCTCTGAGAAGTTTGACAACTGATTATACATTGTGTTGTGAGATGGGTTACTAGATACTAAGTGTTAATGAAGCTTTAAACAGACAAAGAAGGTGTTTTGTCATTACATCCTATACAAGTACACAGTGTAATGAAATGCTTGAGGCTGTACAACATCAATCAACATCTATTAGTATAATGAGTATAAAAAGTAAACATAAATATAAGCACTAAAAGTAATGACAGTAAATAACAATAACAATAACAATAATACAGTAATATCAGTAATACAGTCAAATATAAATATACTGAATACAGAATTTGTACCAGTAGGCAGTAAATAAAGTCCCCCTCTCCACCCCACTGTACAGTTTCTCTGCTGTTAAAAATAAATAAATATTAAAAGAAAATAATAACAATTAAAAATCTTCCTTCTTCTAGCACTACGACTACCAATGACCCCTGGCCTGAGTATAGCTTATTTTTTCCTGCTATGAATGGTAGATGATTCACTTACTTAGTCTAATGTATTTGTTGTAAGTCGCTTTGGATAAAGGCGTCTGCTAAATGCCAAAAATGTAAATGTAAATGTAAGTGTATAGTGCAAGAGTGCAGGTGTCAGTGCAATGTCACTGAGCAGAGGGGGGGTTGTAAGTAGTCCGGGGTGGGGGAGAAGGGGCCTGAGGTGGAATACTGGGCTGGGGGGAGAGGGGGGGGGGGGGTGGCCTGAGGGTAGACACTATGACCTATGGCCTGATGGTGGAAACTATTCTGGAACCTGTTGGTCCTGGTCTGAATGGCAAATGGAAGCAAGGAGGGGTGTGACTGGGAAAGCTATTGTCCTTGATGATCTCTTACATTTTTGGCATTTAGCAGACACCTTTATCCAAAGCGACTTACAGCAAATACATTTGACTAAGTAAGCCTCTTAGTCATTTGACCCCCTGGCCTCTTACATCTCTCAGAGTAGACTTGATGACTGTGTGGGTGAGGTGTGACCATGTTAGTTCCTTAGTGATGTGGACATCAAGAAACCTGAAGCTATTGACTCTCTATTGACTCTCTCCACCACAGCCCCTCCAAGGTGAAGTTCCTTCCTGAAGTCCACGATCAGCTCCTTGCTTTTGTTGACATTGAGAGAGAGATTTATTATTCCGACACCAGTCAGCCAGGATTTTTATCTTATCTCTGTAGGCCGACTCATCGTTGCTGGAGATCAGGCTAACCAGGCTAACCATGGTGGTATCATCAGCAAGTTTGATGATGGTGTTGGTTGGAGCTGTGTGTGGCCACACAGTCGTGAGTACAGTAGGGGACTGATCACACTGCCCTCGGGGGCCCCCGTGTTGAGCGCCAGAGTGGAGGAAGTCTGGGGTCCTGGGGTCTGCCCGTCAGGAAGTTCAGGATCCAATTACACAGGGAGATGTTGAGATCCAGGACCCTGTGCTTGGTGACAAGCTTGGAGGGGACTATGGTGTTGAATGCTTAGCTGTGGTCGATAAACAGCCTTCTCACATAGTTGCCCTTCTTGTCCAGGTGAGAGAGCAGTATGTAATGTGAGGGCAATGGAATGATCTTAAAGGTCCCCTCTCCTTGCTTTCTTCAGTCTCTTCTGGATCTTAGTCTGCCCTCGGGTTGTGGCATGAAGACTAGCCTACAGGGACAGAATGAACACTGGAATCAATCACAAACAATATTTTATGATCTTTGCAATTGGAGTGAAGCAAAGAGAAAACTACAATAATGCATAAAATGTTGGCTTTCTGTAAGTTAATGAGTGAGATTCATGAGATACTTGTGAAGTAGCTGCATGACATCTCTCATCCATGGATTGTTCTTTGGGTCTTCATAAATCATTTAAAGCCTTGACACAACACAAACTCGTTGTATCAGTGAACAGCCCCGACATAGTTCTGTACATTTTCAACAGCACAAAACTGATCATGTACACATGTGGTTGGATAAACTGTAGCCTTGTTTTAAACCTCCCTCCTGTTCATGGGAGGGATGTCCCCTGTATGATAGGCTTCCTCCATGCTCACTAATTCCTCTATCATCATCAGCCAATGAACCCAGGGTCACCTCCATCAGTGCTGCACCGTAATACGACCACCAGCTTGCCAGCACTGCAACTACACTACTAGTATCCTGTTTCAAAGGGAGACCGGTTAGGTTACACCTGAGCACAACCTTGCATGTATGGTGATGTCATGCTGAATTCCTCCAATCATAGAGCATGGATCTGGCTGGCTGATATGGTGGACACAGGCATTTTGACCCCGCAGCAGAAATATATTCTCATAATACAATAGGTCCATGGTATGTGTTCTCATTTCTAGGGGATCCTACTGTAATTATTTTCAATTCATTCCATTACACATACATGATAACGTGATTAACAACAGGTGTTAAGGGAGGGTGGGGTGTTTGTTATTTGATGTAGAAATGCTAATAAAAATGTATTACAATTTCCTTTTTTCCCTAGGTAATACACTTGTGAAATAGGTCAATTCTGGTTCACCACCTTTTCCAGACTGCACTGCACCCTGATTTCTTCCTTTGGCCTCAAACACACCTGTACACATTTAACATATTATGAGGTAACTGTGGCAAGTGTGGGAGGGAAGGAGAAGTTAAGGGTCAGGTGGAAAGCCAACAGGTATAGGGATAGCTGTAGTAGGCTCCAGGCAGTGGAACAATAAAGGCCTGGGTACTTGGCCTTGTGCCAAGGAAACAACAAATAAGCAATTACAAATGTTGGGGTGAAAAAAATGGGGTGAGAAAACAGTCTGAGAAATCTGTAAATACTATAATATCAGGGACAATTTAAAACATATACAGCACTGTATATGAAAATAATCTAATAGAGTACGTTTTAAAGAAGTAACAAATATGTAGCCATGAACAGTCATAGAGTGCTTTATATCAGGACATAATACAATCATGTTATGAATGAATGAATGAATGAATGGTCTTTATTGTCATTAATACAGTACAGGTACCATACAATGAAATTTAGGAGGGGGGGCTCCCCTGGTGCTTGGAAAAAAGACTAAAAATAAGAAGGGAAAAGAGCTGGTTTACATAAATAAAGGCTATGTACACTATCCACTATACTATACTACTATACTAAACAATAAAACACTGTGCTGTACTCTATGCTATGCTATAAATATCCTAACATTTCCTATATCTGAACCTTATGTACACAAGGGTTGTCATATTGCAGATAGTATTGTTGCACATTCATTTAAAGTGTCGCAGTTTGCAGGTTTGAAATGTTCACAGTTGTATTTCAATATTGCACTTATGTTTACAATCTAGTAGCTGACATCAAATTGTCTAAATTGTCTAGATGTAACATTTTACACATCTGTATCTTATCTCTGGACACCTTATGACAATATTTATATTACTATAAACTTGAATAAACCTAAATAATTATTATATTATATAATAAAGGATGGACATTCACCAATCTCCTGCCCTCTCCTCTGTTTGTTGTTTCATCTCCATATAAAAAGACATGAATGCTATTGTATTAGCATCAGACTGGATTGCTGCTAACCCCATTAAGTTGTCAGTTTTCATACATCTTCTGATGCACACACTTGGACACATCATCAGTGTTGTATCCTGGACTCACAGGGTATTTCGGGTCTCGCAACAGACATACTCATCCAGGCGACCCGACCGAGGTTGATCAGACCTTGGCCTGTGTCCAAATGGCTAACTACTGAGCCCACTGGTCACCCCTTTTTTCAGCCAGAGCCATCTAGACACTCTCTCTTCTGCCTTCACGTTGGTGTTGATGGCTCTCCTGCTTGCTCCTGTGATGCTCAGGGTTCCGTAGGCCTTGCTGAGGGAATGACCTGCGAACCTCCACTGGCATGCACCTGGTCCTCCACCCACTCCTGTGACAGTCCTCCACCAATTCCTGGTACTTCGTCCTCTTCCTCTCCTGTGCCTCCTCCATCCTCTCCTCCCAAGGCACAGTCAACTCCAGCAAGATGAGCTGTCTTATGGAAGATGATGTCTGGTCTCAACAAGGACTGGGTAATGTGTGTAATCCAACAGCGCAGCTCTTCTTAGGTCTTCTCTTCGGCCATTCTCTCTCCTTGACAAACATGATTGTCTTGGCTGTAGAGTGGGGCTGGGCATACCTGCTACTGCTGTTCCCCTTGCTGATTGCCTCAGCAATAGACTTGAGGACTTGGTCACGTCTCCAGTGATAGCGCCCCTCACCCAGTGCCTTAGAGCATCTTCTCAGGATGTGTTCGAGTGTCCCTGTCTTGGAACACAGAGGGCATGTCGGTGTTTCTACTCTGCCCCATGTGAACAGGTTGGATGGGCTGGGGAGGACATCATAGAACCCCAGGATTAAGAAGTTGATCCTCTGGGAGTTCCACCTCCAGATGTCCTGCCAGGTGACAATCCGCTCCATCGCCTGTTCCCACTTCATCCAGGCACCCTGCTGTCGCTTTGTCAAATATCATGAAATTATCTCCATTATCTCACGAGATATCATGGGTGTTGGCATGTCTATGAGACACTGCTGTAACCATAATTGTATAATTTAGTATCAGATATGTTGGTCCTGCCCATCAATAGCCAGGGAACTCACTGGTATTGGCTGCAACCTGCCATCTGTCCTGGACCTGTTCCACTCCAGGACCAGAAAGAGAGCAGGAAAGATCATAACTGATCCCTCCCACCCCAGTCACCACCTCTTCCAAAGTCTCAGATCTGGAAAAAGGTTCCGGTCTATCAAGAACAAAACCTCACCACCTCACCCGGTGGGCCTCACAAACAAGCCCCTGCCTTTCATTGACTCTGGGACACCCCCCCCCCCCTTTGTCATGACAATCACAACAATCACAGGCCAGCTGGATTGGTCATTAGCACAGATTTTGCTCAGGATGAAATTCAAACATATTTACATATCAACTTTATTTGTCTAAGAGATTGAGTATTGAGGTTGATGAGTTGGTCAGAGCCTTCTATCTATAATCTATAAAGGCTACGTCATTGTTGCATCACAGAACAGTGACTTGCAGAGCCAACACAACACACTCTCATCTGTTGATGTTATGTGAAGAAGTAAAGCTGAGGGGGGGGGGGGTACCTACAACAGCCTTTGATGATAATGGTACGTCTCTCCTCTTTGCACACATAGCGTATGATGGTTAAGCGTTTCTATGTTTACAGTATGACACTGACTTTATTACTGTGATATAACAACACAACAGGTTATGGCTATGCTCTCTCGATCATATGAAACCTATACTTATTTGTTCAAACAATAAACTTGGATCCACAGAATAAATTAACATGATACCAGTACCAGGAGAACATAAGCAAAATATTAAATAACCAACACAAATTTTGCTTCAAATGTAATTAGTTTGCTGTAGACAATACATTGGTCGAGACTAGAATAACAGGTGGACATTTATTGATGATTAAACAGACAGAGGTAAGGTCTGAGCTGCTATATCATAACTCAATACACAATATAGGCTGAGGATGTATCCTGTAACTTTAGTTCCAATAGAACAATAAGTCCTACTACATTTTCATTAACAAAATCAGGGTAGGCCTATATGAGTAACCTTTTCTCCCAATAAAGTTCATTTAAATGGAATAAACACTACCATGTATCACTGTGACGCTATAGGTCTACATTAAAGGTCTGTCTAAAGTTGAAAGGCATTTAAGCTCTGAATTTTTCTTTAATCAACCCGAATCCACGGCAGTCTGCTCTCCTCTTTCATGGTTATAACACTCACCTTAACTGACCTGCTTCGTAGGCTCCTCAGGAGGTGTACCGTTACTATAGACAATAGACTTGTTATCTACATGGATAAAGACACACCATAAAATGGCGCATTGTAGCCTATTCCGAACCGCGCAGATAGCTACATTATTTAATAAAAAGTAAAATACATCATTTCCTATTGTAAAAGTTCCTTAAAGTAAACCTACCCTCTGCACCCGATTAGTCGCAAAACCTTCAAATTAAGCGGCCCATAAAGTTGAGGTCCGGCGGGTTCAGATCCTTCCGTGTAGCCTCTTTATTAGACAATGCTATAAAATCCGAGACTACATAGGGCTATCTAATTGATTTGGAGTATGCATGAGAAACCTAGTCCCCCAGATTATGGAGAACTCTGTGCACCTTTAATGCATTCTAATTTAACATATATTGCTGAATTTCAAGTTTCACTCCCTTAGGCTAATAGGCCATATATATGAAAAATACTGTATTACTGTAAACTGCAATCATTCAGTACGAAAGATAGCAACTCCTCAACCCAGTATATGTATAATTGTATGTGTAATTGCACTGTGTGAGAGAAACACTCACTTTGAGTTATATATCATGTTCTTCTTAATCCTCTTTGACAGACAGAGATTTATGATTTATTTATTTATGATTGTGCATAGGCAAGGCAAGGCAAGGCAAGTTTATTTGTATAGCACATTTCATACAACAGGGGCAATTCAAAGTGCTTTACATACATTTTTTAAAAATACAGCAAGAGGAGCATAAGAAAATAACAATTACAATGAATAAAAGCAAATATAAGAAGTAAATAGATAAAACATTTAAAAAGACAATAGTTAATGGAAAAAAGACATTGATAGAAGTGTTTGTGTTTAATCATATCCCTCCATATCCCTCTACATCTCTCTACATCCCTCTACATCCCTCCACATCCCTCTACATCCCTCTACATCCCTCCACATCCCTCCACATCCCTCCACATCCCTCTACATCCCTCTACATCCCTCTACATCCCTCCACATCCCTCTACATCCCTCTACATCCCTCCACATCCCTCTACAACCCTCTACATTCCTCCACATCCCTCCACATCCCTCTACATCCCTCTACATCCCTCCACATCCCTTCACATCCCTCTACATCCCTCTACATCCCTCCACATCCCTCTACATTCCTCTACATCCCTCTACATCCCTCCACATCCCTTCACATCCCTCTACATCCCTCCACATCTCTCTACATCCCTCCACATCCCTCTACATCCCTCTGCATCCCTCCACATCCCTCTACATCCCTCTACATCCCTCTACACCATTCCATATCCCTCCACATCCCTCCACAAGAGGAGCATAAGAAAATAAAAATTACAATGAATAAAAGCAAATATAAGAAGTAAATAGATAAAACATTTAAAAAGACAATAGTTAAAGGAAAAAAGACATTGATAGAAGTGTTTGTGTTTAATCATAACTGGTGCAAAACATGAAGGTTTTTAGCTTAGATTTAAATATTTTAAGGGTTTGGGCCTGTTTGATTTCTTCAGGGAGTTTGTTCCAGGAGCATGCAGCAGCGTGACTGAAAGCGGCTGCACCGTGTTTTGTTTTTACTCTTGGAATTATTAGCTGATTTGTCTCAGCTGACCTTAGGGACCTTGCGGGAATATAGGGTGGGAGGAGATCTGATATGTATTTTGGTCCAAGACCATTTTGTGATTTGTATGTAATTATGAGGATTTTGAATTCAATTCTCTGAGAGACTGGTAGCCAGTGCAGGGATCTCAGGATTGGTGTAATGTGTTCAAATTTCTTTGTTTTTGTTAGGACCCTAGCAGCGGCGTTTTGGATGAGCTGCAATTTACGAACAGCTCCTTTAGATAGGCCTGTTAGTAGACCATTACAATAATCAAGTCTACTCGAAACAAATGCATGGAGTTTTTCAAGGTCTTGCTTGGACATGAAACCTCTCATTCTTGTTATGTTTTTCAGGTGATAGTAGGCTGATTTAGTTATTGAGTTTATGTGGCTGTTGAAGTTTAGATCGGAGTCTAGAATTACACCAAGATTTCTGACCTGTTTTTTAGTGTGAAGAGAGAGAGAATCAAGTTTTGCACTGACTTTCGATCTTTTGTCAGGTGCACCGAATACAATTATCTCTGTTCTGTCCTTGTTTAGTTGGAGGAAGTTTTGTGTCATCCAGGCATTTATTTGCTCAATGCAATTACAGAGATTGTCAATGGGACTATAGTCGTTCGGTGAGAAGGCTATGTAGATTTGAGTGTCATCCGCATAGTTGTGGTAGGCAATTTTGTTCTTTTTTATGATGTGTCCCAATGGAAGCATGTAGAGATTGAATAGAAGGGGGCCAAGGATGACCCTTGGGGAACCCCACATGTCATTTTAATTTGGTCAGATACAAAGTTGCCAATGGAGACATAGTAGCTTCTGTCCTGTAGGTAGGATCTAAACAAGTTTAGGGCAGTGCCCGAAAGTCCTACCCAGGTTTTTAGTCTATCTATTAGAATGTCATGGTCTACAGTGTCAAAGGCAGATCTAGTAGTACCAAAACTGAGATTTTGTGTTGTGAGTCTGTGTTTACGCGAATGTCATTAAGGACCTTACTAAGGGCCGTTTCAGTGCTATGTAGGGGGCGAAAGCCTGATTGAAAGTCATCAAAGAGATCATTTAGGGTCAAATAATTGCTAAGTTGTTCGTGGGCAACCATTTCAATAATTTTTCCTGTACAGGGAAGGTTTGATATGGGTCTGTAGTTGTTTAGTACAAATGGGTCTAGGCCGTTCTTTTTTAGTAGAGGCTTAATAACTGCAGTTTTCAGGGCTTCAGGGAAGATTCCTGATGAAAGGGAGGTGTTCATTATTTGTATTAGTTCGCCTGCCATGCAGCTAAATATGTTTTTTAAAAAGCTTGTTGGCAGGACATCAAGGGCACAGGTGGATGGTTTAAGACGTGACATGATTTTATCTAGGGTCTTGTAATCAATGGTGTTAAATTGTGACATGGTTGTTATGTCCGCCCTATTTGGGGTTGTTAATGGGGACATGTTTTTCATGCCTGACACAGAAGACCTAATGCCTTGTCTAATGGTTTCTATTTTATTGTTAAAAAAGGATGCAAGCTCATTGCATTTACTAGTTGAGTGAAATTCCTGAGCAATGGGTGTTGGGGGATTTGTTAGTCTGTCAACAGTTCTGAAAAGGATGCGGGCATTATTGATGTTATTGTTTATGATCTTAGAGAAAAATGATTGCCTGGCACTTCTTATTTCTAAGTTATAGTTCTGAAGATTCTCTTTATAGATATCATAGTGGACTTGAAGGTTTGTTTTTCTCCATCTGCGCTCTGCTTTACGACATTCTCTTTTTTGGGTCTTTACGGATGGGTCAGTTCTCCAGGGAGCTTTTTGCTTAACAGAGATGCATTTGGATCTAATGGGTGCAATATCATCAATGGTTTTTGTGATTTTTAAGTTGAAATCGTGTAGAAGGTCATTTACTGAGGTTGGAATAGAAGTTTGGGGGGGGGGGCTAGGGAAAAGGCCTGTGTGAACAGTGCACTGGTCTTTTCATTGATATATCGTTTGGAAATAGTTTTAGACATAGTTTGAATAACAGGAAAGATAGATACGTCAAAGAATATGCAACAGTGGTCAGACAGGGCAATGTCAGTTACAACAACATTTGAAATATCTAGGCCTTTGGTGATGATAAGGTCCAGAGTGTGACCTCGATTATGAGTAGGGAGGTTCACATTGAAGTTCAAAAACATCTAACAGAACAGAGAGTTCTTTGGCTTTGTTGTCCTCTGAGTTATCTACATGAATATTGAAATCACCAGCAATGATCAGACCATTAAATTCAGTAGTAATGATGGAGAGAAGCTCTGTAAGTTCATTAAAGAAGCTAGTAGAGTATTGGGGTGGTCTGTATAAAATTATAAAAAGAATTCGAGTGGAACATTTAAAAACAACTGAAAGATATTCAAATGATAAAAATTCCCCGAAGGATTTCTGTTTGCAGTTAAAACTGTCTCGGAAGAAAGAGGCGATTCCACCACCTTTTTTGTGGGATCTAACGACATCTAAGGTTCTAAAATTGGGGGGTGCTGACTCAATAAGAATTGGTGTCTTGTTATCTTTATCTAACCAGGTCTCAGTGATAAATAAGAAATCTAGTTCATAGGAGCTAATCAAGTCGTTGATTAAGAGAGACTAATTAGCTAAGGATCTGGCATTGAAAAGTGCTAGCTTGAGTGGTTTTGTGTTTGGTCTCTGTGTGGGCTGTGTGTGGCAGGGTACAGAAATTAAATTTGAGGGGTGTATAAAGCATTCAGACTTGCAATTAACTGTTCTGTTACTGATATGAACAGGGATAGCAAGAGTTGAGAGTCCCAGCTTTATATCAGGAATGTCAATGGTATCAACTCTATGGAAGCAGGGACTGTTAGAGCATCAACTGATTCTGGGTGTCATCCGGGGGATGGGGATGGGTGTTGTAGATAGCATCCTGTGGCGGGGTAGGGCGATGGGTATTGTTGATGAGGCTGGCATTGTTGATGAGGCTGGCGTCACAGGGAGTGTGGGGCCAGGTGTTGTAGAATGGAGAGTTGCCTGAGATGGAGCAGCTTTCGGGGTGAGCTCTACTCCTGTCTTCACCATTTTCTCTAACTTAGCTGAGAAAGGCAGGAACGGCGTGAGTTGGAGGAAGGAGAGCTCAGTGGACTCAGTGGATGAGTGTCTCTGGGAGTTGGGGGTAGAGTGGTTTGGGGGGTCGGGGGCAGAGTGGTTTGGGGGGTCGGGGGCAGGGAGGGAGGGTGGGGGGGGAGAAAAGGGGCTGGACCGTCGCCTTAGTGGGGGTTCAGCCAGCTGTGATGAGTTTGGAGGGCCCTTTACTGTAGGCTGTGATGAGTCGCAGGACTGTGGGGAGAGTTTATCCACTGTGAGCAGTTCAGCTGCCTGTGCTGAGTCTGAAGAATCCTGCGCTGTAGGCCTTTCAGTTGGTTCAAGAGCGAGGGAAGGGGGAGCAGAGTTTATGAGGTTGAAGAGTATGTTGTTCATCAAATGGTATTCTCCCGATCTGTTTAAGTGGAGGCCATCTCTTTTGAATAGGTCTCTCTGCCTCCAGAATATGTTCCAGTGGTCAATGAATTTCAGCCTTTTAAGTTGGCACGCACCAGACAGCCACGTGTTAAGGCTTAGGAGCCGGCTGAATTCCAGGTTACCTCTGTCAACAGTGGGTAGCGGTCCACAGATGAATGTCTCAATCTTAAGCTTGTCAAGTCTATTGAAAAGTTCCATGAAATCACGTCTCAAGTCTACTGAGCCCATTTTACGTGAATCGGTTTGTTCCACATGTAATACAAGACGCTTTGTGTCTGGGTTTTTAGACAGTGTTTCTTCCAAATCTTTTGTTATTTCTGAGACCGTTAGGTTAGGAAGACAGTGGATATGTAATTTTTTACCTCTTACGTTTCTGATCGCCGAGTCTCCAATCAACAAAGTATCTTTTGGAGGTGAAGTCTGTTTCATCCGCTGCATGTCACACAGAGAAGTAGAAGAAGGAGGGGGTGACCTTGAGCTCGTGTCTGCGGGCCGGGGAGTCACCGGGGGGGGGCCGGGGAGTCACGTGATTCCCAGGCCTGGGAAATCTTGGCGTGACTCTGATGTTCTTATCTCGCTATATAAATAGACATTTATATATAAATAGACATTTATATAGCTATAGGTGTGGTGTAGTTTTGGTTGACCACAGTAGTTCTGGATGGATATAAAAGCAATGACCGGCCAGGTCACCAGTCAGGAACTGCAACACACCTGAAGCACAAGGTAAGCTGCTGCTGAGACATTGTACATTGACACCAATGATGAATGTTGTTTTTTAAGACTTCATAGGAAAATAAATAGACCAAATTGTTTGTGTTGTTATGATGGTTAATGTAATGTTAATGTAGCCTAATGTTTAAAATTATATTTTATGAGAAAGAATAATAGCTAATCTGATTTTGTCCTATGATGGTTAGGGTGAGCTATTTCCAGGCTGATACAGCCAGCTCTACTGTATTATATATATATATATATATATAATAATAATTTAAAAATTACAAAATAAAAAACATTTAACATGTTAAAAAAACCATTGACACATCTTACATTATTGAGGGCTAGATCCCTGATACAAACATCATGATTTGACCATAGGCTTTTTTATTTCAACCCAGCAAGATGCCGGTTAAAAATGAGATGAGCGTTGAGGAGCCCCATCAGTCCACCATCGAGTACCTGCCCCACCAGGCCCTCCCTCCCAGTCCAAGCCCAGTGAACGACAAGGGCCGGAACCGCGGCCGGTTGCTGTCTGGCATAATCGCTGTCAACGTCCTAATCCTGGGCTGTGCTCTGACCAGTGGGAGCGCCTTCAATTATGTAGCCGTCGGTAGAATTGACGTGCAAATCTTCCTCATCATCCTCCTCATCCTGACCACCATTTGGATGGTTTACTACACTGTCTACACTTCCAAAGCGGATCATGCTGTTCTCTATAAGGATGGTCATGCTGGACCTGTGTGGCTCAGGAGTAAGATGCCCTCTTATACATACATGTATTGTTAAGACAGGTTTTGATAGTAATCTCTCTTTTGAATTTGAATAAGCATTAGAAGAAATAATGTCTAAAAATAGTCTATTGCCAATTCAGTGTTTAGAATAGTACGACCATTCTGAAGTTTCTGAATGTTTTTTTCCTTAGGTGGACTAGTGCTGTTTGGCATTTGCAGTTTTATCATGAATGTCTTCAAGATAGCTAACTATGCAGGCTACATGCACTGTGACTCCGCTGTGCAGATAGCCTTTCCTGCTGTGCAGGCTGTATTCATATCTATGCAGGTGAGTACCCAAATGATGACATCTGCTGTAAACACAGGCTCTCACAATAGGACTGTAAGTGAGGGATGATTGTATTGGCGTATGGGATATATTATGACCATCTCATAATGACTTTGATCTATTTCAGACCTACTTTCTCTGGCTCCATGCAAAGGACTGTGTGCAGTTACAAAGTAATATAACTTGGTAAGGGTAACTGCATTTTATTATTAGGTAATTTATTGATTGTAAATTTCTCTTGTTTGTGGATCTCCCATTGCTGGTCAATAATTCATAGCATTTCCCTTTTTCAAGCTGTGGCCTGATGTTGACCCTGTGCACCAATCTGATGTTATGGGTGGCAGCAGTCACTGTGGAGTCCCTCCACCAGACAGTTTTCCCTGAGAATCCCAACACCACACACTCCACACGCTCCACACCCTCCACACACACCATTCACTCCACACGAGGCATGCACGTAAGAGGTAGGCAATCTTCCTCAGAAAGTTTCCCTTGTTTTGGTATACTAAATCCGCATACTGAGAAGGTTTGAAATTTGTATTTGTCAGTTGTCCGAAAACGCCACCTAGGTACATAACCACCTAGGTACATAAACACCTACTCAACTAATCAACTACATCTTAAGCAAAAGTACACATAGTATCACCTGTAACTCAAATAAACACAGCAAAACAGAAAATAGCAATCTACAAACCACTGCTACATAAGAGATATGATTCACAGCGAACTAAGTCACATCACACAAACATAAAACAGTTTGAGTACAGCCTGTGACATAAGAAATTAATTACCTTACAGAAACAAACTACAACTCATACGCTTCTCTCTCTCTTATTTCAGCCGCTCATGGAGACAGCAGTTGTCAGTGCAGCCACTCTTCCTGTGCTGTCTTTGAGGAGGCATACTTCTACCTGTACCCCTTCTACATAGAGTACTGCCTGTTCGCCTCTGCCTTGGCCTATGTGATGTGGAAGAACGTGGGGAGGCTGGTGGATGAGGACAACCACCACCACCATCTCCGCTTCTCTGTGAAGGATGTGCTGCTAGGCCCTGCTGTAGGTATGATCATACTGGTGTCAGGCCTGGCCACCTTTGTCATATACGAGATAGACGTGGCGAAGCATGACAAAGAACTGAGAGAAATGGCACTCCTGATTCACTATGTGATGAACATAGTGGCTGTGGTCCTCATGTCCCTGGCTACAGTGGTGGGCTGCGCCATCTATAAGCTGGACCAAAGGGACCATAAGTCGGACAAGAACCCAACACAGAGCCTGGACGTGGGGCTGCTGGTGGGAGCCTCTATAGGACAGCTCACCATCTGCTACTTTACCATTGTGGCTGTTGTGGCAACCGGGGCTAAGGGCAACCTCCAAGCTCTCAACCTGGTGTGCTCCTTGCTGACCATAGTCCAGCTGTGCCTGCAGAATGTCTTCATCATTGAGGGCCTCCGTCGAGAGCCCTTCTGTGACACTCACCCAGCCAGTGTTTTCTCAAACCCATATGTCCACGGGGCCAATAGAGATCAGAGCCTCCCAGGTATGAAGACCATGTCCAGCCCAGACCTCACGATACCAATTGGTATGGACAGCATCCATACCCCCTCTTCTGCCCCTCGTCATAGGATCACCTGGAAGAGAAAGGCCCTAAAGGAGATCTCCATCTTTCTGCTACTCTGCAACATCATTGTGAGTAGCTCCTGTCCTGTCCTCACTTGTGTGTTCACCACTGCTCTTCTCATTTTCATGGGAATGATTGTAGCATACTAAAACAAAGCAATAGATTATTATATTTCAATAATCATTTAATTAATATCTTTACTCTGTTTTCATTGGCAGCTCTGGATCATGTCAGCATTTGGTGCCCGCCCCCAGTTCGACAACCCGATTGGGCAAGAATTCTACAAGATCACCATGTGGGCTACAGTTGTGAATATAGGACTCCCTTTCGCAATCTTTTACCGCATGCACTCAGTTGCCAGTCTCTTTGAGGTATTCCTGACCTCATAAAAAAATTATAAAATCTGGAAAACAAGCAAAGTGCAGTAATTATTTTTCATACAAGGCCTGGAACTTTTACTGTAACAAGATATGTATAATGGTGTGGCTGAGGCATCATCGATAGTTGTGTGGTACTTAAGACATTAGGGCCGGTTTCACAGACAAGGCTTAAGCCTAGTCCTGGACTAAATCACACTTTCAATGTAAAATCTCCATTGAAGATGCTTTTTAGTCTAGGATTAGTCCTAAGCCTTGTCTGTGAAACCAGCCCTAAATTTTTTAAATATTGAATTGTATGTGTATTACATTATAAATGGGATGACTTATGTTATAAATCACTTTCATGACATACTGTACAGCAATAATTTCTTGAGGTTTGGAACATGATGTCCAAAGCAATGTTTACCCGTTACAGTATGTTGTTCCCACTCTAAACACAACGGTCACAGAATAGCTGGAGGGATTTCTTCCTCTTTCTGTTCTGTCCACTCATGATCTCACTGCCTAACATAACATGCCACCCACCTGAGATGATTTATACCCTGTTATATCTGCACCAGAAGATAGCTAAACATGTTACATGTACTCTATAATGTATTTCCCTATGGTAAAACTGTGTGAGTTGTCTACATGGCACATGCAAATAAGGTCTCTGTACATACTGTAGCTCAGAACTGTATATACCCCCAAACTACCATACTTGCCACATACTGTACCTATCACTATCATTGTCATGTTTTTCTATCATGTTTTTATATGATATAACTATAACACTATTCCTCTATCATCATTAGCCAATAAACCCAGGGTCACCTCCACCAGTGCTGCACCGCTACAGTTGGTCTGTAATACCAGCTTGCCAGCACTGCAACTACACTATAGTGTCCTGTATCAAAGGGAGACCGGTTAGGTTACACCTGAGCACAACCTTGCATGGATGATGATGTCATGCTGAATTCCTCCAGTCATAGAGCATGGATCTGACTGGCTGATATGGGAGACAGGCATTTGGACCCTGCAGCAGAAATACAGTCTCATAATACAATAGGTCCATGGTATGTGTTCTCATTTCTGGGGAATCCTACTGTAATTATTTTCAATTCATTCCATTACACATACATGATAAAGTGATTAACAACAGGTGTTAAGGGAGGGTGGGGTGTTTGTTATTTGATGTAGAAAATGCTAATAAAAATGTAACTAATGGCAAGTGTGGGAGGGAAGGAGAAGTTAAGGTGTAACAGGATGGTGTGTGTTGCGGACTCATGTGCGGTGCAGGATAAAGTGGCGACAGCAGGCAGCGGTTGGCACAAATAAGGACACTTTACTTGGACAGAAAGCTATAATGAAAAGCCACAGGAAGAAACCCTCTACCAGTGCTAAAACAAGCCAGAACCCCAGAGGGAAAACACAGCTCAAAACCGGTGGGAACTATAGACCCGACCAACAGGCGAGATACCTCTCCACTCCTGTACAAAGGTCTACTCGCAACAACCGGCTGGAGCAACTCCCTGTGCAAGGCTGAAAAAGAACAAAGCAGGAACACACACTTACACAGAACAGACAGAAACATTAACAGGCAGGGAGTGCCGGGAGTGAGGATGTAAATACACAAGTGCCAAACATATCCACATTAATCCATAACGAGGAGAGAAACAGGGAGTGTAGTAATGTCCCCAGGCCACAAGGGGCCGCCAAAGGGAGGCCATGGAAATGGCGACCCCAACCATAACATTAAGGGTCAGGTGAAAGCCAATAGGCCAGTATGATAGTGATAGTTAGCTGCAGTAAGCTCCAGGGAGTGGAAGCAGTGGTGTAGTCTATGTGATACGCGGGACTACGCCGTATACCCACTAGGAAAGGCCAAGGATTTCCGTATACCCACTTAAAAATGTGCGAGGATACGTAACGGTGTTATATACAACAGATAGATCCGGTCCATTCATGTCTCTATTGGTCAGTTTGAGTTCCAGCCGTGCAAATATCCATGATATACGCACGGCTAAGGCCTAGTGCCCAGGAAACAAGAATGAAGCAATTACAAACGTTTACTAAAAATGGGGTGAGAAAACAGAAATCGGTAAATACTGTAATATAAAAGACAATTTAAAGCATAATACAGCAGTATAGATTATTACTATAGATATTGAAAATAATCTAATACAGTATGTTATAAAGAAGTAACAAAAATGTATCCATGAATAGTCATAGAGAGCTTTATATCAGGACATACTATACAATAATGTTATGTAACATTTTACACATCTTTGTCTTATCTCTGGACACCTGATGACAATATATATTACTACAAATAATTATTACATTATATAATAAATAATGGACATTCACTAATCTCTTGTCCTCTCCTCTGTCATCTCCATAAAAAAGACAGGTGAATGCTCTTGTATTATCTCCATCATAAATCCACCACTGACTGTATTGCTGCTACCCCCATTAAGTTGTCATCATGAAATTATCTCCATTATCTCACTGGATATCATGGGTGTTGGCATGTCTATGAGACACTACTGTGACCATAATTGTATATTGTTTGTATCAGATGCATTGGTTCTGCCTATTAATAGCCAGGAAACTCACTGGTAATGTTTATCAATAGCCAGGCAATCAAGTCGTTAGTCAGAATCAGGCAGCCAAGTCGTTGGCCATGACTTTGTCAATGCCTGTAGCAAAGAGTTCTCATGTGACAGTTGCCAATTAATCACTTTGATCACTTTGATAATAGGCATCTTTCTCTGACTTGGAGGGAAACCAGGTCAAGCAGAAAACCACTGAAGAGGGCTTTTGTGTTCCATTTTACTGCTCCATCATAGCTGAAACAAACCGATCTTAACAGCACAGCTGGATTGGTCATTAGAACAGACTCTGCTCAGGATGAAATTCAAAGATACACTGCTCAAAAAAAATAAGGGAACACTTAATCATCACAATACAACACCAAGTCAATTAAACTTCTGGGATATTGATCTGTCCAGTTAGGAAGCATAAACGATTGTTAATCAATTTCACCTGCTTTGGTGCAAATGAAAGCAACAACAGTTGGACAGGTGAGGCAACAGCAAGACAACCCCCAAAAAGTCAAGGGTTTTGCAGGTGGTGGCCACAAACCATTTCTCTCTCCTTATCCTTCCTGACTGATTTTTCTCTAGTTTTGGCGCCCCGTTCTCTTCATAGATGAGAGCAGGTTCACATTGAGCACATGTCATCTATTGATGTTATGTGAAGAAGTAAAGTAAAGCAGAGGAGGGGGTACCTACAACAGATGTTGATGATGCTGGCATGTCTCTCCTCTTTGTACATAAGCATTGTTTACAGTCTGACACCTAGTTCATTATTGACTTCATTCAGTGACTTCATTCATTGCCTCAAATGTATTTAGTTGTAGCTGTAGACAATACACACACACTTACATGTATCATCTCTGTGATGTTATAGGTCTACATTAAAGGTCTGTCTAGAGTCGAAAGGTATTTCAACTCTATTCAACTGTATTTTTCTATACTCAACCCGAATCCATGGCAGTCTACTCTCGTCTTTCATGGTTATAACAGTCACCTAATTCACTTAAAAACTAAAAACACAGTAAGAAGAGTAGCCTACATGTAAACGTGAATATATAGTAACTGAAAACACAACAGCAAAAAAAACAAAAAACGACAAAGAGGAATTGTAAAAGCTACAGTAAGGTTAAGAAAAACAAATACATTACAATCAAACAAAATCTGCGTGCTTCTGAATACATTGGGGCATTTCATGGTGTGTCTTTAATATCCATTTAGATAACAAGGCTACTGTCTACAGTAACGGTACACCTCCTCAGTAGCCTACGAAGCAGGTCAGTTAATACCCATCTGTAAAACGCATTGAACTGCCTTTTTGGATGTTTGTGAAGTAAATAATAAAAATCATGAATGGAAAAAAAGAACCGTGCAGATTACATACATTATTTAATACAAATGATAAGACATCATCTTAGCCACGGGTGCGCGGTGAGAGTCGCGCAGGAGACGAAGCGCGCATTCGGAATCCAGGGTCACCTGAGATGCGCACCGATCGGTCATTGTTATTAGACAATGCTGTGTAAAATCCTACATAGGACTGTCTAATTGATTTGGAGCGCGTGAGAAATCTAGTCCCACAGATTATGGAGAACTCTATGCACTTTTTATTAATTGAACATATATTGCTGAATTTCAAGTTCCACCTTAGGCTAATAGACTAGCCAAATTCTGGAAAATGCTGTATTACTAAACTGCCATCATTCATTACGAGAGATGGCAACTCCTCTTATCAAGAGCAATTTCGATTACTCTCTCACGAGGTGCCAAGTGATGTAATTAAGCCAAAGATTAACGGGACCTCATGCCAGTAGCCTATCTGTCATCATGTTGATATATATCAACCCTGTATATAATGTATTATATAATGTTAAAAATATGATATACATTATAATCATGTTTTAGTTCTGATAATCATGTCAATTGCACGGTGTGAGAGCAACGCTAACTTTGTGTTATCATGTGCTTCTTAATCCTCTTTGACAGACATCAGATTTGTTTGGAATTGATGAATGTGCATAGATATTTACATAGCTATAGGTGTGGTTTCGGTTGACCACAGTGGTTCTGGATGGATATAAAAGCAATGACCGGCCAGGTCACCAGTCAGGACCTGCAACACACCTGAAGCACAAGGTAAGCTGCTGCTGAGACATTGTACATTGATGAATGTTTTTTTTTAAAGACTCAATCGAAAAAAACACATTTTTTGTGGTGTTATAATGGAATGTTAAAGTAATATTTACATTTATGTGACGAGACAGAATAATAGCATGTCTGATCTGATTTTGCCCTATGATGGTTAGTGTGAGCTATTTTCAGGCTTCCTTGTTAGGGTTGAATAACCTGATTCAACAAGAGCCAGCTCTACTGCAATTATTTATTTTTTTTACAAAAGATTAAATGTGATTAGATGTTAAAAATATATTGGCACAATGTGTTAAGAGTATTTTTCAATTAAATAGCAATATAGTTTAAAATTGTTTTTACCAAGTTATTTCTTCAGGGGAAACACATGTGTGCATTTGTATATTATTTAAAATGTTAAAGTTAGCTAGTGTATTGACATTCAATTGAAAACATTATATGCCAAATGGAGTATGGTTATATTGACATTACAAGGAAGTAGTGCATGTCTCCTGACATCATTCGTTTTTTCTTATTTTTTCGTTAGACAGAAGAGTAAGTCAAATGTAGACTACATTTCACAGGGTATAATGCCTCTGGAATACAAGGCACGTTGACTCCAGTAAATAAGATCACTACTTGTTGATACGGTTGATTAATTAAATTGCAATGATTGCTTTGTTAGTTTCCATTGAACCAAACCCTGTTAATCTGGTCTACTAAATGTGTTGGCTCCCATACTAACCAAGTGGTTGATAAGAAACAAGTCTTGTCATACTGTAGGATACCTCTGAGAAGTTTGACAACTGCTTATGCATTGGGTTATGAGCTGGTTATTAGATGCTAGGTGTAAATTAAGCTTCAACCAGACAAGGAAGATTTGAGCTTGCCATTAACCTATGGTTTACGAGTGAGCTTGCCTACTGAACACTTGTGGAATCTTGAGTAGTTATAGGCATATGTGTGACTGTTGCTGGTTGCATATGCATTGCTAAGTCATACCTACTTTGATTCTAATCTAAATAAACCTGTTCAAGGTTTAACACCTCTTCAGTTTAGCTATCAGACCTATAGTGGCACCCATAGACATTCTGTGAGTTAGATCTCAAAGGTTTTGGTATACAAGTATACAATATAATGAAATGCTTGAGGCAGAGCAGCTGTACAACATCAATCAACATCAACAATACAATATATTGAGTATAAAAAGTAAACAGATTATACCGAATTTGTAGCAGTAGGTGGTAAGTAAAGTGTATAGCGCCAGAGGGCAGTGTCGGTGCAATGTTACTGAGCAGAGGGGGGGTTGTAGGTTGTCCACAGTGGGGAGGGGGGAGAAGGGGCCTGAGGTGGAATCCTGGGGCAGGAGGTGGGGGATAGCCTGAGGGTAGATACTATGACCTGATGGCCTGTTGGTGGAAATTATTCCGGAACCTGTTGGTCTGGGTCTGAATTCCTGATGGAAGCAGGGAGAACAGGGTGTGACTGGGATGGCTGTTGTCCTTGATGATCTTCTTGGCCTCTTACATCTCTCAGAGTAGATGGCGTAGAAAGCGGGGACCTCCCCACGACTGAGGGAAAACAGACGCTGGCGTGCTGACTTGATGACTGTGTGGGTGTGATGTGACCATGTTAGATCCTTAGTGATACCAAGACACCTGAAGCTATTGACTACGATGTGGATGGGGGCGTGCTGTTGAATGCTGATCTGTAGTCGACAAGCAACATTCTCAACAGCCTGCCAGCTTTTTTTTACTCAATTTATGTTTTGTTCTTATTTGAGATATTGTAAACAAAAATATTCTGTATATCATGTTGATCTCTTAATGACAATTTCTCAGAAGCCCCTTTTGCCATTTTTGATCCCCTTTTTAACCCAGTGACCTCACTGAGAGCTGGGTGTATGAGGGTTGATATAAACTGATAGCATCTTACATTATTGACATAGAACATTGGCTCTCAGGGGTACATAAGGAAAGATTCAAATTTGATCCTTCAATCTGTCTTTTCCAGGATGTAGCCACAGTAAGATACCCTAGGGGGTGGATAATTATGTACTCATAAATTATATTTAAAAAACTAATACTTGGAAGTTGGAAATCAAGTAAACCTCCAACACTACAACAATGGAAAAACGAAATTCTTTATTATACCAATATAGAGAAGAATTTAGCCATAGACAATAATAAGAAAGATCAGTTTGAAAAGATATGGGGAGAGATAGTGAAGGCTTTAGCTAAGACGTAAAGATAGTGCAAGAAACATAGTACTAAGAGATTAATTAGATTATGCATTAGAAATATTAGTTAGATAAGTATAGGGGGTAAACTGGGATAAACTTTAGACGGTTTAAAAAAAGTGGGGCTTTGGGATGTTAGGATGTGTTGTGATGTTTGTCAAGGTGTGATGTGTTGTGATGTTTGTCAAGTTGTGATGTGTTGTGATGTATATCAAGGTGTGATGTGTTGTGATGTATATCAAGGTGTGATGTGTGGTGATGTATGTCAAGTTGTGATGTGTTGTGATGTATGTCAAGTTGTGATGTGTTGTGATGTATGTCAAGCTGTGATGTGTGGTGATGTATGTCAAGCTGTGATGCGTTGTGATGTATGTCAAGTTGAGATGTGTTGTGATGTTTGTCAAGCTGTGATGTATTGTGATGTTTGTCAAGTAAAAAGAAAATGGAAAATAAAATCTTACAAAAAAAAAGCATCTTACATTATTGAGGGATAAATCTCTTGAAACATCATGATTTGACCATAGGCTTTTTATTTAAACCCAGCAAGATGACGGTTAAAGATGAGATGAGTGTTGAGGAGCCCCATCAGTCCACCATCGAGTACCTGCCCCACCAGGCCCTCCCTCCCAGTCCAAGCCCAGTGAAGGACAAGGGCCGGAACCGCGGCCGGTTGCTGTCTGGCATCATCATTATCAACGTCCTAATCCTGGGCTGTGCTCTGATCAGTGGGAGTGCCTTCAAAGATGTAGCCGTCGGTAGCATTGACGGGCAGATCTTCCTCATCTTCCTCCTCATCTTGACCACCATCTGGATGGTTTACTACACTGTCTACACTTCCAAAGCGGATCATGCTGTTCTCTATAAGGATGGTCATGCTGGACCTGTGTGGCTCAGGAGTAAGATGCCCTCTTATACATACATGTATTGTTAAGACAGGTTTTTGATAGTAATCTCTCTTTTGAATTTGAATAAGCATTATAAGAAATAATGTCTAAAAATAGTCTATTGCCAAATCATTGTTTAGAATAGTACGACCATTCTGATGTTTCTGAATGTTTTTTTCCATAGGTGGACTAGTGCTGTTTGGCCTTCTCGCTTTGATCATGGATGTCTTCAAGATAGCTAACTATGCAGGCTACATGCACTGTGACTCGGGTGTGAAGATAGCCTTTCCTGCTGTGCAATTTGTATTCATAGCTGTGCAGGTGAGTACCCAAATGATGACTACGGTATGCTATAAACACAGGCTCTCACAATAGGACTGTAAGTGAGGGACGATTGTATTGGCATATGGGATATATGACCATCTCATAATGACTTTGATCTATTTCAGACCTCCTTTCTCTGGCTCCATGCAAAGGATTGTGTGCAGTTACAAAAGACATTAACTTGGTAAGGGTTAACTGAATTTTATTATTAGGTAATTTATTGATTGTAAAATTGGTTTGTGGATCTCTTGTCTCCCATTGTTGGTCAATAATTCATTGCATTTTCCTTTTTCAAGCTGTGGCCTGATGTTGATCCTGTGCACCAATCTGATGTTATGGGTGGCAGCAATCACTGAGGAGTCCCTCCACCAGACACATTTCCCTGGAAATACCAACTCCACACACTCCACACACTCCACACACTCCACAGATGACACACACGGCACAAACTCCACACACTCCACACACTCCACAAACTACACACACTCCACACACTCCACAAACTACACACACACCACACACTCCATACACACCACACCCTCCACACACGACACACACTCCATACACTCCACACAAGGCACGCACCATGCAAGAGGTAGGCAATCTTCCTCAGAAACTTTCCCACGTTTTGGGATCCTAAAACAGCATTCTGAGAAGGTTTGAAATGTGTAAGAATTTAATTACCTTGCAGAAACAAACTACAACTCACACGGTTCTCTCTCTTATTTCAGCCGCTCATGGAGACAGCAGTTGTCAGTGCAGCCACTCTTCCTGTGCTGTCTTTGAGGTGGCATACTACTACCTGTACCCCTTCTACATAGAGTACTGCCTGTTCGCCACTGCCTTGGCCTATGTGATGTGGAGGAACGTGGGGAGGCTGGTGGATGAGCACAACCACCACCATCTCCGCTTCTCTGTGAAGGATGTGCTGCTAGGCCCTGCTTTAGGTATGGGCATACTGGTGTCAGGCCTGGCCACCTTTGTCATATACGAGATAGACGTGGAAAAGCATGACAAAGAACTGAGAGAAAAGGCACTCCTGATTCACTATGTGATGAATATAGTGGCTGTGGCCCTCATGTCCCTGGCAACAGTGGCAGGCTGCGCCATCTATAAACTGGACAAAAGGGACCATGTGTCGGACAAGAATCCAACCCGGAACCTGGACGTGGGGCTGCTGGTGGGAACCTCTATAGGACAGCTCACCATCAACTACTTTACCATTGTGGCTGTTGTGGAAACCGGGGCTACGGGCCACCTCCAAGCTCTCAACCTGGTGTGCTCCTTGCTGACCATAGTCCAGCTGTGCCTGCAGAATGCCTTCATCATTGAGGGCCTCCATCGAGAGCCCTTCCATGACCCCCCCCCAGCCAGTGTTTTCTCAAACTCATATGTCCACGGGGCCAACAGAGATATGCAGAGCCTCCCAGGTATGAAGACCATGTCCAGCCCAGACCTCACAATACCAACGGACAGCATCCATACCCCCTCTTCTGCCCCTCGTCATAAGATCACCTGGAAGAGAAAGGCCCTAAAGGAGATCTCTGCCTTTCTGCTACTCTGCAACATCATTGTGAGTAGCTCCTGTCCTCACTTGTGTGTTCACCACTACTCTTCTCATTTTACGCTCGTAATAAGGGAATGATTGTAGCATGCTGAAACAAAGCAATAGATTATTATATTTCAATAATAATTGAATTAATATCTCTACTCTGTTTTCATTGGCAGCTCTGGATCATGCCATCATTTGGTGCCCGCCCCCAGTTCGACGACCCGATCGGGGGAGAATTCTACAAGATCAACATGTGGGCTGCAGTTGTGAATATAGGACTCCCTTTTGCAATCTTTTACCGCATGCACTCAGTTGCCAGTCTCTGTGAGGTATTCCTGACCTCATAAGCAAAGTGCAGTAACTATTCTGCAAAATCAGCTTCATACAATCTCTTTGTTTGTTGTTGTGATATGATCTTTTTTCATACCAGCCCTGGAATGTTTACTGTAAGATGATTATACAGTGACTATTATGTATAATGGTGTGGCATCATGGATAGTTGTGTGGTACTTAAGACATCATATTTTTAAAATATTTAATTGTGTATGTATAATTACATTATAAATGGGATGACTTATGTTATGAATCACTTTCATGACATACTGTGCAGCAATAATTTCTTGAGGTTTGGAACATGATTTGCATTACGTCATTGTCCAAAACAATGTTTACCAGTTACAGTATGTTGTTCCCACTCTAAACACAATGGTCACAGAATAGCTGAAGGGATTTCTTCCTCTTTCTGTTCTGTCCACTCATGATCTCACTGCCTAACATGACTTGCCACCCACCTGAGATGATTTATACCCTGTTATATCTGCACCAGAAGATAGCTAAACATGTTACAGGTACTCTATAATGTATTTCCCTATGGTAAAACTGTGAGCTGTCTACGTGGCACATGCAAATCAGGTCCTTTCAGGCAGTACATAGCTCTGTACATAGCCATACTGCCATACTGTACCTATCACTATCATTGTCATGTTTTTATATCATGTTTTTATATCAGTATTTGCACTTCTGGTTAGATGCTAACCTGCATTTTGTTGTCTGCTACTTGTACTCTGCAATGACAATAAAGTTGAATTTAATCTAATCTAATACAGTTTTTCTCTATCGCTTTATCAGATTTTCTCAAAGCGTAGCTCATTTTCTCTTAACTCTTAAAACAAATCCAAAAACTCACACACAAATCCCTAAACTCCACAAATCTCTTCCAAAAGCAAACACTGCATTCAAAATAATGTCTTCTCAAAATGAAATGTTGTTGTCAAATAGCACACACACACCATCAAATGAATAGACACTTGCACAATGGAAAACACTATGATCAGCGGAAAACAGTACTATGATAAGATTATCAGTAGGCCTTTTGCATTTTCAGTGTTACACTACATAAGTCCAGTAGCCTGTTATAAACTGTTATGTTTTCATACTCAAATATAAAGCACACAAATACAAGAATATAACTTTTTTTAAATTCAGAAATACTGTACACATCTCAGCAATGACAGTTTACAGGATTTGTAAAGTGTTCTTCATACAGAACAAGCAATATCAATAAGCAAATAAGTGCTGCATACTCTCTACACAAAGGCCAAGACCTGTAACAGAGGGATAATCACACGTCCGTAATTTGAGTGTTTTTGAGAGTTTGACATGTTCTTGTGTACAATAACGTGTTTTGAAACGTCTTTTGCATTTTTGTTTTTGGTGCTAACAGAGATTTACTGGTATGTGCTCTAAGGCAGTGGTCTTCAACCGGGGGTCCCTGACCCCTAGGGGGTCCGCAGAGGTACTGCAGGGGGTCCGCCAATTTCTGTCATAATTGATTGATTGATTGAAAACTTTATTAGAAGATTTGCAGAAGTAGGTACATGAAAGTACATATTACATACAAGGTCAACTAACAGGATAAAAACCCAAGAAAGCCACTGGCTTATTTCAATTGGGGTCCTTGATTCTCAATTCATCGTTACATGTAAGACAGACAAAAAAGCTAGTACTATCTACAAGATAATACAGACAAATAACTATTACTATCTACAAGATAAACACACATCCATCATGGGAAGAACAATACAACAAAACATAAGGTATGTACAGCGGGTAGGACAGGTGGGGACATACACCACAGGTGGGGGCGGGGGACAAAACACAAAGTATGTACAGTGGGTAGTTCGGGTCTTTTAATCTGATTTTTGATTTAGAGGGTCCAGTTACGGATTGCAGCCTCCTGTAAATGTTTTTTGAGAGTGGTTTTGAAGGTGGGCAGTGTTTTGCACTCCTTTAAGATTATAGGAAGGGCGTTCCACATTTTTACTGCATAGTTTGCAAACGAGTTTAACCCCTTGTTTGTGGTGCAACGCGGTTGAACGTGGTTCGTGGAGCTTCCTCTGGTGTTGTATGTGTGGACGTTGTTCACTTTTTGGAAGTATGTTGACAGGTACTTGGGTGTCTTTGTGGTGTAGCGTATCTTGAAGACCAGGCCCAGTGCAAGCTGCTGCACTCTGTCAACTACTCGTAGCCAATCAAGGCTCAAAAAATGAGCAGCGGTTAGATGTGTCCTAGGGTTGAGGCCTAGCAGAAGCCTAACCAGTTTATTTTGGGCTGTCTGGAGTCTTGTTTTATGGGCCTTTGTGGTTCTATAGTACCATGATGTTACGGCATAGTCGAAGTGACATTGAATGAGAGCTCCTGATAGGGTCCTCAGTGTGTTTTTACTGACAAGTGAGGATATCCTGTACAAGAATCTAGTTCTATGGTTAACTTTTTTGATTACTTTTGCTGCCATTTTATCTCCGGAAAGATTTGCCTCTAAGATGGAGCCCAGGTATGTAATATCCTCTTTTCTTGTGATATTAATGTTACCCACTTTTATTTTAAAATTTTCAGCCTTTCTGAGTTTAGATGGGGATCCGTATAGGATGGTTTCAGTTTTACCTAGGTGTATTGATAGTTTATTGTCAGCTAGCCAGATGCAGATTCTACTCAGTTCAGTGCTTAGCGCTTTTTCCACCTGCAATATGTCCCTGTCAGAGACCAGCAGAGCCGAGTCATCCGCGAACAGGAACAAATTGCAATCACATGCTGATGACATGTCATTCACATATATTAGGAACAGTAAAGGTCCCAAAATGCTTCCTTGTGGAACGCCGCAGGTCACTGGGAGGGGGGGGGACAGTGTTCCGTTCACACTAACCACCTGTTCCCTCCCCTCTAAGTAGGATTGCATCCAGCTCACCGATGTTCTATCGAACCCAATTGCTTTCAGTTTATCTAACAATATGTGGTGATCTACTGTGTCGAAGGCCTTCTGGAGGTCCAGCATGACCATGCCGCAGTACTTGCCCGAGTCCACCTCATGGTTGATGTGGTCGTTCAAATAGAGAAGGCATGTGTCAGTGGAATGGGATGTTCTGAATCCTGATTGAAATTCATACATCAGCTTTTTTTCGGTAAGGTACCTATCGACCTGTTCATAAACTATTTTTTCCATAAGTTTCGAGATGGAATTAAGAATAGAAACAGGTCGGTAGTTGCCTGGGTCTAATTTGCTTCCTTTTTTATACAGTGGGGTTACCCTTGCTATTTTAAAGTCAAGGGGGACGTGTCCCTGTTTGATGGAGAGGTTTATTATGTGGGTGATGATTGGGGTAATGGAGGCAGCTGAGTCTTTTAGAAATCTGGCTGGAATATTGTCATGGCCCGTGGCCTTTTCTGAGTGTAGAGCGCCTAGCTTTTTAAACACCTCATCGTTTGACACCATGGAGAGTTTAAAATCATCATTGCGTACACCCAGTTTATTGTAGAACTCACGGATGTGCTCTACACCATAACGCCCTGAGTGGGGTGGTAGATTGTTAACTAATTTAGTGGCTATGGTTGTAAAGAAAGTGTTTAAGCACTTAGCCACATCCAGCTTGTCTGTAAGGAGAGAATCACCAGATTTGATGCTGATGTTTGTAGACCTGGTTTTGAGTTTTTGACTGCAACCTAGTTGGCTATTAAGTAGCTTCCAAAGGTCACGTGGTTTGTTTAAGTTTTCTTCGATTTTGTTATCGAGGTATTCTTTCTTAGCAGATTTGGTCATGGTAATTACCTGATTGCATAGTTTGTTGCATTGTTTTTTAATTTTCTCAAAGTGGGTTTTGTGATCTTCGTTTAAGTGTTTCACTAATTTTGATTTGCATTTTTGAACTTCAGAGCATTTTAGGTCTCTGACTTTCATAGCATTTAGAATGTCCGAATTCATCCATGGTTCCGATCGGGTTTTAACCCTGGTGGTTCTCATGGGGGCTATACTGTCAATAATATTTAGGAATTTGGTTTTGAAACCTAGCCATGCCTCTTCAACCTGTGTGCATTTTAGTTCATCAAACCAGTCTTGATTCTCCAGTTTATGGTTTAAGGCCTCACTAGAATAGGATTTAAGGGATCTAGTAGTTATAGTTTTATGACCGCCAGCCTTGGGTTTTTGTTTTTTACGAGTGCAAAAGATCATGTAATGATCACTTAGCCCACATACAATAACCCCACTCTTGGAGATTTTGGACTCATCCGATGTTAGAATGAGATCTATGGTGGTTTGAGTAGAAATACACACCCTAGTGGGTTTGGTAATTTGTTGACGGAGACCGTGTAATTCAGAAAACCTAGTGAAGGATTTGAAAACGGATGCTTCATTTCTGAGCATGTCCGTGTTCAAATCTCCAATAAGAATCTTTTCCACACAGTCAACGTCATCCAAGCACCCCTCAAGAATATCATAGAAATCACTCTGATCGGGAGGTCTGTAGATAGAACCAACCAGCACCGGTTTTGCTTTGTTAAAGATAATTTCAACCCAAACAGATTCTAATTTGTCATGATTCAGGTCATCACGGGTGTTAAAGATAATATCGTTGTGAATGTACATACAGACACCACCCCCATACCTGTTTCTGTCGTTTCTGATGACTGTGTAGTTGACTATTTCAATCTCTGGGTCTTTGATGGATTCATCAAACTTGGTCTCAGAGAAGCTCAAAATATGAACCTTGCTGTCATGGAACATTTCTCTGATTTGGTCCAGTTTAGGCACAAGACTGTTCACATTAAGGTGAACAATATGCAGGCCCTTACTGCTGTGTCCAAATAGAGAGTGTATGTCCTTGACTTGGAAATAGTCACCACCATTTTGGTCATCGTCATGTTGAGGATTGGGGGGTGGGGGGCGCCCATTGTTCAACGGTTTCGTCGTAGAGTCTCCGGGTGGAGAAGGGGGGGGTCGTCGTCGGGTGGGGGAGGGAGGGGGGAGGGTGGGGGAGGGAGGGGGGAGGGGGGGGGAGGGAGGGGGGAGGGGGGGGTTCGTCACCGGGTGGGTGAGGCCTCTGTGTTCGTCACCGGGTGGTGGGGGGGGGTTCGTCACCGGGTGGGGGAGGCCTCTGTGTTCCCTGGCTAGGTGGTGGAAGATAGGTGGGGGGGTAATGTTATTAGCATATCTACCCATTGTTTTGCTAGCCACGTCTGAAACCTGGATGTCTGCTGTTGCCGGCAAACAAACCGGTTTGTCGACAATGGCGTCAATGTTTATGCTCGTAGCATTTGCCTGGGAAAGATATAGTTGTTGTCTGGCTAAACGTGAAGCCCGCCTGGTTGCGACTGGTCCGGGATTCTGCTGGATGTCTCCCGAGAGCAGTAGATAGAGCCATATCACGGTTCTTCTGTCGATTCTACCTGTCGGGGGTTTGTTTCTTCTCGTCCGGTCCGCAGTTAGCGTCGTGTGAATGGTTGTTGCTCCGAAGCCCAAACATTTCTTCGCGGCGTGGAGATAAAAGTCGTTATGTGTCTCACCTTTTCCAACAAAGTTTGACTCCTTCTCCATAAGATGCAAGTTCTGTGGTGATTTGATGTACAAATCCGTAATCCATAGAAGGAACAGAAGAAAATGTGGTATAATCCGCGCTGTTGCGCCCGTGCGCTGATGGAAGCGACTACTCATGGTGCCTGAGTTACAGAGAAGTTACGGTTTGGCAAGATATGTGCAGACTAGAAAGCAAATGGTCGAAAACAATATCGCTGATGGAGTACAACATTGAAATGCTATTTGGTGGAGAAAAAAAAGATGAAAAGATTAGGTCCCGCTATATTGCTCAGGCTGCACTACAGCGTCTATTCACAGGCGCGATCCCAGAGAGCTGCGAGTCTATCCACTCGGTTGTTGTTTTTGTTTGTTGTTGATCGTCGTTGTTTCATAATAAATGATGTTATCGCATAGACCAGCAGGCGACGGGGGGTGATGAAGACTCGTACCGAGGAAGTCTGGTAATAGCAGAAGTCGTATGAGAGACAGAGAGACCTGAGTCGTTTCCCCGCAGCCTGACAACTTTCTCCAAAATAATCAGTGAGAATTAAAAAATATAACAAAAATGATATTGAGTAAGGTACAAGCATTAATAGGCAATAATAAGCTACTTTTGACAAAAACAATTTACAAAATAAATGATGCCCATGATTCTATCTAGAGTCTAACATAACGTCAGCTGGAAAAAAAACACACCTGTCTAGCAAGCTAGGTGTTGGCTAAAACGCTGCAGTTCGGTCTTCATTGCGAAATTAACGTTAATTAATAACTAGCATAACGTTACTAATTGAGTTACTAGTTTGATAATAACAAACCCGCCTCTTTGCTTCTCTATGCGCCGCTATAGGAGAGGAACACAACGCGCTCCTTTACCATTCCGAGGTCAGATGGCTTTCCCGTGGATCAGTATTGGCGTGTGTCTTTGAATTACGCACTCGAGATTCTGGTTGGCCAAAACCGCGCGGAGCTGGCTGCGCATTTCAATGCGCCCTCGCCTGATGTGAAATGCGCAATTGTTGATCACTTGGAGGCACTCGAAAGTCAATTTGAGAAGTACTTTTCTGAGACTGAGTCTTGGAGAAAGCACAAGACATGGATACGGTTATCATTCAAAGACAATGCATCCGACGGCTCAAACCTGACAGCCGCTGAGGAAGATCAGCTGATCGACCTAACCACAGACAGTACACACAATAATGTGTACGAGTCACAGCCTCTCACCCAGTTCTGGATCCATTGCCAGAAATACTTCCCCCAACTGACAGCAAAGGCCATGGTGAGCCTCTTGCCTTTTGCAACAACTTATCTTTGTGAAAGAGGATTCTCCTCCCTCACCTACCTGAAGAGCAAATACAGTTCCAGACTGCAGCCTGAGGATGACATGATGCTCTGCCTGACAACCTCCATCTCCCCCAGAATAGACAAGCTGTGTACCACCAACCAGGGCCAGTCATCTCACTGAGGTAGGCATACCTGGCTTCCTGAAGCTAAAAGTTTCATTGTTGAAAAATAATCATAATAGAACATATAAGCCTCATCAAGAACAACAACAACAAAAACAACAATAATAATAATAATAATAATAACCAATCATAATTATGCATGAACGTTTTATCAATCATAAACACATACAGGCTAATAACCCAGTATATAAATAGGTTAATATGGTGAAATAAAAGTTGAATAAAGTAAATATAAAAGTTATTATAGGCTTATATATATATATATATATATATTACATGGGGGTCCCTGTTCTTTTTGTCTCTCATCCAAGGGGTCCTTGGGTTGAAAAAGGTTGAAGACCCCTGCTCTAAGGACCAAAACGGAAATCAAATGAAGAACTACAAATCCCTGATGACAGGGAGATGACGTATGACTGATCTGATGAATCAACCCCTATTTCATTAATTTTCTCTATATAACGACGTCGATCATTGATCGGCAACGACACTATATAATAGTTTGCCTAACTGGCCATCGGATTTGTGCTCCTAATATCTAAAAAGCACTACGGTTTTCTTATTTTATCGGATTAAAGTAGCGAAGACCAGAAATTCCCATTGACCGCCATTCAAACTTCTCCGCTTCTATCACCCAAAAAGGGGCGTGATCATTCTGATGACAGGGAGATGACGCGCAATTGCTCTGATGAATGCAGTATGCTACTCATTGAGTATGCTAGTATGCAGTATGCTAGTATACAATTCCGAACACAGCCAGTGAGTGAGAGTAGAGAAATTCGCACTCTGCATAAACTTTAAGGAAAAACTCCTTAGACAGAGATTTTGAAAAATGTGGTTTTTCTTTATTTTGTCATGCTCTTTACAAAAAGTGCTCAGGTGCAAGGTGCGGGACAAACGTTTCGGTCATACGACCATCATCAGTGTCACCGGGCAACAGACAGACATGCTATTATTATAGGGCCACAAGCCTACACAGGTGTTGATGATCAGGGTCATCAAGATTACACAACGATTGGTTATATAAAAGCAATGACCGGCCAGGTCGCCAGTTGGGACCTGCAACACACTGAAGCACAAGGTAAGCTGCTGCTGCTGAAACATTGTACATTGACACCAATGATAATGTTTTTTTATTTTTTTGTTTTTTTTAAATAGAAACATTTTTCAATTAAACAATGAATTAATCAATAACAATTAAATAGCAATATAGTTTAAAATTGTTATTGCTTCAGGGGAAACACGTGTGCATTTTTATATTATTTAAAATGTTAAAGTTAGCTAGTGTATTGACATTCAATTGAAAGCATTCTATGGCAAATGGAGTATGAGTATGTTGACATTACAAGGAAGGAGTGCATGTCTCCTGACATCATTAGTTTTTTCTTCTTTTTTCATTTGACAGAAGAGTATAGACTACATTTCACAGGGTATAGAATGCCTCTGGAATACAAGGCACGTTGACTCCAGTAAATAAGATCACTACTTGTTGATACGGTTGATTAATTAAATTGAGATGATTGCTTTGTTAGTTTCCATTGAACCAAACCCTAAAATCACATTTGTGGTTGATAAGAAACATGTCTTGTCACTGTAGGATGCCTCTGAGAAGTTTGACAACTGCTTATACATTGGGTTATGAGCTGGTTATTAGATGCTAGGTGTAAATTAAGCTTCAACCAGACAAGGAAGATTTGAGCTTGCCATTAACCTATGGTTTACGAGTGAGCTTGCCTACTGAACACTTGTGGAATCTTGAGTAGTTATAGGCATATGTGTGACTGTTGCTGGTTGCATATGCATTGCTAAGTCATACCTACTTTGATTGTAATCTAAATAAACCTGTTCAAGGTTTAACACCTTCAGTTTAGCTAGCAGACCTATAGTGGCACCCATAGACATTCTGTGAGTTAGATCTCAAAGGTTTTGGTTTTATGGCACAATCTCAAAGTTTCAACTTTATTTGTCATATGTGTATATGTAATATATACAATGTAATGAAATGCTTGAGGCAGAGCAGCTGTATGACATCAATCAACATCAAGAATACAATATCATGAGTATAAATGAGGGATAAATACAATATAATGAGTATAATGATGGATAAATCTCTTGAAACATCATGATTTGACCATAGGCTTTTTCTTTCAACCCAGCAAGATGGCGGTTAAAGATCAGATGCCCCATCAGTCCACCATCGCGTACCTGCCCCACCAGGCCCTCCCTCCCAGTCCAAGCCCAGTAAAGGACAAGGGCCGGAACCGCGGCCGGTTGCTGTCTGGCATCATCACTATCAACATCCTAATCCTGGGCTGTGCTCTGATCAGTGGGAGTGCCTTCAAAGATGTAGCCGTCGGTAGCGTTGACGGGCAGATCTTCCTCATCATCCTCCTCATCTTGACCACCATCTGGATGGTTTACTACACTGTCTACACTTCCAAAGCGAAGCATGCTGTTCTCTATAAGGATGGTCATGCTGGACCTGTGTGGCTCAGGAGTAAGATGCCCTCTTATATATACATGTATTGTTAAGACAGGTTTTGATAGTAATATCTCTTTTGAATTTGAATAGCATTAAGAAATAATGTCTAAAAATTGCCAAATCATTGTTTAGAATAGTACGACCATTCTGATGTTTCTGAATGTTTTTTTCCTTAGGTGGACTAGTGCTGTTTGGCTTTCTCGCTTTGATCATGGATGTCTTCAAGATAGCTAACTATGCAGGCTACATGCACTGTGACTCGGGTGTGAAGATAGCCTTTCCTGCTGTGCAGTTTGTATTCATAGCTGTGCAGGTGAGTACCCAAATGATGACATCTGCTGTAAACACAGTCTCTCAATATAGGACTAAGTGAGGGACGATTGTATTGGCATATGGGATATATGACCATTTCATAATGACTTTGATCTATTTCAGACCTCCTTTCTCTGCCTCCATGCAAAGGACTGTGTGCAGTTACAAAAGACTATAACTTGGTAAGGGTTAACTGAATTTTATTATTATGTAATTCATTGATTGTAAAATTGGTTTGTGGATCTCTTGTCTCCCATTGTTGGTCAATAATTCATTGCATTTCCCTTTTTCAAGCTGTGGCCTGATGTTGATCCTGTGCACCAATCTGATGTTATGGGTGGCAGCAGTCACTGAGGAGTCCCTCCACCAGACACATTTCCCTGGGAATACCAACGCCACACACTCCACAGATGCCACACACTCCACAGATACCACACACTCCACACACTCCTCAGATGCCGCACACTCCACTCACGTCACACACGCCACAAACGCCACACACGCCACACACTCCATACACTCCACACAAGGCATGCACCATGCAAGAGGTAGGCAATCTTCCTCAGAAACTTTCCCTCGTTTTGGTATCCTAAAACAGCATACTGAGAAGGTTTGAAATGTGTAAGAATTGAATTACCTTGCAGAAACAAACTCACCCGCTTCTCTCTCCTATTTCAGCCGCTCATGGAGACAGCAGTTGTCAGTGCAGCCACTCTTCCTGTGCTGTCTTTGAGGAGGCATACTTCTACCTGTACCCCTTCTACATAGAGTACTGCCTGTTCGCCTTTGCCATGGCCTATGTGATGTGGAAGAACGTGGGGAGGCTGGTGGATGAGCACAACCACCACCATCTCCGCTTCTCTGTGAAGGATGTGCTGCTAGGCCCTGCTTTAGGTATGGGCATACTGGTGTCAGGCCTGGCCACCTTTGTCATATACGAGGTAGACGTGGCAAAGCATGACAAAGAACTGAGAGAAATGGCACTCCTGATTCACTATGTGATGAATATAGTGGCTGTGGCCCTCATGTCCCTGGCAACAGTGGCAGGCTGCGCCATCTATAAACTGGACAAAAGGGACCATGTGTCGGACAAGAATCCAACCCGGAACCTGGACGTGGGGCTGCTGGTGGGAACCTCTATAGGACAGCTCACCATCAACTACTTTACCATTGTGGCTGTTGTGGAAACCTGGGCTGAGGACCACCTCCAAGCTCTCAACCTGGTGTGCTCCTTGCTGACCATAGTCCAGCTGTGCCTGCAGAATGCCTTCATCATCGAGGGCCTCCATCGAGAGCCCTTCCATGACACCCCCCCAGCCAGTGTTGTCTCAAACCCACATGTCCACGGGGCCACCCCCTCAGCCAGTGTTGTCTTAAACCCACATGTCCACTGGGCCACCCCCTCAGCCAGTGTTGTCTTAAACCCACATATCCACGGGGCCACCCCTTCAGCCAGTGTTGTCTTAAACCCACATGTCCACGGGGCCACCCCTTCAGCCAGTGTTGTCTTAAACCCACATGTCCACGGGGCCACCCCTTCAGCCAGTGTTGTCTTAAACCCACATGTCCACGGGGCCACCCCTTCAGCCAGTGTTGTCTCAAACCCACATGTCCACGGGGCCACCCCTTCAGCCAGTGTTGTCTCAGACCCACATGTCCACGGGGCCACCCCCTCAGCCAGTGTTGTCTCAAACCCACATGTCCACGGGGCCACCCCTTCAGCCAGTGTTGTCTTAAACCCACATGTCCACGGGGCCACCCCTTCAGCCAGTGTTGTCTCAAACCCACATGTCCACGGGGCCACCCCTTCAGCCAGTGTTGTCTCAGACCCACATGTCCACGGGGCCACCCCTTCAGCCAGTGTTGTCTCAAACCCACATGTCCACGGGGCCACCCCTTCAGCCAGTGTTGTCTCAAACCCACATGTCCACGGGGCCACCCCTTCAGCCAGTGTTGTCTCAAACCCACATGTCCACGGGGCCAACAGAGATATGCAGAGCCTCCCAGGTATGAACACCATGTCCAGCCCAGACCTCACAATACCAATTGGTACGGACAGCATCCATACCCCCCCAGCCAGTGTTTTCTCAAACCCACATGTCCACGGGGCCACCCCCTCAGCCAGTGTTGTCTTAAACCCACATGTCCACGGGGCCACCCCCTCAGCCAGTGTTGTCTTAAACCCACATGTCCACGGGGCCACCCCTTCAGCCAGTGTTGTCTTAAACCCACATGTCCACGGGGCCACCCCCTCAGCCAGTGTTGTCTCAAACCCATATGTCCACGGGGCCAACAGAGATATGCAGAGCCTCCCAGGTATGAACACCATTTCCAGCCCAGACCTCACGATACCAATTGGTATGGACAGCATCCATACCCCCTCTTCTGCCCCTCGTCATAGGATCACCTGGAAGAGAAAGGCCCTAAAGGAGATCTCTGCCTTTCTGCTACTCTGCAACATCATTGTGAGTAACTCCTGTCCTGTCCTCACTTGTGTGTTCACCACTGCTCTTCTCATTTTACACTCTTAACAAGGGAATGATTGTAGCATGCTAAAGCAAAGCAATAGATTATTATATTTCAATAATCATTTAATTCATATCTTTACTCTGATTTCATTGGCAGCTCTGGATCATGCCATCATTTGGTGCCCGCCCCGAGTTCGACAACCCGATCGGGGGAGAATTCTACAAGATCAAGATGTGGGCTGCAGTTGTGAATATAGGACTCCCTTTTGCAATCTTTTACCGCATGCACTCAGTTGCCAGTCTCTTTGAGGTATTCCTGACCTCATAAGCAAAGTGCAGTAACTATTCTGACATTGACAAAATCAGCTTCATACAATCTCTTTGTTTGTTGTTGTGATATGATTTCTTCATACCAGCCCTGGAATGTATACTGTAAGATGATTTTTTACAGTGACTATTATGTATCATGGTGTGGCATCATGGATAGTTGTGTGGTACATTATTTATTTTTTAAATATTGAATTGTATGTGTATTACATTAGCAATAGTTGTGTGACATTATTTATTTTTTAAATATTGAATTGTATGTGTATTACATTATAAGTGGGATGACTTTTGTTATTATTCACTTTCATGACATACTGTGCAGCAATACTTTCTTGAGGTTTGGAACATGATGTGCATTGTCATCGTCCAAAACAATGTTTACCAGTTACAGTACATTGTTCCCACTCTTAACACAACGGTCACAGAATAGCTGAAGGGATTTCTTCCTCTTTCTGGTCTGTCCACTCATGATCTCACTGCCTAACATAACATGCCACACACCTGAGATGATTTATACCCTGTTATATCTGCACCAGACGATAGCTAAACATGTTACATGTACTCAATGTATTTCCCTATGGTAAAACTGTGTGAGCTGTCTACGTGGCACATGCAAATCAGGGAGTACATTGCCATACTGTACCTATCATTGTCATGTTTTTATATCATGTTTTTATACCAGTCATATCAAGATATGAATTAAATTATTATTGAAATATAATAATCTATTGCTTTGCTTTAGCATGCTACAATCATTCCCTTATTAAGAGTGTAAAATGAGAAGAGCAGTGGTGAACACAAGTTACTCACAATGATGTTGCAGAGTAGCAGAAAGATGGAGATCTCCTTTAGGGCCTTTCTCTTCCAGGTGATCTTTTGACGAGGGGCAGAAGAGGGGGTATGGATGCTGTCCATACCAATTGGTATCGTGAGGTCTGGGCTGGACATGGTCTTCATATCTGGGAGGCTCTGCATATCTCTGTTGGCCCCGTGGACATATGGGTTTGAGAAAACACTGGCTGGGGGGGTGTCATGGAAGGGCTCTCGACGGAGGTCCTCGATGATGAAGGCATTCTGCAGGCACAGCTGGACTATGGTCAGCAAGGAGCACACCAGGTTGAGAGCTTGGAGGTGGCCCTTAGCCCCGGTTTCCACAACAGCCACAATGGTAAAGTAGCAGATGGTGAGCTGTCCTATAGAGGTTCCCACCAGCAGCCCCACGTCCAGGCTCCGTGTTGGGTTCTTGTCTGACACATGGTCCCTTTGGTCCAGTTTATAGATGGCGCAGCCATCCACTGTTGCCAGGGACATGAGGGCCACAGCCACTATATTCATCACATAGTGAATCAGGAGTGCCATTTTTCTCATTTCTTTGTCATGCTTCGCCACGTCTACCTCGTATATGACAGGTGGCCGGGCCTGAAGACATCCATGATCAAAGTGCAAATGCCAAACAGCACTAGTATAGGATATAACCTGCACAGCCTTTTTACAAAACCTGACTCATACTTGAACTTGTAATGTTGATTACATTAACAAAACAAATGTTGATCTGGCCCAGAATGTCACCCTATTTCAACTAACATACATTTGACAGAAAAACACTTGAAAAAGACTTGTGTTCTACATGATTTTCAATTGACGTGTCTCATCAGAATTATATATATATTTTTAAATAGGGTGACATTCTGGGACAGATAGTACTAGTCGTGATATGACTTGATCTGGCTGCTCTCAGGGTCTGTCTGTGCTGCTCTCTTTCAAGCTGAACAAATTATCAAAATTCGTTTTTTCAAACAGCTTGTAAATCAGCACAAATTATGTTATTGATATTACACAGTGCTGTACAGTGCTGGTTGGAAAAATCTGCCATTAATGCGGCCAGATCAAGTCATATCACGACTAGTTAGTATCTGGCCCAGAATATCACCCTATTTCAATGAAAGAAATTCTTAGTGAAAGCGTTAGTGAGAAAGTCTTTCAGGCAAAGTGTTTTTCACTAAGAATTTTTCTTGTTGAAATAGGGTGACATTCTGGGCCAGATCTGACTAGTCATGATATGACTTGATCTGGCCGCTTTTGGGGTCCATCCATGCTGCTCTTTTTCAAGCTGAAGAAATGATCAAAATGACACATTTTCAAACAGCTTGTAACAAATTATGTTTCCGATGTTACACAATAAGTGCTGGTTGGAAATGTTTTTATTTTAACCTTGATTACAACCATTTTGTTATTTCAGTGGCAAAGTATTTTTCTGTAAAATGTATTTTTGAAATAGGATGATATTCTGGGCCAGATACTAGCTAGTTGTGATATGACTTAATCTGGCCGTTATTGGGCTGGCCCGAATTCGTCTGTGCTGATCTCTCTCAAGGTGAACAAATTATCAAAATGAGTTTTGTGACACTCGATGGTAAAGTATGGTAAAATATTTTTCTTAGTTGAAATAGGGTGATATTCTGGGTCAGATCGGACTAGTCATGATATGACTTGATCTGGCCACTATCAGGGTCTGTCCGTGCTGCTCTCTTTCAAGCTGAACAAATTATCAAAATGAGTTTTGTTAACACGTTTTCAAACAGCTTGTAAATCAGCGCCAATTATGTTTCTGATGTTACACAATAAGTGCTGGTCGGAAAAATAGTTATTTTAAGATGGATTACAACCATTTAGTTATTTCAGTGGCAACGTCTTTTTCTGTAAAAAAAATATTTTAGTTGAAATAGGGTGATATTCTGCGCCAGATACTAACTAGTTGTGATATTACGTGATCTGGCCGTTATCGGGCTGGTCCGAATTCGTCCAGGTCCGTCGGTGCTTGCTGGGTAGAGTTCTCCATAATCTGTGGGACTACGTTTCTCGCGCATACTCCAAATAAATTAGATAGTCCTATGTATGATTTTACACAGCATTGTCTAATAACAATGACCGATCGGTGCGCATCTCAGGTGACCCTGGATACCGAATGCGCGCTTCGTCTCCTGCGCGACTCTCACCGCGCACCCGTGGCTAAGATGATGTCTTATCATTTGTATTAAATAATGTATTGTAGCGAACGGGAATCTTCTAGTGTAACTCGCCCCATGCGGGAGTCGAACCCCGACCTCCCACATAACCGACGGCCGCGCTAACCATTAGACCAAGAGAGTTAACTCCCTTGGAGGAGCTGTTAACGGGGCCTCATACAGGATCGTTACACTATCCTCACCGTTCGGGAAAGCGTGCCCTCACGCTTCACTATGTCAAGTCCCTCACGTGGACACGCTCTCCGATGGCCTTCCTTCCATCCCACTTCTGACACCAGTGTAGCGAACGGGAATCTTCTAGTGTAACTCGCCCCATGCGGGAGTCGAACCCCGACCTCCCACATAACCGACGGCCGCGCTAACCATTAGACCAAGAGAGTTAACTCCCTTGGAGGAGCTGTTAACGGGGCCTCATACAGGATCGTTACAGTATGTAATCTGCGCGGTTCTTTTTTTCCATTCATGATTTTTATTATTTACTTCACAAACATCCAAAAAGGCAGTTCAATGCGTTTTACAGATGGGTATATTAACTGACCTGCTTCGTAGGCTACTGAGGAGGTGTTACCGTTACTGTAGACAGTAGCCTTGTTATCTACATGGATAAAGACACACCGTGAAATGCCCCAATGTATTCAGAAGCACGCAGATTTTGTTTGATTAATTGCATTTGGTTTTCTTAACCTTACTGTAGCTTTTACAATTCCTCTTATTTGTACTGGTTATTTTTTTTGCTGTTGTGTTTTCAGTTACTATATTATTCACGTTTACATTTACACTCTTCTTACTGTGTTTAGTGAGTTAGGTGACTGTTATAACCATGAAAGAGGAGAGTATACTGCCATGGATTCGGGTTGAGTATAGAAAAATACAGTTGAATAGAGTTGAAATACTTTCGACTCTAGACAGACCTTTAATGTAGACCTATAGCATCACAGAGACGATACAGTGTGTGTGTGTATTGTCTACAGCAAACTAAATACATTTGAGGCAATGAATGAAGTCAGTGAGTGAAGTCAATAATGAAGTCAGCGTCATACTGTAAACATAGCAATGCTTATGTGCAAAGAGGAGAGACATGCCAGCATTATCAAAAGCTGTTGTAGGTACCCCCTCCTCAGCTTTACTTTACTTCTTCACATAACATCAATAGATGACATGTGCTCAGTGTGCTCTCATCTATGAAGAGAACGGGGCGCCAATGGCGAATGTGCCAATTCTGGTGTTCTCTGGGAAATGCCAATCGAGCTGAGTTGATGCCCTTCTACGGCCCTGTCCAGCTCTCCTCGTGTAATGGCCTGTCTCCCGATATCTCTTCCACACTCTTGAGACTGTGAGACACAGCAAACCTTCTTGTGACGGCATGTATGGATGTGCCATCCTGGAGGAGTTGGACAACGGCACTAGCAAAATGCAAAACTAGAGAAAAATCAGTCAGGAAGGATAAGGAGAGAGAAATGGTTTGTGGCCACCACCTGCAAAACCATTGACTTTTTGGGGGTTGTCTTGCTGTTGCCTCTCCTGTCCAACCGTTGTTGCTTTCATTTGCACCAAAGCAGGTGAAATTTATTAACAATCGTTTATGCTTCCTAACTGGACAGATCAATATCCCAGAAGTTTAATTGACTTGGTGTTGTATTGTGATGATTAAGTGTTCCCTTATTTTTTTGAGCAGTGTATCTTTGAATTTCATCCTGAGCAGAGTCTGTGCTAATGAACAATCCAGCTGGCCTGTTAAGATCGGTTTGTTTCAGTTATGATGGACCAGTAAATCTTCTCCTAATATTGTGAAATCCGTGCCGTCCCTGAATGAAGCCGTTTTGGTCCTATACCAGAAACCTCTGTTAGCACCAAAAACAAAAATGCAAAAGACGTTTCAAAACACATTGTTGTACACAAGCACATGTCAAACAATCAAAAACACTCAAAACATGGACGTGTGATTATCCCTCTGTTACTGGTCTTGTGGCCTTTGTGTAGAGAATATGGTTACAAGACTCTTTTGAAAAGGGTTGAGTGTTGGCAAATGAGGGGAACTAAGTGATATATATTGGGCTCTGTGTACATGTGCTTAGTCAAATGTATTGATTGTAAGTCGCTTTGGAATAAGCCATCTGCTAAATGGCAAAAATATAAAAATGTAAATGGACCAATTTATTTTTGGTCTGAATGTGCCGGCCGGTTCCAGATTAGGTTCGGGAATGGGAACCGGCACGGAGCCTTGGAGGTTTGAAAGCCCTAACAGAGAGATCAACCGTCAGGGAGTGCCGGGAAGTGAGGACATGACACAAGTGCCAAATATAACCAAGTGACACACATTAGTCCATAACGAGGAGAGGAACAGGGAGTGTAGTAAAGTCCCAGGGCCACCAAGGGCCGCCAGAGGGAGGCACAAAACAACAGGTCAGTGTGATAGTTAGCTGAATGAATGAATGGACTTTATTGTCATTGCTACAGTATTGATTGATTGATTGAAAACTTTATTAGAAGATTTGCAGAAGTAGGTACATGAAAGTACATATTACATACAAGGTCAACTAACAGGATAAAAACCCAAGAAAGCCACTGGCTTATTTCAATTGGGGTCCTTGATTCTCAATTCATCGTTACATGTAAGACAGACAAAAAAGCTAGTACTATCTACAAGATAATACAGACAAATAACTATTACTATCTACAAGATAAACACACATCCATCATGGGAAGAACAATACAACAAAACATAAGGTATGTACAGCGGGTAGGACAGGTGGGGACATACACCACAGGTGGGGGCGGGGGACAAAACACAAAGTATGTACAGTGGGTAGTTCGGGTCTTTTAATCTGATTTTTGATTTAGAGGGTCCAGTTACGGATTGCAGCCTCCTGTAAATGTTTTTTGAGAGTGGTTTTGAAGGTGGGCAGTGTTTTGCACTCCTTTAAGATTATAGGAAGGGCGTTCCACATTTTTACTGCATAGTTTGCAAACGAGTTTAACCCCTTGTTTGTGGTGCAACGCGGTTGAACGTGGTTCGTGGAGCTTCCTCTGGTGTTGTATGTGTGGACGTTGTTCACTTTTTGGAAGTATGTTGACAGGTACTTGGGTGTCTTTGTGGTGTAGCGTATCTTGAAGACCAGGCCCAGTGCAAGCTGCTGCACTCTGTCAACTACTCGTAGCCAATCAAGGCTCAAAAAATGAGCAGCGGTTAGATGTGTCCTAGGGTTGAGGCCTAGCAGAAGCCTAACCAGTTTATTTTGGGCTGTCTGGAGTCTTGTTTTATGGGCCTTTGTGGTTCTATAGTACCATGATGTTACGGCATAGTCGAAGTGACATTGAATGAGAGCTCCTGATAGGGTCCTCAGTGTGTTTTTACTGACAAGTGAGGATATCCTGTACAAGAATCTAGTTCTATGGTTAACTTTTTTGATTACTTTTGCTGCCATTTTATCTCCGGAAAGATTTGCCTCTAAGATGGAGCCCAGGTATGTAATATCCTCTTTTCTTGTGATATTAATGTTACCCACTTTTATTTTAAAATTTTCAGCCTTTCTGAGTTTAGATGGGGATCCGTATAGGATGGTTTCAGTTTTACCTAGGTGTATTGATAGTTTATTGTCAGCTAGCCAGATGCAGATTCTACTCAGTTCAGTGCTTAGCGCTTTTTCCACCTGCAATATGTCCCTGTCAGAGACCAGCAGAGCCGAGTCATCCGCGAACAGGAACAAATTGCAATCACATGCTGATGGCATGTCATTCACATATATTAGGAACAGTAAAGGTCCCAAAATGCTTCCTTGTGGAACGCCGCAGGTCACTGGGAGGGGGGGGGACAGTGTTCCGTTCACACTAACCACCTGTTCCCTCCCCTCTAAGTAGGATTGCATCCAGCTCACCGATGTTCTATCGAACCCAATTGCTTTCAGTTTATCTAACAATATGTGGTGATCTACTGTGTCGAAGGCCTTCTGGAGGTCCAGCATGACCATGCCGCAGTACTTGCCCGAGTCCACCTCATGGTTGATGTGGTCGTTCAAATAGAGAAGGCATGTGTCAGTGGAATGGGATGTTCTGAATCCTGAACAGGTAGAGCTGCAGTGAGAACAAGACAAACAAGAATGAAGCAGTTACAAACGTTTACTAAAAATGGGGTGAGAAAACCGTCTGAGAAATCTGTACTGTAATATCAGGGACAATTTAAAGCATAATATAGCACTGTAGATTATATTGAAAATAATCTAATACAGTATGTTATAAAGAAGTAACAAATATGTAGCCATTCATAGAGTGCTTTATATCAGAACATACTCTACAATAATGTTATGTAACATTTTACACATCTTTGTCTTATCTCTGGACACCTTATGACAATGTATATTATTACAAATAATTATTATATTATAATAAATGATGGACATTCACCAATCTCCTGCCCTCTCCTCTGTTTGTTGTGATCTCCATATAAAAAAAACAGAAGAATGCTATTGTGTTATGTCCATAACAAATACACCAAGCATCAGACTGGACTGCTGCTACCCCCATTACTGACTTTGTCAATGCCTGTAGCAAAGAGTTCTCATGTGACTAACAATTGCCAATTAATCACTTTGATAATGGGCATCTTTCTCTGACTTGGAGGGAAACCAGGTCATGCAGAAAACCACTGAAGAGGGCTTTTGTGTTCCATTTTACTGCTCCATCATAACTGAAACAAACCGATCTTAACCCTTGTGTGGTGTTCACTTTTTGGACCCTTTCGTACTCTTCGGGTCAAGTTGACCCGGGACATCATTGGGGTTTTGAAAGCACTTTTCCTGACACGGTGCTCCTAGTCCCAATGGTGACCCGTACAAGGGAGTATGCTCAGGGTGCAAGATAGCCCCAAAATAGCCCATAATATTAAAGAGCGCCTCCTGTGGGCACAAACAGGTACTGTACCCATTAATGCACAATAGGTACTGTGTTCACATTCAAAAGTGTATATTTTGTTCTGGTGGACCTAGGGGGCTGCCCTTTGGAGGGGCTGGAGCAGAGGGTGCCTAATTATAACCCTCAAAGTGTCAGACCCCTGGGAATAGGTGGGGCCGAACGGCAGCATGATGAGTAGAGGCGTTTTTACGCACATGATGCTCCTAACTTCCACTAAACAAAATCCACTATAATAAAGACTTGGTTGTCATAAATCATACTTATCTAGGAAAAATGTAAATGAAACAATGTTTTTATTGATGTTTATTATTTTGAACTTATATTCTCAATTGATTTTCAAAGCATTATAATCAAAGCTGTAAAAAATACAGGTGAGGAACAAGAATAATGCTACAAATGCTGAAACACAAAACATGTGGAAGGTACACTGTTTTAGTCACTGAAATAACACTTCAATTACAATTGTGTGTGCATGGGCATGTCTGTCTACACAACACATGAAGTACAGCATTTGACAGTATGTGTACCACAAATGTACTTTTTGCAGTTGCTGCATGTGGTCCCTGTCTTTGTGTCCTTTGAGGGTCCACACACCTCGCAGCGCTTCCTCTTTTTGCCATCGGCTGCAGTCTAGAATAATGAAAAGACTTAGTTCAGGATTTTTTTTTCCACCACGTCTCCTAATACTCTAAATCACTCACACACACACACATGCACACACAGACACACACACACACACACACACACATATTTACATTTACATTGAAAATGTTGGCATTTAGCAGACCCCTTATTTCAAAGCGACTTACATTTACCAAAGCGATCAATACATTTGACTAAGCAAGTGAATCAACACAGACACACACACACACACACAAACAACCGCAACAGGACACTTACCTCAGGCACTGGAGATTGTGGTTGTGTGGGTTGTGCAGGTGGAGCATCTGTAATCATCCTCACTATGGCTAGAGAAGTTGGGGTCCTGGGCATATGTTGTCTCCTTTGGATATGCGGTGTCACCAGTGCCATACCTAGCTCCTCAATGAAAAGACGTCGTCTTTGGAGCTTCCTTTGGTTCCAGTCTGGGTTGACTGCCATCCAGATTGAAAATGCATTGTAGGCTGAAACATCCAGGATGTTGAAGAAGATCACGAGAGGCCACCGTAGAGTTCTTCTTTGGCAGCTGTAGCATGCCAGCAGCTTGTCCAGGTTGTCTACTCCACCTTTGGTGGCGTTGTAGTCAAGTATGACCTCTGGCTTACGGTCCTCCCGGCCACTGATTCTTCCATCCCTATGTAGAGTGCTCATGAGCATCACATTCTTGCCCTTTTTTGGTATGTAAGACACCAGGGTAGTGTTGGCTGTAAACACAAAGTTGGAGGAATGGACTGGCCTGTTCTTCACATTTAGAAACTGGGGTGGGAGCTCTGTCTTGTTTTTTCGGACTGTTCCAACCATTGTCACCTTTCGTTTGAGAAGTTCCTGTCCCAGGCTGTAGGATGTAAAGAAATTATCACAGGTGATGTTATGGCCACTGAGGCCCTGTGACATATCCAACACCACCCGTGTCCCCTGGTTTCTCTCAGGGGCTCCTCCCTCTGGCTTCCCTGTATAAATTTGCATGTTCCATGCATACGATGAAACGGCATCACAGGCAACCCAGATTTTTATTCCGTACCTTGCTGGTTTGGAGGGCATATACTGCCTGAAGGGGCAACGACCTCTAAACCCCACAAGCCGTTCATCCACAGTTAGATTGGGCCCAGGGTTGTAAAGAAGTGGAAGCCGGTCCACCCACTTGTCCCACACCGTGCGGATTGCAGCCAACTTGTCCCTACGCCGTCTAACAGGTCTTGATTCCCGGTCATCAAACCTGATGACCCTCGAGTAGATATGGAAGCTCTTCAGAGACATTGTGGCTCTAAAAATTGCTCTCCCTGTCTCCACATCCCACAGACTTTCAGTCGACTCCCCTCTTGACCTATAGACACCTGCTAGGATGAGGATCCCAAAATAGGCCTGTAAGTGTGTGTTGTCCATTTCTTTCCACTCCTCCCCGAAAACACGTCTCCCCTCAAGGTTGGTCATATCAAGAATTATTTTCTGAATTGAATCAGTAATCAGCAGCTCAAAGGATGACTTGATATCGTCAACATGAGTCACTGCCAATCGTGTGGGCCCTGGTACCATCCTTATAATGTTAGCAGCTGAGCGGGGGGGCTCTCTCATTGGGGATGAAGACCATTCAATTTGGCCATTCTTGGACAAATATGTGTGGGCTCCTGCAGTGGCTGGCTGTGGGACTCCTGCAGTGGCTGGCTGTGGGGCTCCTGCAGTGGCTGGCTGTGGGGCTCCTGCAGTGGCTGGCTGCGGGGCTCTTCCAGTGGCTGGCTGTGGGGCTCTTCCAGTGGCTGGCTGTGGGGCTCTTCCAGTGGCTGGCAGTGGGGCTCTTCCAGTGGCTGGCTGTGGGGCTCTTCCAGTGGCTGGCTGTGGGGCTCTTCCAGTGGCTGGCTGCGGGGCTCTTCCAGTGGCTGGCTGCGGGGCTCTTCCAGTGGCTGGCTGTGGGGCTCCTGCAGTGGCTGGCTGTGGGGCTCCTGCAGTGGCTGGCTGTGGGGCTCCTGCAGTGGCTGGCTGTGGGGCTCTTCCAGTGGCTGGCTGTGGGGCTCTTCCAGTGGCTGGCTGTGGGGATCCTTCTGCTGCATGCTCAGAGTGAAACTCATCTCCAAATTCACTTTCAGAATCAGAATACTCTGAATTAATTTCTACATTATCCTCATCTGAAACATCCTCCCCCCCTTCAACTTCACTATGTTGCTCACTCTCTTCAAATAGTATCTCCACGGCCCTCTGAACACTGAATCCTTTCTTCATGTTGCTGGTGGAGGATTGTAGTTGAAATGACCTATACACTGGGATGGAGAGCTATTTCTCTCTTTTATCCCTCCCATGATGTGCAGGTGCAGTACAATGTTATTATACATTTTTTTTACAACATTGCAATTCAAAGGGTAAAAAGTGCGAGAGCAGACAGCTTCTCGGCGCGGGAAAGCCAGAGCAGACGGCTTCTTGTGCAGGTGTGAGGAGTCCAGTACAATATTATTCTTTATTATTATTATACAATGTTGCATTTCAAAGGGTAAAGAGTGCGAGAGCAGACGGCTTCTCGGCACGGAAAAGACAGAGCAGAGGTGTGTGAGTGAGTGAGTGAGTGAGTGAGTGTCAGTGTGAGTGTGTGTATGTTTCTGTGTCTCTGTGTATCCGGGTCAAAATGACCCGAACACCTTATGAAGGACATAAATGTGTTGGGGTATTGTAGGATGTGTAAAAAAAAAAAAGATTTTTGTTTTTTGTTTTTCATATAAAATGAGCCAAGGCCATGGAGTTTCAGATTGATAAAATGTATTCTTGTACCATTTCTCTTTAAGTAAAAATTGAAAACGGGTCAGGTTGACCCGAACACCACACAAGGGTTAACAGCACAGCTGGATTGGTCATTAGCACAGAGTCTGCTCAGGATGAAATTCAAAGATACACTGCTCAAAAATTAGGGAACACTTAATCATCACAGTATAACACCAAGTCAATTAAACTTGTGGCATATTGATCTGTCCAGTTGGAAGCGTAAATTATTCAATCAATTTCACCTGCTTTGCTGCAAATGAAAGTGACAACAGGTGGACAGGAGAGGCAACAGCAAGACAACCCCCAAAAAGTAAACGGTCTCCTTATCCTTCCTGATGGATTTTTCTCTAGTTTAGCATTTTGCTAGTGCTGCTGTCACTACTGGTAGCATGAGGCGGTACCTGCGGCCCATTCAGGTTGCACAGGTAGTCCAGCTCCTCCAGAACGGCACATCCATACGTGCCGTCGCAAGAAGGTTTGCTGTGTCTCCCACCACAGACTCAAGAACGTGGAGGAGATACCGGGAGACGGGCCATTACACAAGGAGAGCTGGACAGGGCCGTAGAAGGGCAACAACCCAGCAGCAGGACCGGCACCTGCTCCTTTGTGCGAGGAAAAACACTGAGCACTGCCAGAGCCCTACAAAATTACCTCCAGCGGGCTACACGTGTGCATGTTTCTGAGTAAACTGCCATAAACAGACTCTATGAAGGTGGCATGAGGGCCCAGCACTGTGCAGCTCTATTGGCATTTCCAAGAGAACACCAGAATTAGCACATTCGCCATTGGCGCCCCGTTCTCTTCACAGATGAGAGCAGGTTCACACTGAGCACGACAGACGTGAAAGAGTCTGGAGACGCCGTGGCGAACGTTATGCTGCCTGCAACATCATCCAGCGTGACCGGTTTGGCAGTGGGTCAGTGATGGTCCGCGTCCGCGATGTGAGAATTCGCGGAATTTAGTGTTCCCTTAATTTCTTTGAGCAGTGTATTGACATCTACTTTATTTGTCTTAGAGAATGAAACTTACATATCACTGAAAAAGTATTGTGGGTGGTCAGAGCCTTCTTACTAGAATATAGAAAGGCTTGGTCATAGTAAACAGATTGGTGTAGCCTAATGTGTTAAAACGTTTTTGTTTTTGTTAGGACCCTAGCAGAGTTTTGGATGAACTGCAATTTACGAACAGCCCCTTTAGAGGTCTGTTAGTAGACCGTTACAAGTCAAGTCTACTCGAAACAAATGCATGGATGAGTTTTTCAAGGTCTTGTTTGGACATGAAACCTCTCATTCTTGTTATGTTTCTCAGGTGATAGTAGGCTCATTTACTAATCAAGTTTATGTGGCTGTTGAAGTTTAGATTGGAGTCTATATCGATTTACACCAAGATTTCTTGCCTGTTTTTTAGTTTGAAGAGAGAGAGAATCAAGTTTTGCATTGACTTTCGATCTTTTGTCAGGTGCACTGAATACAATTATCTCAGTTTCGTCCTTCTTTAGTTGGAGGAAGTTTTGTGTCATCCAGGCGTTCATTTGTTCAATGCAATTACAAAGATGCACAGGTGGATGGTTTAAGACGTGACATGATTTTATCTAGAATCTTGTAGTCGATGGTGTTAAATTGTGACATGGTTGTTATGTCGGCCCTATTTGGGAGACATGGAGACATGTTTTTCATGCCTGACACAGAAGAGCTAATGTCTTCTTGTCTAATGGTTCCTTTAAAAAAGGATGCAAGCTCATTGCATTTACTAGTCGCGTGAAATTCCTGAGCAATGGGTGTTGGATGAAAAAATATTGTCTGGCGCTTCTTATTTCTAAGTTATAGTTTTGAAGATTCTCTTTATAGATCATAGTGGACGTGAAGGTTTGTTCTTCGCTCTGCTTTACGACATTCTCTTTTTTGGGGCCTTAGGTATGGGGCAGATGCATGTCTGTTAGCATGAGGTCTTCACCTTCGTGCAAAGCTGAGGAGGGAGTACCTACAACAGCTTTTATAATGATGCCTGTACGTCCCTCCTCTTTGCACACAAGCATTGCTATGTTTACAGTATGACACTGACTTTATTACCGTGATATTACAAAACAACAGGTTAAGGCTATGCTCTCTCGATCATATGAAACCTATACTTATGTGGTCAAACAATAAACAATAACATCAGTGGACCCACATAATAAATTAACACAATATTATATAGCTAAATATTAAATAGCTGAATATACAACAGTATACTTCATATACTGCTGTATCCTGTAGTTCAGTTTATAGAACAATAAGTCCTACTACATTTCCATTAACAAGGGTATATCAGTATAAACACGTGTATCGTCACTGTGACGCTAGGTCTACATTAAAGGTCTGTCTAGAGTCGAAAGGTATTTCAACTCTGTATTTTTCTTTACTCAACCCGTATCCACGGCAGTCTGCTCTCCGCTCTCCGTTACTGTATATACACAATAGCCTTGTTTATCTATCTACATGGGTAAAGACGCACCATGAAATGCCGTAGGCTATATGTATTCAGAAGCACGCAGATTTTGTTTGATTGTATTTCTTATTTTATTTTTCTTAACGTTACTGTAGCTCTTACAATTCCTCTTATTTGTACCAGCTGGTTATTTTTACCTGCTGTTGTGTTTTCAGTTATTATCTGTTTACATTTATAGGCACTGTGTTTTTTGTTTTGAACACCCATCTGTAAAACGCATTGAACTGCCTTTTTGGATGTTTGAGAAGGAAATAATACAAATTATGAATGGAAAAAAAGAACCGCGCAGATTACATACATTATTTAATAAAAATGATAAGGCATCATCTTAGCCACGGGTGCGCGGTGAGAGTCGCGCGACAGACGCAGCGCGCATTCGGTATCCAGGGTCACCTGAGACGCGCACCGATCGGTCATTGTTATTAGACAATTTTGTGTAAAATCCTAGACTACATAGGACTGTCTAATTGATTTGGAGTATGCGTGAGAAACCTAGTCCCACCGATTATGGAGAACTCTATGCACTTCTTTTTTATTTATTTAACATATTGCCGAATTTCAAGTTCGACTCCCTTAGGCTAATAGACTAGCCATATATTGGGAAAATACTATATTACTATAAACTGCAATCGTTCAGTACGAGAGATAGCAACTCTTCTTATCAAGAGCAATTTCATTTGAGCATAATAAGAGTGTGACTCTCTCACGAGGTGCCAATTGATGTAATTTAGCCAAATATTAACGGGACCTCATGCCAGTATCTGTCATCATGTTGATATATATAAACGTATTATATATAATAATGTTTTAGTTCTGATAATAATTCCTGAGAGAGCAACACTCACTTTGAGTTATATCATGTGCTTCTTAACCCTTGTATGGTCCTTGGGTTTGTGGGACCCATTTTCATTGTTTACTAAAATAAAAATGATACAATTAATAATTTTTTCAACCTGAGACTCAATTTCCTGTGAAGAACATGTAAACAAACTCATTTTCATTGAGTACCCACTGTGCACACCCCCAACACATTTACATTACTTACAGGGTCCTCGGATCCACTGGACCTCTGGACCACTGCCCTGCACCCCCTGGTGAAGACCACGTGTCTCTACCTCACCCAGGGGCCGAGTTCGTGGCGTGGATAGTGGCATTGTGGTGAGACTCCGCCCCCTTGGGTCAGCGCCTGTCATGGGTAGGTCAGTGACCTCTGGGCCACGCTCCGGTGAAGACCACATCTCTCTACGTAACCCAGGGGCCGAGTTGTGGCGTTCGGGGGTTTGTGGCGTGGATAGTAGCGTGGTGGCGAGACTCCGCCCCCTCGGGTCAGAGCCGGTCGGCGTCAGGTCAGTGACCTCCCGTCCACCCCCATAATCATTTTTACATCAATTGTTATGGCTGTATTGCTTTAAAAACCCAATAATGTTATGGGTCCACCAAACCCGCGAAGACCACGAGAGTAAGAAAAATATTAAGACCCTACAAGTGTCCTCTTTGACAGACATCAGATTTGTTTGGAATTGATCATTGTGCATAGATATTTACATAGCTATAGGTGTGCTTTTGGATGGATATAAAAGCAATGATGGTCCAGTGTAACAGGGATAATATTGGCTATTCCTCTTGCCTGTTAAATGATTGCTGATTGGTTGGCGTATCTTGCGACTTGGGACCACGTGTGACGTAAAACTGGCTCAGGCTGTGGGAACACACCAACGTGAATGCACGTGTATGGCTGCGATGTGTTACGTGACCTGCATGTTATCTTGACCAACAGATTGATACAATAAACACTGACTTACTGGGAAACCGCTGTATGAGAAGTAATTACATAACACAAGGAGTTATACCAGGTCGCCACTCAGGACCTGCAACACACCTGAAGCACAAGGTAAGCTGCGGCTGAGACATTGTATATTGACACCAATGATCAATGTTATTTTTTAAGACGTTTTAAGAGAAAACAAATTGTTTGTGCTGTTATAATGGTTAATGTAATGTTAAAGTAATGTTTCAAATTATGTGACAAGACAGAATAATAGCAAGTCTGATCAGATTTTGCCTTATGTGTGAGCTATTTTCAGGCTTCCTTGATAGGTTTAATGAACCTGATTCAACAAGAGCCAGCTCTACTGCATATTTTTATTTTACAAAAGATTAACATGTAAAAAATATATTGGCACAATGTGTTGAGAGCATTTATCAATTAAATAGCAATACAGTTTATAGCATTGCAAACATGACTTGCAATTATTGTTAAGTTTACCAAGGGAAAAAAGGATTATGTGCATTTTTATATTATTTCAAATGTCAAAGTTAGCTAGTGTATTGAAATTCAATTGAAAACATTCTATGCCAAATAGAGTATGGTTATATTGACATTACAAGGAAGGAGTGCCTATTGTAGTACCCACTATGTAGGACCGGGTATAACAAGCACAACCAAGGTAGGAACAGACACCGACAACTGGGAGCAGTTCAGCCGTATCTATAACCAAGGTAGAAACAGACACCGACAACTGGGAGCAGTTCAGCCGTATCGACATATTTAATCAAAAGAACCTCTCAACACGAGACTTAAAGTTCAATTTAGTTCTTTTAGTCCTCTCAATAATGCTTCCACTGAAGGTAACCCCGTTACTCATGCAGTCTGGAGAAGGCACCCTTCAAACCTGAGACAGCTGGAGCAGTTTGCTCAGGAGGTGTGGGCCAAACTACCTGTTGACAGGTGCAGAAGTCTCATTGAGAGCTACAGTAATCACTTGATTGCAGTGATTGCCTCTAAAGTTTGTGCAACAAAATATTATGTGACGGGTCCCATAATTTTTGTCCATGCCATTTCCATTTGTTTTATTATTTAAAATATTCTGTTGAATCAAAAATCTATGATTTCTATTAAATATGGAATAAGCAATGATGGAGGCCAATTACTTTAAGTTATTTCAGAGAAAATTGTGGTTTCTTATTTTTTCGTCATAGGGTACCAATACATTTGTCCACGTCTGTAAATGGGACTTACCGTAAATAACCTCTCAAAGCACTTTGTAATGACTGATGTGAGAGTCACAGGGCGGTAGTTGTTGAGACGAATGATGGTGGCCGCCTTGAAGCAGGTGGGAATTATAGACTGGGAAATGGACATATGTCGGTGAAAACATCTGCCAGTTGGTCAGATTTTTTTTTTTACTCAATTTATGTTTTGTTCTTATTTGAGACATTGTAAACAAAGCCCCTTTTGCCATTTTTGATCCCCTTTTTAACCCAGTGACCTCACTGAGGGCTGGGTCACTGACGGCTGGGTGACTGAGGGTCACATAGCTTGATATAAATTGACAGCATCTTACATTATTGCGGGATAAATCTCTTGAAACATCATGATTTGACCATAGGCTTTTTTTTTTTCAACCCAGAAAGATGACGGTTAAAAATAAGAAGTGCGTTGAGGAGCCCTATCAGCCCAGCATCGAGTACCTGCCCCATCAGGACCCCGTTCCCAGTCCAAGCCCAGTGAAGGAAAAGAGCCAGAACCGCGGCTGGTTGCTGTCTGCCATAATCGCTGTCAACATCCTAATCCTGGGCTGTGCTCTGGTCAGTGGGAGTGCCTTCAATGATGTAGCCATCGCTAGCATCGACGGGCTGATCTTCCTCATAGTCTTCCTCATCTTGACCACCATCTGGATGGTTTACTACAGTCTTTTCACTTTCAAAGCGAATCATGCTGTTCTCTATAAGGATGGTCATGCTGGACCTGTGTGGCTCAGGAGTAAGATGCCCTCTTATACATACATGTATTGTTAAGACAGGTTTTTGATAGTAATCTCTCTTTTGAATTTGAATAAGCATTAGAAGAAATAATGTCTAAAAATAGTCTATTGCCAATTCATTGTTTTGAATAGTACGACCATTCTGAGGTTTCTGAATGTTTCATGTTTTTTTTCTTTAGGTGGACTAGTGCTGTTCGGCATTTGCAGTTTGATCATGGATGTCTTCAAGATAGCTAACTATGCAGGCTACATGCACTGTGAATCCGCTGTGAAGATGGCCTTTCCTGTTGTGCAGTTTGTATTCATAGCTGTGCAGGTGAGTACCCAAATGATGACTATGCTATAAACACAGGCTCTCACAATAGGACTGTAAGTGAGGGATGATTGTATTGGCGTTTGGGATATATGACCATTTCATAATGACTTTGATCTTTTTCAGACTGCCTTTCTCTGGCTCCATGCAAAGGACTGTGTGCAGTTACAAAAGACTATAACTTGGTAAGGGTTAACTGATTATTATTTTTTTCATGTAATTTATTGATTGGAAACTTTGTTTGTGGATATCTTGTCTCCCATTGCTGCTCAGTAACTCATTGCATTTCCCTTTTTCAAGCTGTGGCTTGATGTTGATCCTGTGCACCAATCTGATGTTATGGGTGGCAACTATCACTGAGGAGTCCCTCCACCAGACACATTTCTACGAGGATACCAACGCCACACACTCCACAGACTCCACACACTCCACACACTCCACAGACTCCACACACTCCACACACTCCACAAACTCCATACACACCACACACACCACACCCTCCACACCCTCCACACACTCCATACACTCCACACAAGGCATGCACCATGCAAGAGGTAGGCAATCTTCCTCAGAAACTTTCCCTAGTTTTGGTATCCTAAAACAACATTCTTAGAAGGTTTGAAATGTGTAAGAAAAATGTGTAAGAATTGCAGGAACAAAATACAGCTCACACGCAAAATACAACTCACAGGCAACTTCTCTCTCTCTCTTATTTCAGCCGCTCATGGAGACAGCAGTTGTCAGTGCAGCCACTCTTCCTGTGCTGTCTTTGAGGAGGGATACTACTACCTGTACCCCATCTACACAGAGTACTGCCTGTTCGCCTCTGCCATGGCCTATGTGATGTGGAAGAACGTGGGGAGGCTGGTGGATGAGGACAACCACCACCACCATCTCCGCTTCTCTGTGAAGGATGTGCTGCTAGGCCCTGCTGTAGGTATGATCATACTGGTGGCAGGCCTGGCCACCTTTGTCATATACGAGATAGACGTGGCGAAGCATGACAAAGAAATGAGAGAAATGGCACTCCTGATTCACTATGTGATGAATATAGTGGCTGTGGTCCTCATGTCCCTGGCAACAGTGGCGGGCTGCGCCATCTATAAGATGGACCAAAGGGACCATAAGTCGGACAAGAACCCAACCCGGAGCCTGGACGTGGGGCTGCTGGTGGGAGCCTCTTTGGGAAAGATCACCATCTGCTACTTTACCATTGTGGCTGTTGTGGCAACCGGGGCTAAGGGCCACCTCCAAGCTCTCAACCTGGTGTGCTCCTTGCTGACCATAGTCCAGCTGTGCCTGCAGAATGCCTTCATCATCGAGGGCCTCCGTCGAGAGCACTTCCATGACAACGACCAAGACAATGTGTTCTTGAACCCATATACCACATATTATGTCCACGGGGCCAACAGTGATATGCAGAGCCTCCCAGATATGAAGACCATGTCCAGCCCAGACCTCACGATACCAATGGGTACAGACAGCATCTCTACCCCCTGTTCTGCCCCTTGTCATAGGATCAACTGGAAGAGAAAGGCCCTAAAGGAGATCTCCGTCTTTCTGCTACTGTGCAACATCATTGTGAGTAACTCCTGTCCTATCCTCACTTGTGTGTTCACCACTGCTCTTCTCATTTTACACTCTTAACCAGGGAATGATTGTAGCATGCTGAAACAAAGAAAGGAAGACATTATTGAATTTATATCTTTACTCTGTTTTCATTGGCAGCTCTGGATCATGCCAGCATTTGGTGCCCGCCCCCAGTTCGACAACCCGATCGGGGGAGAATTCTACAAGATCACCATGTGGGCTGCAGTTGTGAATATAGGACTCCCTTTCGCAATCTTTTACCGCATGCACTCAGTTGCCAGTCTCTGTGAGGTATTCCTGACCTCATAAAAACGTCATAAAATCTGGAAAACAAGCAAAGTGCAATAACTATTCTGACATAGTATTCAAGAAATCAGTTTGAACTTTATACAATCGTTTTGCTTTGTAGTAGTGATATGATCTTTTTTCATACAAGCCCTGGAACTTTTACTGTAAGATGATTTATACAGTGACTTTAATGTACAATGGTGTGGCATCATGGATAGTTGTGTGGTATTTAAGGCATTCTATTTTTTAAATATTGAATTGTATGTGTATTACATTATAAATGGGATGGCTTATGTTATAAATCACTTTCATGACATACTGTACAGCAATCATTTCTTGAGGTTTGGAACATGATGTGCAATACATCATCGTCCAAAACAATGTTTAACCAGTTACAGTATGTTGTTCCCACTCTAATCACAACAGTCACAGAATAGCTGGAGGGATTTATTTCACCAGATGATAGCTAAACATGTACTCTATAATGTATTTCTCTATGGTAAAACTGTGTGAGTTGTCTACATGGCACATGCAAATGCCTCATGTCATTGCTTTCACGGCAAAGTACCGCTCCGGTTCACATTTGCGAACCAAGTCTGGAACCGGCCGGCGCCTTCAATTGGTTCGGAGACTGAAAAGTTGGTTTGCAGCTGGAACCAGAAAATAGTGGTTCTCAAGCGGGAACCAAAACGTAGAAAAAGTAATGTCGTCAGTGGATGTCATATTCTAGGCTGCAAAGACCAGTAAGAAGGAAGGAGACAAAATGTAATCTAATCTAAATCTAATCATTAGTGATCAAAACAATTATCAAACGTTTCATCATTCTCTCTATCTTCATCACATGCTCAGCAAACACACACACGCAAGCGCAAATTTCGTAAGCCATTTCTATTCCAGCAATGGAGCAGCTGGTTAGTAAGAGAACGCATGTAGAAAGTGTCTTTTGTTTTGTTTCATAGAAAATAGTTTATTTCAGATACTGTAGTGGAAGATATTATCCTCATTTCCAGTGAAGTAGCTGCCATCTAGTTGTGACTTTTTTTTTTTTATCACGCCCCTTCATCACCCATCGTTGATGACGCGGATGGTTCTGGTTATACTGGTATGAACGCGGGCTGGTTCGCCAAGCAGCACCAAGGTTCGGAGGTACGCGAACCGGAACGGTTCTTTGCCGGTGTGAAAGCCCTATGAGTGATTCACAATAGCCACAACTTCTACCCTTCACAAACCAGTGTTATTGGCTGTCTCATACAATACACAGAGATCACACTGCCACCTATGGACAGCTCCACAGAAAATAATCTATAAGACATGTCTAGAATGATTTTCAAACTCTATACAGTATATGATTATGAAATAAATGATGGAATTCAAAAGTCTTTGTTGGAATAATTTATGAACTATTTTCAGTATAATTTAAGAGAAAATACTACGTTTAACATCAAGCACAGTATATACAGTTGATAATTGCAGATTTGATATGCAGACAACATAACAAAGTACATGGAAGTTAGACAATGAGGCATACTTGTAAGCAGTAATACAAAGTCAGTTTGGATATTGGGTTCTCTCAGTCTTGAATGGGTAATAATGTCCCAGTTAAATTTCAGACAAAATACATTGTCACATTACAAGGAACATAACAGTAGCTAACGTCTCATTTGAGTGCAAGTTCACTTCTAGCATGACACAGTCTTCCTTTCTCTTATGAAAGCAATGAATGTTAAATATCAATGCTATCCAAGAAAAAGCTCACAGCACTCTATAGATAAGCATGTATGTTGATGTCTCCCATACTTACCCATACTTTCACTTACCAAAATATGTGAAAATCCCTATGAAACCAGCATTTTCACGTAGAGCCTTTACATCGAGTCCATGATTAGGAAGAAGGGAAAACCTGTTGATAACACTCCTGTATCTCAGTGCTTTCACAGACAGACATTCTGTGGTCTTGAGGTCTGAGAGTGTACTTGACAGTAGAGATATTTGTCCGTCCAGCCAGCCAAATCAATTCCAACTCCCTCTCTGCTTTGGGAGTGTGAGCTTCCCCGTCTCTCTTCCACATGACACTTCTGCAGCCCAGGATATGTGGAGGTGTGAGGGGTAAAGCATGACGATGAGGAAGCCAGAACATGGTGAGGTTTGCGAGGGTGCCAGTAGGAATGGCAGGGAAAAGAACCACCCAGAACCACCCAGTCCCATCATCAGTCAACATCTCCTTCCCATCTACATTCTCTGGATCTCAAAGAGACGGACATCCGTGTCATACCAGATAGGAGGGTCCACGTTGCTATAAAGACAAATGAAGGTTTCAGGGAAATACACTTGACAACAATATTGATACTTGCTATGCTGTTCCTACTGGTAATGAAAACAACTCAGCTGCCATGCCCTACTCACCGCAGGTAGACTACACCCCACATGTAAGTGCGGAACCACATGGCAGTGCCTGCGTTGGCCTGGTACTTCCTGATGAGGATGGGGTGAGGGACGGGTAGGAGGCCCACCAGGGTGCCATGCTGCAGGAACTTCAGGATCTCAGACTCGTCCGTCAAGCCCCTGGGAGGGAAAATTAGAGCGTGACATCGTCACATGATCATCTGGTGATGCTTTATGTCAAAGGCATCTTACCCTAGACCGAAACCTTTATACCCTTCAAGACTAACAAGAATGGTGGTGTGGTCTTACTTGTCAATGCAGATCTTCTCCACCTGAGGTACCAGCACCTGCAGCAGGCGCATTATGGTCTGTAGGGGGAGTTTACACTTCCAGGAGAGAACCTGAGGGACAGTGGACACATCTGATCAGGCTGTGAGTCGTCACTGACAGCTGTGAAGGGGGTAGGACTTTTCCGAAAGGTGGGAGAAGGCATTGACTTGAGTTTTAGATCAACGGTTTAGCCTTTCTGATCAAGAGAGTCTCAGGTTGAGGCTGATAAGGGTTGCCTAAAACCTACTTACCCAGTCTGGTGTGGGTGTCCAGTATGAAGCAGAAGACACACTTGACAAACGTCTTCTTTCCATCTCTGCCTCAGTGTAGAAAACATCCTGGGGAAAAAGGACACGGATGAGTTCCACCACACCCACCCACACACACACACACACCCACCCCCCCCCACACACACACACATACACACATGCGTGCGCAAAGAGACACATTCAAAAAGCGCTTACCTCATTATCCCTTCCTGAATTTGACTCTGTGTCGCTGGCGCCTGCAATGGCACTGTGATCTGACTGAGGGGTCTGTGGAAGATCTGTCTTTGGCAATGTGACCATGGTCCCATCTTCTGACACCTGGGACTGCTCTGTCAGTTTATCAATGGCTGTAGGCAGGGTCACGAGAGACAATAACATCAGTTTATATTGAATGAAACACCCCTGGATGGTAACTGCTGACAACTATGGATGGGCCTTTGGAACCATCTTTATAGGATAGCCCAGAGGTTACATTCAGCATAGTATTTACAGTGAGTATGGTTGGAAAGGGCATGTGTGTGTGTGTGTGTGTGTGTGTGTGTGTGTGTGTGTGTGTGTGTGTGTGTGTGTGTATACCTGGTAAAGCGACCAGGCTGGTCTTCAGCGTTCCGGGCTCTGCGGGGACGGCAGGACGGGATCCCTCCATGGAGACCGTCTCCTGGGAGCTGGTGCGGGAAATAGCATCGGGTGTCTTCCTCTTCCTCTGCAGGGCCTTCTGGATGGTGGCGGGGTCAGAGGGCAGGTTGGCCAGCTGATGGAACACGTTACGCTTGCGAATGATGGCATACACTAGGTTACAGTTTCCTGAAGTCAGAGAAAAACAGTATAGGTTAAAGAAAACAAGAGAGCTATGTCTAAACCAAGATTGTCACACAAACACATACTCTCCTAATAGTCTCATAGCAAGACAGTGTCAATAATGCGGACCCATTCAGTACCCCAGAGGAGAAAAAGAAAGTGTTCTGCACAAGACTACACAGGTCTATGCTTTGGTGTCAGAACTACAATCCATGCTGAAAGGAGAAGTCTCACCGTCAAACTGGTACTGGATGATGTTGTTGAAGGCCTCCAGCAGGAAGAAGACCAGGTGGTGGTTCTGGTTGGCGGAGAACAGGAACCAGTTGGTGGAGAAGGCCTCCAGGAGGTGGAGCAGTTTATTAGCTGCCACCATGGACAGGCTCTTCAGATAGGGAGACACTGTGGAGGAGAGGAAGGATCATCGTTTAGAGATACACACACGTCACATAATATAGGTGTATGTAGAATGAACTGATCTACACACTGACACAGCTTGGAGTTGCATGTTGTAATGTAAAGCACATGGCATTCATCCAAAAATATCATTATCTATTTGGAGTGCAAACAGACCCAAGGACTTGTTGAGGTTTCATGTGTAGTAAACAATTCCAACAACACTTTTAGTGAGAGCCATGTAAAAAAAAAAAAAAGAGTGTGCATTTTTAACCAGGAGATGGCGCAAGTGCTACTCACCATTCACTACAATGGTGAGCAGGCAGTCAAAGAGAGGCTGTAGACGCTGGTGTCCACTAGTGATAATCTTGTGGAACACCTGAGGATACACAGAGTCAGATACACACAATAAATCCATAAGTGGAATGGCTTCATAGAAGCATATACAGTAGTCATTCCAGTGACTAAGTGACTAAGTGACTAGTGACTATATTCCAATGACTATACCTTACAGCAGAGAGAATAGAATATAGTCTAAATTAGTAAAATACAGCCATACTGTAGCGTGTATTGTATTTCTATTTTCTGTGGCAGAGTCTTACCACTATGAGCAGGTCAGCATGGGTCCCCGTGAACACTGGGATGTCCATAGGCACATGGATAGAGTAGGGCTTGTTCAAACGGACACCAAAGTTCCTCTCCCCACTCAGCAACAGCAGAATGAAGACACCAATATGCATGAGACCCACGCGGGCTGCAGTAGGTACACACACACACACACACACACACACACACACACACACACACACACGCACACGCACACATACACATAGACAGAGACACACACACACATACACACACACACACACACACACACATCATACAGACTTTAACAAACATGTGAAACACACGCTATCAACCAAAAATACAACCATGGCATCCAGAGGCACGACCTTAAAGTCACTCCAATCCCTTCAGCATGTACTCACACTGGTCAGCCCTGGCATCATTCAGGTAGAACAGTATAGGTACCAGGATGTCCAGCACATCACTGCTCTTCAGCACAAAAAACAGGAACTTCTGTAATGGGTGGAAGAGAGGAGTGGTATGGATCCTAAAACTGTCATAGGGCAGCAGCAATTCAACACAATAATAATCCTATGCAGTTGGTATAATAACTACCTTATTGAAGTCACACAGCTTCCAGAAGAGCACCAGCAGCTCCTGGTGGAACTGGATCTTCTTGGTGGAGTTTGGCAGGTAGGTTTGAGTGAGAGGGTTGGTCAGCAGACGAGCCAGGCCTTTCAACACAAAGTCGTAGTCCTGGGGGGGACAGTGACATAAGACAACCTTTAGAAAACCTTTAGAAATGAACCACTAGTGGAGGAAATGTAATAACGTGTAAATGTACATGTAAATGTATGAAGCAAAGCGCGTTACCTCCTCCCTGTGAATTCGTGAAAGGTAATTCACAAACAGGTTTTCAGGGCCAGCAGACTACAAAGACAGAGACAGGGACATTTTTCTCAACAAAACACAAAACCCATGAATGTCCCATTCTCTTGGTACCAGTAGGCATCTACCCATCCCTAAGGGCCACGACAAGGTCCTGTCCTGTTCTCTTACCTCCTGGTCATCCATACTGGAAGGGGAGGCAGAGCGGTAGGCCACCCCTCCCTCATGCTCCAGGGTGACGATGAGGATCTGCACGGCCTGCTCCACCAGCTGCTCGCGGTAGTCGGAGAAAAGCAGGTGGTTGTAGGGGATGCCGTACCCAATAGGATCATAGGCACACACCACATTGACCAGAGAGGTGAACAGAGGTAAGGCATGCCTAGGGACAGAGATAACAACAATGTGTGACACTTGTTCGGAAATATGAAGTCTGGATGTGTTTGTGTGTGTGTGTGTGTGTGTGTGTGTGTGTGTGTGTGTGTGTGTGTGTGTGTGTGTGTGTGTGTGTGTGTGTGTGTGTGTGTGTGTGTGTCTGTGTACACCTCTCTCACCTGTTTTCTGTGGAGCAGAAGAAGGTCACCCAAGGGTTTAGGATGTTGTTGTCTGAGGGGGGCAGGTACATGGCCTCTGAGAAGCAGGTTAGTAGCAGCCTCAACAACTCTGTCCTGAAGGTGCAAGAAAATATAGTAAATGCTGAGTAAAAGGAAGGAGCGAGCGAGAGAGAGAGAGAGAGAGAGAGAGAGAGAGAGAGAGAGAGAGAGAGAGAGAGAGAGAGAGAGAGAGAGAGAGTCATAGATAACAGAATTACAGACACATACACAAACACAAGGTCCCTCAGCAGCACTCACTCACCTATTGAGGTCATGGATGTAGTTGAGTGGGGGGGATTGGGCAAAACCCACCCCTGCTTCCCAGATGTACTCACAGCTGTCTAAGGACTGCATAACCTCCACTGAGTCCTATGTGTGACATCAAAAGACTATCAATCTCAACCCAACAACCACTGGGGGAAAGAATTATTATTCCTACATATACCATGTATTTGTGTGTACTTGAACATTGTACATGTTGAGTCCATACAAAAAACAACCAACTGTATTATCTGTGACTATACAACACAAACAGGTTCTTGTTGTAGAGTGTTTAGGTAGACATAAGCAGGATATGCAAGACAGATGTGAAATGTATTTCCTCATAGAAAGTTTCCCCATGCAGTAGGGAAGTCTTTTTAAGAATTCCATTCCAGCTGATCAGTGACAAGATAACTCTTCCTGGAGCGAGCGTCAAGACACATTTTAGAATCTGAAATCTTTGTAAACTTGTCTGACAAGTCAGATGAGGCTGTCAAACACCAGGAAGAAGGAAACTGCCTCTAAGTTTCTTTAGCCTTGAAAGAGCAGTGGAAACGTAATTAAGATGCCTAAAATAGCTTTGACAAAAGCAGATGAGCAATTGCCACTTGTTTTTTGTTTTTATGTGAATGTGAAATCATCTATTCAACTGGACTGAGAAGGATCTACTGAGTGAGAGGGCGTACAATATACTCACAGGGCCTCTTCTATGACTATGCACAGTGAAGTCAGGACAGAAGAGCAGGTCAGCAACGGCCAGGAGCAAAGACTCGGCCAGGGGACGAGCTCCTTCATCATCGTCCATCTCATCTGTCTGGAAGTGAGAGAGACGACATACAGAGGGATGACTATGAACCTCTAGCTTCTCTGTAGCATAGATATAACCTAAAAACGAACAGTCCTATAGTACACGTGTATACATATGTTTCCTTTACAAGAATTTCAAGAGCTGTAGCCTCATTTCACTTTAAGATAAGTTTCCTCTTATCTTTCCAGGGAGGGAAAACACTGGGAAAACACTTTGGAAACAATGGTGGCCATTCTTTGAAATCTACCCACTAAATCTAGGTCGGTGGTTGAAAGATTTTAACTGATTAACAGAAGCCATTCCTTCACACAAATTAGGCAAAAACACTTATTAAATAAACAGGCAGCCTTTTTGCTGATGTTCACCAGTCAGCATTTTCTAAATTGGAGGGATGGCTATAATCTGACCAATACATGTCAAAAAACAAGTCATCTGGTCAATAAGTGGTCAACATACACTGTAACCTGATCTGCAGTCATATGAGGTTAGAATTGGCTGGTCTGCTATATGGATGGAAAGTGCATTCGTAATCGTAATCTAATATTCCTTCTCTCTTCGATGCCCACTTACCCCAGCCCGCCCAGCCCCAGGCACAGTGGACCAGAAAAAGCCCCTCCAGTCCTGGTCCTCAAAGATGTAGGGCAGGATGCGAGTCAGCATGCGCGAACAGTTCAAGATGATCTGCTTCTCCTTCTCTGAGGGGCACCCTGACTCTGCCCCCTGTACCAGCTTCTCCACTGCCTGACGGGGAAACAAGGGTGTATGTTACAGAGACATCTACTCACACAGAAGCGCAGACACATACAGACACACATGTATGCACACACACACACACACACACACACACACACACGCACAGACACACACACACACACGCACATGCACACAGTCACATGCGCACACACACATGCACAAATGACACACAACAGTGATATTTTGCAAGAACAATACACAGCTACTGAATGGTATAATAACATTTATGAACCCAAGTGAAAGGATAAAATCTAAATGTCTTTAATAAGGATGAAAACCCTCCCAAAGGCATACACTACAGCAGACAGAGACCTATACGTCTGGTGAATGAATATGTCAGACATGTCAGGCCTTCTTTAAGCTCCCCCCCTCCATGTTCCACTAGGGACCACTAAACCCCTAGTTTGTCTGTTTTGTTTCTGATAGGCAGCTTCAAAAGGAAACAGGGAGTTGGAGACGGGAAGGGAGGCGGCGCCTTGCTTCTTTCCTGCATCTGAGAGCAGTGGGCACTGACTCAACTGACAGAAGCCTCTGCCAGGCACTCACAAAAACGTGCATTGTTTCATAATAATGTTATAGCATGACTGTGTAATGCAAAACACTTGCTTTTAGTATTCAGCTTGTAGTAGTTAGCTACCTCAAACCCAGAATATATAATGAATAGGCTATCTGAGTTTTCTCAGTTTGTTTTAATGCAATTCTCTGCAGTTATTCGTCTCATACCTTATAGCAGAGGGTTGCCAGATTTGAGGGGGACTCCTCTCGAACAGCTCGGATCTCTGCGGCTGGCACCAGGGCAAATACATCCTGCACAGTGGTGGCAGTGTCTGCCCAGAACTGGTCCCAGAAGGCATCATCTGTGGCCTCCACTGGCTGTGGGAAATAAACACAGTTGCTTGGAGACTACATTTCCCATCTCCCATTATTACTGTGCAACATACTATAGTATTAACAAATAAAGCATTATGAAAACATCGAGAATTAAGGGGGGGGGGGGGGTCATTTTAAACAACTTGCTCAATCTGTGATGTGAATTACATAATATGCTCTATGTTGTTCACAGATCCGTAACAACAGATGGACAATATTGACAATGTAAACGTCTTCTAATTGCCCATAGACAACAGGAAATATGATACTGCTCGCTGTAATCTCTGCACAGTCCACCTGCCGCATCTGGGGGCGGTGGTAGTTTTCAAATACGTCATTCTAACATAGATGGATAGATTAGATATGCCATCTAACAATAAATGAATATATATATCAAACCAAGTCAAAAATAGTAACATACTAAGAAGCAATAGCATAATCGACGATCAGGCTTTTGTTATCAGCTGATGATGTTTTGCTGTGAGCTTCATTGTTTACATCATCGATGGGACATTATATACGTTTAGAAGAATATTACTTTTTTTTTTACAAAATGAAAGACAGAATACCCCCATAATAATGCGGCAGAATAATGCAATTGGTGGAACCACTGAATTACCGGAGAGTAGGATTTCATAATAACAACAGCAACCTTAAAACAGTATACAAATAAAAATAACAACAAATAATAACAACATGTTAGTGCAGTCATATGGCACCCATTACAAACATCAATTGCAAAAGGTCGACTGTCTGTCTGTGCAAGCTCTGTTGTTCGATCAAGCTCTCCATCTCCTCTCCTCAGTGATGCTGGACCTGGATCATCTAGTGCGCTTTATTCAGTCGTCGCTCTTGTTATTATCCTCATATTTCTCAATGCCATTTAAATATGTCCAACCTACCTGTGTTTTGGTTGTCAGCTGTATCACTGCTTTCCTAAAATTCAGTTTAGAGTCGGTGTTACCCATTTTGATATTCCTTTCTGCTGTACGGCGTTGCTGCCAATGTGAATCCAACCTAATCTCATTCACCTCCTCCTACGTTTGAGTCATTCGCGGAGGCGTTTTTACATCATTGGTTGGATAGTGCACTTGGCTGTAAACTTCCGGGTTCTGAACGGGCAATCTACATGTATAATAATTATAAGGTGAATAAAATATGCATGGAACTGTGCACAGGCCTACTCTACAACTGATATAATACTTAATAATACTATAATAAGTATAATAATACTATATATATATATTGTTATGTGTAGGCATACTACTGCTTTAATTTAAGCACATTCATGCTTGATCAAAAGTGTATCTATGTGCTTGATTGTAGCGATATCACTGAATTTGCTACAATATATCATTGTAACAAGATAGTGTCAAATCTTCAAAGTCTGTCCTTAATTCCGTGCGTCCTCACTCCTCACCTCCTTCTCAAAGCCCATTGGAGGAGAAGGAACCCCAGATCTACTCCTCCAATGAGCGTTGAGAAGGAGACGAGCACAGAGAACGAGAGACTATTGAGATCTGTCCCATCGTGTTTGGCAGGTAAACAGCGACACCGTGTGGCAGATGTAACACAAGGCATGGGAACTGTTGCCTTGACAAGAAGTCGACTCTCTGTGGCATGCAGACTCAGTTAAGGCTCAAGACTATCATATAAATATGTTTTGTATTAGGCCGATACTGTATTGAGATGGTTTATTAAAGGTGTGTAGGTAAGCTCTTTTTAGTCACTCTTAGTGGTGTCTTTACTGCGCAGCCGCAGTGTCATGTAAACAGCAGCGGTTGTCACTTGAAAGAGTCAAAGGTTACAGCAGCTAGCTAGCCAGGCATAGGGATGTTTGGGCGTGGAAACCGGCAAAACGTTGTTGAAGTATAGCCGTCTATCATTGTTCTTTCCCTTTGCGAGTTAAGAGCTATCTGGACAATCTGGCATGTGAGGCAGCTATCTATATTATCTCAACAATTCCTCCTTTTGTTGTTTTTCAGTCGGGAAAGCTAGCTCGCTAAAAGCTAACCTATTTGGCTAGCACTGAGTCTGGGGGGCCTTCTTGTATAGCTGACTTACATCCTAGTGTTATGACTATGATGTCATAAGACTATGACATCATTTGATTGATTCAGATTTTGCTTGATTGTTGCCGAGTACCACCATTTGTCTTTTGGAGCGAACATGGCTAGTATACCATTAGCATTTTAGTTATCGATTCCCTGTGACCAGTAGCTGGCAAGCTAACTAGAATCTGAAGTGGCTGAACTGTCATTTTCGGCTAGTCTCTGCCAGGGATGTGCTTCATTGTGTTCGCTATTATCTTTAGCACTGGTCAATTGCATCCAGGGGTAGTTCAAATCCATCTCTTGACAGGGACATTAGTTTAATTGCCGCAGCCCTCAGCTAGCTATCATTTATTGATTGCCAGAGTAACATTAGGCCCAAGACAGGAAAAACAACCAAGTCATTGGTATATCAATCGACCACGACACAGCCCCAGCTCAAGCCTTGGGTGTTTCGGAAAAACAAGAAGGGTATTCATCTCAGACAAGCTACACTTGACGTTGTCATATGTTAACTGACAACAGGTGAGTTGACTGTCATTCTCAATGATCCTTATGTCTAGACCTAAACCTAAGCCATTATTGGTTGCAACGTGTGACATTCCGAATTTGTAAGTAACACATTGTGTGTAAAGACATTTTCTTAAGTGTGTGTATCTCTTTAAAAAGGAAACGCCAGCGCAGCCCTGATGAGGAGAATGGCCAGCTGGTGTCTCTGGCCAAAAGGTCAAGCAGAGCTCACCCCCTCTGTCCTGAGCTGGGCCGGGATGCCTGGGACACCTCTGAGGTAACAGCACCCAAGGAGAAGAGATGTGTTTTACTTTTACCTGCCATTGTCAATCCATTCCATCTCTAGTCTCTTAAGTTAACATTGTGTTGTTAGGGGGCAACAGTATTGCAATGTCAGAGTGGTACAGTTCCTCCTGTAATAGAACTGATAATGGCACTGGAACTACCACATAGCTAGCAGTTTGCTTAGAGATGGTTCAATGTAAAAAAAAATAAGAGCATTCTGTGTGGTTATCTGAGGTTGACGGACCATGTTACCTTTAATAAATATTATTACCATGGTTGGTGAGCGCTGTTAACGTTTGTATACCGCTGTGTCCTCCTCTAGTCATCCAGTAGTGGGAGCAGTGGGACCAGTAGTCCAGAGCATGCTGTAGGAAGCAGCAGCAGCAGTCAGTGTGCTGTGGACAGCCTGGGGGCCCCCTGTGCCCCTGGCCCCTGCAGTCCCCTCGGCTCAGCTCACTCCTCAGAGCTAGCTGGTCCCATGAACCTGGTCTCCTACCACCAGATCAACCGCATCCTGCGAGAGGCCCACTTCCAGAGCCTGCAGAGCCGAGGCCAGTCCAGAGACACATGATTCCCCTCACCAAGCATGCCTCTCTCAGGGGCATGAGAGAACTACGCCCTAGGCATGCCAGAGCATTACATGGTGGATCACGTCACTCAGCTCTACCCCTCATCTCCAATTTCCATAATAGCTCACAGCCTCTGGTGTAGTACCTAAACTTGGCTAATTAGAATAAAGTATTCATAACGTTAGCAATAATAACTGTTTGATCAAACTGAAGCTTTTGTGACTCCCTTTTTTCCCTTTTTTTTTATCAGTCTGGTTTACATGCTTCTCAGAGAGCCTCATAGTGAGTGATTGTTGATGAATCCATATGTTTTGTCCTCCAATGTGAGTTCATGGCTGAAAGATATGGGTGGGGCTGCAGAAGTGCAACCAAATAATCTTAGGCCAGTCTATTTGACTTGTTTAGTCTTATTATGGGGTTACTGGTGTTTGGCTATGCTACTGAGGCACTATGTCGGAGAACATGGATCAGTCTCGGTGAGAATTTGCACTTGGATTATCTTGTTGCTTCCATACTGTTACAGGGTCTAGCAACAGCTATCCAGAATCAGATCATCATAGTGGAACTTAATCAATAGGGGACCGGTTTCACAGACAAGGCTTAAGCCTAGTCCTGGACTAAATCACACTTTCAATGTAAAATCTCCATTGAAGATGCTTTTTAGTCCAGGATTAGGCTTAAGCCTTGTCTGTGAAACTGGCCCAGGATGTTTCAACTCTCCTTGTAATGAGGAAGGGACTGTAAGTGTGACAAGTGAGCATGCAAAGAAATGTACCCTCTGTTGTGTGCCCTGCTTATAGAAAAGAGTGGGGTTTGGGGCTCCACACCCTAGCTAAACATCTCTTTTCAGGGAGGATAGTACTGTACATTCCCTAAGCCCTGACTTGTTTGCAGTTTGGTTTAAGCCACTAAAAACTGTCCTCACTGCAAACAAACTACTTGATTATGGCTGGAGCGACACCTTATCATGGTTGCTGTCTGATCCAGTCTCTGTGCACTGCACTCAACATCCAGGTATCAAGAGCACTGACCATAAGACTGTCCCATTTTCTCCCCCTTATCCTAAAGAGGGATTCACTGGCTCTGCTCCTGGATAGCGAGCTCAACTCTTCCTCTTTCAAGACTGTGTTTGGTGTGCTATCAGAAATCATGAAGATGTGGTTTATTTTTATGACAGATTTTTTTTTTTGTATTTAGAATTGTACATTACATTTTACCTGCCATTGAAGTTTTGGATTTATTATTTTTTATTCACCTACATTTGAAAATAAAATTAGATGTTTTCGAAGAAATGTTTGTGTTGTGTGTTAATCAACCAATAAATGAAATAAGACTTAGTCTGTTTTAATCACTGTTTTGTTATTTTCCTTGTTTCATACATTGTTTCTGTAGTATGTTTATTGCTATTCTCCATGGTGGTTGAAACTATTATTATTATTATTATTATTATTATTATTATTATTATTATGATTCTTGCTAATAAAGCCCCTGCTCTTACTTTGTTCATTTTGTAAGTCATCTTAATACTATTGTTACAAAGTAATATACTGAAGGTATATCTATTTTCTCTCATTTGGAGAGTAATGAATGACTCCCCTTGCACTGAGCCCAACATTAATGAGATATGACCTGTGTTTGAAGGAGGAGCAGTGAAAGGTCCCTTTAATTAGCACACTACATGTCCTTGTCTTGTCACAGGCACATTGTAACAGATTACGTACATTAATGCACCCCACGTAACCACAGCTACCTTACCTTCTACTGTGAGTCCTCATTACCAGCCTCCCTTGAATCCCACATACTTCCCCTGTACTCTGATAGAAATGATAGATGTGTCAATGATAACCCATGATTAGGTATCTGCATTATGACAGTAGGTGGGTGCCCTGTTCTGCCTGTTCTGGAGGTACCACCTCGTACCCTCTTCAGGGGTGCAAATTTGTCACCTTTCTGCTAAATTAGCCGTTTTTATCTCAAAATAGGTCATCCATGTGAATCGTGTAGATCTGCAAAAAAAATATTTTGGGTGGGAGGGGGGGGGTCTTAGTCTCATCCAAGTCACATGATGTGCGAGCTAACTAATCTCCCTGTCTGCTAAACTCCTATTTCGCTGCTGTTGAAATAACTTTTAGCTTCAGGCAACTAGGTACAGTTCCAGACAGCGTGGAGAAACACAGTAACAGTAAACTGTTTTCGAAGTAATTCTGCAGGTGTTAAGGTCAGGGCTGCCGCTACTTACACACGCATCATTGTTAGACCACCGTTAGTGCTGATATCCATTTAACACCATTAGTACTAGTGCTATCTCCCCCCCCTAAGGTAAGCCGCGCATTTTCTTAGTTTTCAGCCCCCCCCCGCAAAAAAAGGGTCACCTTTTTGGGCCATCACCAGTTTGCACCCCTGCTCTTATAACAGCAAACCGTGCAGCAAAACAAAAGGATCAAACACAAGAAAAGAAAATGTTTCAGCCTTCTTGTTCGCCATACAAGCTTTTTTCAGGGAGAATTTTGTCCTGGCAATAAACCTCACATTAATTTAATAAACAAGCATTACATTCCATTTAGGCTCAGGCTTTCATATTTAAGTGCTAATTAATTTAGGCATGTGACAATGGCTTGCATCCAGCAGCTTGAATACATATTTCTAAATAGCTAATTGAATTTGTAAAACATACAGGCCTTATTTTAGTAATCAGAGCTGTTTATTTGGTTAAAAAATGATAAGGACCTTCTGGTTTAATTGCCAGTCTTGTAAATAACAGGTCACTGCAGTCATGTGATTGACGGAGATAAGCTCAATAGTCATAGAGGAAAGCTCAGTCTAGACTCTATCTTCAGACTGGCTGGCTAGACAAGGCTGAGTTTATTTCCTGTCTGTCACTGGAATGTCTGGTCACCCCAGTCCAGTCATGAGGCGTGGCATACCAAACTTGTGAGGGACAGTGGCACACTACTATACCATGGGATCAGCGTTAAGTGACAGAATTTGGGAATGAGATGGAGGCATTGCTTGATATAAGGGATGAGGAGAAGCACAGAACAACCAGGGTGTAGTGTAATAAACAGAACCAAAAAAAACATAGCTAATTGTTCACACATTGGGTCTGTTTATAATGCAAGCCAGTGAATTGCTGTTATATTAAGACAAGCTTCACACCATACAGTATTTCGGTCTTGGACATGCATTGTTTTATCAGCACAAATGTACCTCCAAATACCACAAGATGGTGCCAGACTTTGAGAATACACTGAATTAAAGCAATCCTAACTCTCTGAATGCAGGAGAATTGTAGCACATGATCAGAGTGCAGTTTTAAATGCACTTACATAAGTAGAGGAACACTGAATACAAATTGAAGCTGTTTTTAGAAACACACACACACACACACACACACACACACACACATACTTTCTATTGTCCTCTGTGCAGCACACAGACATGAAGGTGGGCGTCTGTGATGAATGGCTTCTATCAGTCGTGCAGAGAGGCAGGAGAGAGTTAAATGAACTGTCCTTGTTCTGAGGTGTATGTATGCGCATACATTGTTTTATTTTTACCATGAACAGCAAAAATCTGGGTTACAGCCAATGCCTTGCTTCTCCTGTGTCCTTTCTGCTACCATGTCTATCTCTTCTAGAATCTCAAAAGTATTCGAAATCAAAGCTGTGCAGTGAAAGTTTATTTAATTTTGTATGATTTGGCAGGTAAACTGTTATTCTTTCTCTTTGTAATTCAGAGGATTTGATCTCCAATTTCAAGACCTGGGTGTAATGAGACAAGTATGCCTTTACTCTCATAGTGACCAGTGGTGGATTTAGAGATAAGGGGACAGGAGGACTGGGTGTGGTGGTGGGATAAAGTGTATCTAGTCTATCTCTCTATCTCTCCCTGTGCCATACTGGGGCAAAAAGTATTTGGGCAGCTGTTGGCTGGCATGAGATATCTACCCATTCTCCCAATCCCTGAACAAACAGGTCTCCTGTTCTTGTTGTATTATTAATGTTAATACCAAAACTATGTTGTGTGATGGGACCCTCTCCCTGTCTGCAGTCAGGAAGTTCATCGACTGGACCCGTCATGTGTTAAGGGAGTGGAGAGAAGGGGTGGGTTGGGTTATCTCACAGACTGTAAGCTTTACATGCTGTCTAAGTGGCCCAGGCAGTCCCCATTTCCCCCTGATAGAAAAGTAAAGAAAGCAAACAGCCCCCCCCCACTCTCTATAGAGCATTACTGTCTGCATTGCTAATGCTCTCAGCTGGTCTGGGTGCTGAGTTACCATCGGGTTTCAGGGTGCTTGTGTCAGTGTCTCCGGCTGCCTTCACTTTATGGCCTCCCTATTCAATTTCACACAATGTGCAGCAGAGACAATCTACAGTAGACTGTTTTCTTAGCACAGCAAAGCCAGAGTCAAGGCCCTAATCAATCACAATAAAAGTTCACCCTCAAAGAGCGGAACGCTGAAAGAGGTCTCTCGTTTTCCCTACGTTCAACAATTCCTCCTTTTATGGCGCCATGTGAGATGGTCCCCCCCTACTAAACCAACTTGCCAGATCCCACCTTCACAACAGCATAATTGTAAGGTTGGGTGTTTAATTAGTTTTTGAGCCATTCGACGTCTGGGGTCTTTCATCTAAAGAGAGGCAGGAGCAAGGAAGTGGTGTTTGAGGCGGATACATGCGGAGAGGTAATGTTAAGGAGTGCCTGGCTCAAACATATACCCAGTTGTTTTCTAAATGGAGCCTATTAGATGAATGAGAATATGCTGCTGTTAGAGAGTGCACTCAAGCCTGCGTCAGGCAGGCCGGTAAAGGCAGGCTAACAGCTCCAATGGCCTGACATCGTTCCTCCATACAAATACCCCGCCTGCCTGGTATGTCTCATCAGGACAGGAGTCATATGGAGCCTCTCACAGTAAGGCCTCATAGTGCCTGGCCTGCCACCGAGGTGCAATTTGTTGCATTTGGACCATAACTGTCAAGAAGAGATATACCCTCACTTAAATAGCCGCCCATAATCTTCTCCTCTCCCTGTATTATCCTAATTGAACCCATGGGCCGCCAACACCATCAATAGCTGAGCTCATCGCTAAATTAATAAAACATGCACACCCAAATGCATGCCTGTATAAAAGCTTAAGGCTACTTAGACATACTAAGGGGAGAGGGGTAGGTGATTGTTGCTTGCAAAGAGGAGGATGTACAATCAAATATTCTCATTTGCTCTATCGGTGGTGAGAAGAGCAACGGTTGTTATGACTCCCACAGTCCCAAATGTAATGAGAAGAGTTTTCCCCGTCCTCTAGCATTGTGGATAATGGGAACAGAGCCGATCATTAAAACTATCATGGCACTACTATCTACAGTACACAAACATGTGATCTTGTTGTCTCGTAGGCTGGCTAATGTAATATTATGTAATTTACCGTAGGTACTAATGGACTCGTCCACCGTTTTTATGTGTTGAAGAAGTGGGCTAATTCCTCATCCTGTCCTCATCCACATGCAGGTCTCATGTTCTGTAACTCCTGTTCTGTGGTCTCCAGAATGAGACATGCTGGTACCATCAACATTTCTACGACATCAGCAGAAATACAGGGGCTTTTGACTTGTGTTTATTGTGACTGTCTGGGCCCCGCCCAGCACGGTGTGGGAGATGATGAAAAGGTTTGGTCATCATAATAAGAACTGGGTCTTAATAACAGCACATCCTGAAGGGACGCTAACTAAGCATAGTGAAGTTATTAAACACATTTATCATGTCAGTTAGCAGTCACTCAAGTCCTCCTGTTGTTCAAGGCCATCACAGTGTTTTTCTGTCAGTGTTTTTTCTTCCATGCTGTAGAGGTCCATTGTTTTCCGACACTTAAACAAAAAGCAAACCAGAGTTTGGAAGATTTGGACTCCCCACTGGTCTTGCGAAAAAGGAGGCCGGGTTCCTCTAAGATCAACACAAGGTAGAAAGCCTTGAGTGCTCCACAAAGTTTTCATGGCCATTCATTGGCACCATTTTACAGCTCGGCATGCATTGGTAAAAAAAAAAAAAAAAGCCTGTAGAACATAAAGAGAGGAATGCTGTAAAAGCATCTAACGCCATGACAACTGGATGGCCCGTTGAGGCTGAATATGAACACCAGTATTGTGAAGACTATAAGCTTAAGACATTTCTTATCAAAACACTGTATTATTGATTGAGAACATGGTAAGAACCTGTGGGCCTAATGGCAATGGTGTGTTGGACAGTATTGCATGATCGTTGAGGCAAGTAATAATAATAATAATTCATTACATTTATATAACGCTTTTCCGAGGCTCAAAGACGCTGGTATAGATGCAGTATAAAATGTACACTTGTTTCGATCAATTACAAGGTCAGTAAACTGAAAATATGAGTACTTACCCCCACCAGCAGGAGATAAGTGGGGAAATAATGTAATATAAGAGAAAATAAGATCCCTGTGTCCCTTCACAGTACAAACAAGGGCATGCTTTCTCATCTGACGCTTTCACAACCACCCCTCAGTAACACATCCTCCAAGAATGTCAGAGTGAGTGATTCACATCACTGTGAGTGACAACCCTGCAATGATCTCATTATAGATGATACACATGATGACCTAGATGTTGAGGATAGATCCTATGGAACACGGTAAATGGCTGAGAAAGTGTGATGAAGCTGGCTTGGAACTCAACCACTTGCAGTTCTGTATGACAGATTCAGCATTTAGATTTATCTACTGGTAATACGGTGCCCTCATAGAAATACAACTGGGATGTGTTTGATTTGCTACAGATTAAAATACATACTGTACTCCGCACATTTGTCCTGAAAGTTGGACGCCAAGTGATATCAACTTCTCAGGTGTCTGGTTCAGACAAAGTCCTCACAAGTTTGCCCTAGGATTTCAGTCCATTAATACTGTCATTTGAGCATGTGCTACATCTGTCCCATTGTGATGGCCCATGCAGGACCTCTCTCTCTATCAGTGAGCCAGCTCATAACGCCTCCTAAAACTTGGAGGTGATCCAGACAGTCACACTAAAGTTTGCTGTGTTGATTAACATAGGATTTTTCAGGGAAAGTCACTCACTGTCATTGTCGCTACCCATAAAAGTGGAGCCCAAAGAACATTAACTAGAGAATTTACAGCCACCATATATTAGAGGCGAGAGCTGCTAAACCTTATGAAGTCTCTTGGCAGTGTTGGGTTTTGCTCCCTCTGTCTCGCTCTGTTGGTTTTTTCCCCTGTTGCTCCGAGTGCCTACAATTTCCCTCTCTTTATTTTCATTGGCATTTAAAGAACGCACCGCTCTCTTGAATGTGCTCATTCAATAGCAGTTTCAGCACACACACACACACACATACACACACACACACACACACACACACACACACAAACACACACACACACACACACACACACACACACATGAAGAATAGGAGCAGTGAACACAGAGTGAGTAGACCCTGACTCCCCATGTTCAATGCCTCAGCACTCAAGGCCCCAGAGAGTTTCAGACGTGTACCAGGTCTGAAAGCATTTCTTCCTGTCAATGACTGTCATTGGAGGGGGCATTAATTGATCGGCTTGGTTTCCACTCCCTTTTGTGCCATAGCTGTAGTCCTGGTTTTATGAAGGTTAGAGAAGTCTATTCAGGCCTTTCTCTTTGTGTTGCACAGCGGTGGAGCTGCTTCTGTTGAAGTTAGCCTGAACCATGATTTCGGGAAATCGACCTCAGACATTTAATCTTACATGCCCCATGGTCTTATATCCCAGTTTATGCTTTTATTATGTATCCTCAGGTTTCACTTTTTTTATGATCCCACAAAAGATAAAGCCTCTCTTTCTTCACATACAATGTTTTACCCTCTTTACACTCTATTTTTCTATGAATCTATCAATCTCTTTTGAAGCATTCACAAATGTTGTTCAATTACGTAAAATGACCTCCATGCAAAACAATCAGTGAGGAGACACAGATCAATACACTAAAGGTGACATGCCACAATGTACAAGGATTCTAAATTCAACAATAATTTAGATACATCTTTAGCCATATCACAGTGAATCCACAATGATATGGCCACTGAGTCAGTCTTCTTGAAATACTCTCAAATAATTGGTTACACATGAGATCAAAGCATCTTTCTTAAAACTATTTTTTTTATGAGCTGTGATTTATAACGAATATGAGGCACATGGTAGAATAGTTGTGGACACATTCCAAAATATTTAATCTCTGAAAGTATTTAGTCTTATAACACATGGCCAATATGTAGTGTCAGATCATCATTACACTCATAATGAAGGAGTTGAAGGATGAACTGAAGGCGTTTTACCACTGGAATATTCAACCCCAGGCCAAATTGTCAAGTGTGAAAATATCTCCTTGAAAAGAAATGTCTGAATACACCGCTGTGAACATCAGACATAGCTAATGTTGTTTTTCTATGTAAGAGTATTAGCATGAAAATGTTCCAATTGCCCAGAACTCAAATGGAAAATCTAAAATCACTGTGTGCATTCAATGTTGTCCATATATGAAATCAATGTTCCATGAAACCTAAAAAGACATTTGGATATTTTGCTGCTGCCTCATTATTATGAGGCTTTGGCTGTGTTTATCATTCACAACAGACCTGAAAAAACGGGTAATACCAAGGGACTACATTTCTGTTAATTTCAACATTAGTTTTCTCAGTGAATTTTTATGAATTCACTGCAACCTATCATCCTTCTTCAAGTGAGGAAGAAGTTATTTTGGAATGCACACACCCACCCACACACACATACTCACGCACACACACACACACACACACACACACACACACACACGCACACACACACACACACACACACACACACACACACGCACGCACACACACACACACACACACACACACGCACACACACACACACACACACACACACACACACACACACACACACACACACACACACACACACACATACTCACGCACACACACACACACACACACACACACACACACACACACACACACACATACTCACGCACACACACACCCACCCACCCACACACACATGCTCACGCACACGCACACACACACACACACACACACACACACACACACACACAGTCACACACACACACACACACACACACACACACACACCCACACACACACACACACACACACACACACACACACACACACACACACACACACACACACAGCACAGATGGTCCCACACCCACATCTGGCACAGCAGGAGTTGTGAACACATCTGTTCAGTCCCAGGTGGTGTAGGAGAGCCAGCCACCACTTTTTTAATACTGACCTTCTCCTTTTCCATTTCCATTTCCATGTTTGAATCTACCCCAGCCAAAGCCCACGCCCGAGGGGATCCCCGAAGTTCCCCCACCCAGACAAAATGTCCCATCGTGCTTGACCGAGGGGAACAAATATCTTCCCAAATCAATCGTTTACGGTCTCCTACACAGCCTCCTCTTTGTGTTTTGTGATTTACAGACCTGAGGTCCAGATTTCCTTTATTGCTCTGCTTTGCCTTACATTTATTTCACACTGACCCCCTACCCCACACCACCTCCACCCCACCCCGCCGCACCCCCTCCCCACTCCTCACTCCCTCACTCTTATTACCAGAGCAGAGAGAGGGGTGAATGTGTTCTCAGACCAGATATCCTTCCTACAGTGAGGAGCAGACAGCAGCAGCAGCAGCAGCAGCAGCAGCAGCTGTAAGAGCCCTCTCCCAGACCGCACCAACATTCTGATGACAGGGGTGGGTTTGTGGTCACTCTGCTGACCACTAGGATGACACTCTGGCATGGAGTGGACAACCCCAGGCCACAGCATAGCACAGATATGACATGGATCTGAATTGGGTTTGTTCACAGTGCAGATGTAGACCACAGCTGTTGGTCAATTCATATTGCCCTGGTAGTGCAGTGAAACTTTTCCCTCTGCCCTTGCTGCTGCCCCTCCCTCATGTCTACTGTGATCCACTCTTTCAATTCTCTACCTCTCCCATCTTGCTC